>NC_060914.1:10118213-10428790 GCF_021234035.1 Daphnia pulicaria
TGTTATTCCATTTCTACAAGAGCTTGAGAGTGGCCCGATTCATGGAGATTTCAATGAACAAAATATACTGGGTAATTTATTAAAGAGAAATCTGCGTATTCGAAAAGCGCTGGATTCAATTATTTCTTACTTTGCAGTGGAAGCAGATAAAGAGGATCCGGAAAAATATTCTATATCCGGCATGCTGGATTTTGGAGATGTTCATTTTGGCTATTACCTTTTTGATATCAGTATTGCTATTTGTTACATGATGATCGAGTGTAAATCAATGGACATGTTGGATGCGCCAGGCCATGTCTTGGCGGGTTACAATCGCGTTCGCCCGATCCCGCAAAAGGAATTTGACTTGTTAAAGGTATTTGGCTCTCAACATTTTTAGAAAATCAGTAAATGCTAACAAATGGGTTTCTTTATAGGATTGCATTTCAGCCAGATTTAGTCAATCTCTGGTTTTGGGCGCTTACTCTTATTCCCAAAATCCGGATCCCTATCTTTTAACTACGGCGCAAAGAGGTTGGCAATGTCTCAAGACGCTCTGGGATTGTCCGAAAAGTGAACTTTACAAACGCTGGAACGAAATTATAAATAGTTATGCTAATAATTAATCTCGCAATTTTATACAAACCCTTTGGAAGTTTGTGAAAGCGTTGAAAGTGCCTGACTTAAAGCAACTTAGACATATCCAATAAAAGAGAAAATTAAAAGAAAGTAAAAGTTAAAATTTTTTTTAAATTAAAATTAATTAAAATTAATTTATGCCAACTTTATTTAACGTCTTAAATTTTCCAACGGAAAGAATATTCTACATTTTAATGTTACTATACTTGGACCTAGGACGAGTTTCAGAACAGACAGACAGACTACATGATCCATTTTCAAAACGCCGGTTTAGTCCCAAATAATATTTACAATTTTCTCAACGATTCAAACGAAAAGTAGCATAAAAACTATTGAACAATGTTCGAAAAACATTTATGCGAGTGACTAAATAATATTGAATTACGTTACATTAATTGTAATTAAATAAAATGATAAAAAAAGTGTCCTTTGGCTTTTGCAATCGGCAGCCCGAGATTGCCGGCCTATATAAGTTGCAAGGTCGACCACTAGATTTACAACATTTCTCTGAGCTTCCATAAGTCAAAGAAAACTCCTCCAGAGCTGAAAAATGGGTTTCCTGGATTTTTTGTCATCGGTCTTTTTGAAGAAGGAACCCAGTCCTTCTACATTCGTTAAGAGGCAACAGCAAGCGCCATTGCAATACCCCAACAACGACCAATCACGTCATTCTGATATGTACGCATATCAGAACCAGAATACGAATGAGATGAATGCATACCAACTGAACTGGACGTACGAGGAGCCGAAGCAGCACCAACAGCCGCCACAAAACGGTCAGCAGTACTGCGAAGAAAGCCCAAACAACCCAACTCCGTATTTTCAATATCTGCCGTCATATTATGATCCGGAGCCACCTATTCCCATGGCGGAACCCAGTAGGTGTAACGCTTGTCCACAAATCGCTGCTAGAATCCAACAGCTGGAAGACCGGATACAAACATCTTGGCAGAATAATCGTGAGCTTTGGAAGCAACTCAACCACATCCAAAACGAAAAAATCCAATTGGAGGCGTCATCAGTTAAAGAATCATTTAATCCCTATCGGTTTGTTAAGAATGATCGTTTGAAAAGAGTAACACTCTCTTTTTGCTCATCAGCCGACATTCCGGACGATATTAAGAATGATCCTCGGTCTTGGGACGACAATTACGCAAATCAACCAAATGTCACTTCAGTCAGGATTCCCTCCAAACCCGACATGAATCATCCAAAGAAGTCTGGTGTCCATCCGTTGAACAATAACAGCAAGCCTCCGCAAAATATGCCGAATAATCCTGTACAAAAACCGCAGAATTATTACAAACCTCCCCATGTCATCTGGGATAATCAACGGAAATTATGGATGGATGTCAATAATCCCCGAGCTGATTTTGCTGAGCCAAGTCAGCAACAGTTCTTGGCACTTTTGGTGACACAGGCGGCTGAAAAGAAATGGAATGAATTTGTTCAGCGGACTTCTTCCGGAACGCAATCGGTCGAGCCAAACTGCTCAAATCAAATGACTGGGCAGTTTCCCCCCACGCCAATGGCATCGATGTCTTCGAATTTCAGATTCAACTACGAAGTGGATGCTTCTCATACCTTTCAGTCGCATTACAGCGAAGACGTTTAAAACGAAAGGATCGTTTTTTTGGATTGAAAATGAATAGTATCTTGTTCTTGATCGCAGTTCCGAATGTCTTTTGTCTTTCATTGCCCTTGTGGTTCAATACTGTTCTGTCAGTTGCTGATACACTTAAATAAATAATAAAAAAAAACTTTTGCATTCTTTTAATTAATTATTTATTTAGTCGAGTTATCATGATAATTTCTTAACATAAGCGAAGTTTTTAGCGTATGACGCGCCACCAAACGGAACCGGACTAAGGCACGTTCCACAGTTCCACTTCGTTGTCTGCTGTGCTATGGGGCATGGGCTGACCGCTGACTGTGAATGATTTAGCCAGATTAAGCTTGTTTTTCAACCAATTTCGGATACTTTAAGCCCTCGGTAGGTCTAATAGATTTTATTTTATGGTCCCCTTAAGCTAAACTCATGTTAAATTGCAATTGATTAGGATAAACAGATGGCCGGAATTATCTGACCATCACATGAATAGTATAGTTGACACTGAAGCAATAAAAGTTGGAACGACGCGTCTTCCATCTAATAAACCAGGGTCCACGTGACATGCTCTGGACATGAGATTGTGTAACATACTAACATCTGTTGATAATTGTAAGGAATCTCAGGCCTTCATCGTAAGAGTATAGTAAGTTTTTGACACTGTAATTGACTGTAACCAACTAGTTACATAAGACCATGGAAAATGCAAGCCCCATTAATATATAGTATACATATTGGTACCCCCTAACCTTTGTATGACATCTCTTGTTCAGCAGATTGACATCTTTTACCAATGCAAGACTCCATATGGATCTGCCTAGGTTATAGTGGTTATACCTAACTCACGAACTTTTTACGTACTTCCTCGTTCGGAAATGGATTTATACATCGCCTATATATACAGCAGTGTAAGATTCATTTCTAAACAATAGTTGGCAGCTGGCGGCTAACAGTCTAGCACTTATGCAAAAAGTCCTTAAATATTTTTCAAGATATTTTTTCAGCAGACGCTTAACGATTCTACCGTCACTTTGACTCAAATGGAAATGAAAAGATGGATAATTGCGTTGATTATTTGGTGTCCCCTGCTAATTGTCATTGGCGGAACAAGATACTCCAGAATCAACAAGCATCTCCGCGTTGCAACCTTCTACGTTCGTATTATTTGTTTGTTTTATTACGTTTTAGGCTTAACTGATGCATTTTCTGTTGAATTATTTTAACATTTACCTAAAAGCAGAATCCTCTTGGCGGTATTGATAACATATCAGTTAATAATAAAGGATTAATGGAAAACGAAATACTTGAAACGTTGGCTTACCACTTGAATTTTACGTAAGCTATACCAATGATAAATTATACCTACGTTTTTAGTTCTTATCATGAAACGTGATTCTAGAAGATATGACATTGTAGTTCCCAACGACACCTTACAGCTGGGGCTACCCGGAAATGAATCTTGGTCCGGTGTTCTGGGATTGATCAATCGTAAGGTACAGACGTAGGCTACAGTGTTCATCTAAGGTCTAGAATTTTTTTTATAATTTTAATAATTTTTGTTTGCCTGTTAACAGGAAGCTGACGTTACAATTTCATTTGGGCCTGTCAGTTATCCGAAATTTTTAGCTTTCGATGTCACCGTTGGAATCATTATGGACCACATAGTAATAATGATCCCTTATCCAGAACAAGGAATCGATGCCAGCGGATTGATTTCCAATTTTTGTCCAGTTGTAAGTGAATAGTAAAAATATGAAAATTTATTTTTCTTGTATGTGCAAATAATAACGTCCAAAAAAGACGTGGGTATGCATTGCAGTTTCTACGGTGATTGTGACGCTAGTTCTTTGGCTCATTGGTTGGTTACAAAAAGAAAAGGACGGCAAAATCGACGGAGGGTTATTAATACTATACATATTGGCAATAACCTTTTCTCAAGGTATAATCGCCAGCACTTTTATTTGTTAAAATTGATGTACATAATCCCGTCTGTTTTGCTGTAAATGAATAGGAGGTTATTTGATTCAAAAGTCTACCGCTTTTCGCATGGTTCAGTCCGCTTGGCTTCTGGCTCTTCTTGTCCTCGCCTATGCTTACAGCGGATCTCTCATTTCTAAGCTAACAGCTCCTAAGAATCGCTTCCTCATCAATTCCCTCGAAGACGCTGCAGCCAATGAAGATGTAATGCCATTAGTTGTGAAAGACTCCAGCAGTCAAGAAGAATTTTTGGTGAGTATTTTGTATACACTACTATGGCACAAATTCGTTCGCTTATGTGTACTATTCTTCAGTTGTCACCAGTACCCAGTTTCCAGGAAATAGCTAGACGCTGGCAAGAACATCCAGAGCTACTGCTCCGGGATTCAAATACAGTAGTCGATCTCATGTCAAACAAAACGAATCATATCTTTATTGGGGTAGGTTTGTGACAAAGGCACATACAAATAGCTAATTTAAAAAAGCATAATTACTCTTTCTACTGGTTATAGAGTGACATCAATGCTAGAGGGAATATCGAACGGGATTACAGAATAAATAAGAAATGCCGAGTCACCTTACTTCCTAAACTGCAGTCCCGAAGTAACGGACTATTCCTACAGAAGAACAGTATATTAACATCCTCATTTAACGCTGAGTATTTCTTTTGCCATATACGTTGCACACGAACAATGCTTTAAATTTCGTAACGTGTAGGAATTTGCGTCTCCTGCAAGCAGGAATATTACGTCAAATTGCGGTGAGGCATTCGTCGAGGTCACCTACGTGTTCTGTTGATTTGCTATCGCCCAGCTCAGCTATTCCAACTCCGCTAAGATTCAATCAACTTGATGCGGCCTTTTACGTTTTAGCCGCTGGAGGTTGTCTATCGCTCGCCGTCTTTTTTATTGAGCTTGCCTTTTATTATTGGAAGTCATTTCAGTCACGAGTTATTGTAATATAAACAACAGTTGAATCAGCAGTCGGAAAAGAGGGAGTGTTATAACAATAATCTACGGCACCAAATAGTGAACAAAAAATTAGAGTTGTAGCCAGGATAATTTTTCTTTCCTTCAATGTTAAAGCCTGAAAAACCGTCAGCCATCTACAATTGTTTCGTCCGTGGAAAAACTGGATATGTCCGATTCCGGCGGGTTTGGAGGTAAGGCATCCATGAATATACAGTCACGAAATTCTCAAATCAAGAAGTACGCGTTTAAAGAAAAAATTAAACCCCGGGTAAACGTTTATTTTTGAATGGGTGACTGTAAAATTAACTGTAACACTGAACACGTGCAAGTTATGTAAATAATTTCAATACAAAACATGTTGATGTTATGTGAGTATTAGTAATTTAGTATCATAAAATGAATGCTGATGAAACTGATACTTGGAAATGAAAATGAAACTCACCTGGAAATCTCTCTTGGATACCTGCTATCAAGTACATAGGTTCAAGGTACATTGATGGTAATGAGTTTTGAAGTTGGTTGCACAGTCGCAGCTCAAATTAACGGATTTCTATTGTCGCGTGTGGAGTTCTACTGTCGAGCACTGGAGTTCTATTGTCGGGTATTTTTAATAATATTGCAACCAACTTAGGATTCAAAACTCCAGTGCGCGACAGTGCGCGACAGTAGAACTCCACTACGCGACAATAGAACTCCGTTAATTTGAGCTGTGACTGACTGACTGTGCAACCAAATTAAGATTCAAAAACTCATTACCAGATGTCGCTAGTGTCGCCTTTGTTGTTGTTACATCGTGAAAAACGGGCAAAATGGGCGAAACAATTGGATGCTAATTAATTATTATATTCCTGTGATTTCACATACCAAATTTAACTTCGTATCATATGTAGGTTTATCTTGATCTAATTTCCTTATTTTTATACTATACCAACTTATTTCTTCAAATTTTAGATGCATACTGTAATAAGTCATTCCAAAAAATTGACTTAGCACTCAGTCACTTTCCCTCCAATAGACCCATCATGTTGTCAAAAGCCTAAAACTCATGTGTGAAGCTCACATATCATGGAATACAAATGTGTGGAGACAAGGAATTTCCCCATTACTGCTACCACACCAACCACACCACGTCAAATGCCAAATTTAGCACCATTCACCCATATGATCAAGGTAAGCATCAATATAACCTATTACCACGCTACTGCAATACTTCACGACAATTTCTTTAGCATCAGGAAATTTACCTCAACCTAATGAGTAAGGCTGTTGGTCGCTGTGATTTCCATTTTTGCGGTTTTTTTATCATGAAAATCTTCAGTGTGCTTCTTAGTTTAGGTAAAGATTGAAATGCTTTATTAACTGTTATATTTTCAATTCATTAATGCAATACATTTTTTTTACAGAGCACGTAATAGATCCTTAAGCCAATGCTGACCTTTGTCCATGAAGGAAGAGGGACATCCAGCAACGTTCTGCTCCATCCTTATCTTCCCGACGTACGCTCATCTAGCTTCACTGCTTTTGCTGCTATAACTTGTTTTACTTCACCGACAAGTTGGAACACTTCAGTGGTCGCTACCCCCTTTGCTGTTACACACCTGCAGTTACTCACCACGGGATTATGCCCAGGTACCCAACAATTGACTTACTTTCGTAGATTATCTACCAATAGTCTAGTTGCGTTAAACTCTGTCTGTGTAATAGTTTCCAAAATCAGGCCCTTCTTACGCGCAAACGAAGTTTTACCTGGACGCTTCTTTTTTCTAACGCTTAATCATTTTTAGCTGTCAAAACATTCAGTTTCAGTAACTTTGCACTTCTTTTTAAACGTTTATCGACCGTTTTTGGTGGTAATTTTGTAGTGATAACAAACGATAACTATTCCCCCAACAAAGCTCACTTATTAGATTTTTAAAAATGAGTTTTTTTTCTACTTCCGGTTTTCTCATTTCTGTCAGTAGTTTAGTAAATATTGATCTGACGTACAAAAGAACTACATATTCGTGATCCTCGTAAAATTTGTATCCTCGTAAAATTGATCCCAATTAAAATTTCCACCATATACAAGCTCTTCTCGAGCTCCATAGCATCCCGCCTTACCGCAGTCGCGTCCGACAATGACTGGTTGTCATTTGAACAGAAGGGCTTCCTTCCTGGGGTCCATGGAATACAAGAACACACCATGCTGCTGGAATCGGCCATCGAACAGGCCAAGCTCAAGAAAAGCCGACTCACCATCTGCTGGCTCGACCTTGCCAACGCCTTTGGCTCGCTCCCCCACGATTTCCTCCATCAACTCTTTCAGAGTCTTCCGATCCCGACAGAGCTCCGTGACATTCTCACTGACATCTACACCAACAGCATCTTCCAGTTTGTTGTCAACAAGGAACTGGTCACCGTTCATCCCACGTCCGGTGTCCGTCAGGGAGATGGACTAAGCTCCATCATCTTCAACCTTGCCGCTGAGCCCCTCATCCGCTGCGCCAAGGATCCTACCAACCAAGGCTTTAATCTCTTCGGCTCCCTGCTGAAGGCCACTGCTTACGCGGATGACCTCTCCCTCATTGGATCCTCTCCTGATCAGCTTCAGCCTACTCTTGACGCCATGCTTGCTGTGGCGGCGAAACTCGGGCTCAGGTTCAACGTCGCAAAATGCTCTTTCCTCTCCCTGTCCAAGGGTAAGGCCACCAACTCATCTCTCCTGCACATTCATGGCACCTCTCTTCGCTGCTTGGAGGAAGGAGAGAGCGAGTGCTACTTAGGAGTCCCCATGGGCACTCGTCTAACATTTCGACCCGTCTGTGATCTGCCCGACAAGCTGATTAAGGTCGCCGATTCTGACTTGGCGCCTTGGCAAAAACTGGAGGTTTACAGAGCCCACCTACTGCCGTCTCTCTCTCATCATCTCGCCACAGGGAGGGTCCTTCGCGGTTTTCTCAATGAGATGGATGCTCGCTGTGCCGAATTCCTCCGTTTCGTTGCCAACGTCCCCCACACTGCTCATAACGGCTTCCTCTATTCTGATCGCAGGGCTGGCGGCTTAGGTGCCTCTCAACTGGCAAAAGATTCGGACATCTGGATCATCGCTCGTGCCACTCAACTCCTCGATAGCAACGATCCGGTTGTCCGCCTCACTGCCAGAGCCCAGCTCAGCCAAAACATCTCCAGGGGATTCGACGGCAAGCCACCTGATCCGCTGCCTCTTTCTAACTACCTCTCTGGCTCGTTAGAAGGTGGACTCTATGACACCCGTTTCTACAAGTGCGGCTCCAATACCTGGTCCCGTGCCAGGAAATCAGCACGAAGACTCGAGGTTAGGATCGATGTATCCGGCGATGAATCGACCAAAGTGATCGCCGACGACGTCTCCTGCCTCTCTCTGAAAGCTGTAAGGGGCCTCCGCACAGTCATCCGGAAACGCTGGACAATCTCCCTCACGAATGCCTTGCATCAGGGCAGGGTAGCAAGGGGGCTACTACTTGACCCATCTAACGACGTTGCCCGCCTCTCATCTCATCGGACCTGCCTCTCATTCAACGAGTGGAATCTCATCCACAAGAGCCGCCTCGGCCTGCTTCCGCTCCTCGGGAATCCTGGTTGCTCTGCTCCCAACACCAAGTGCAGGAGATGCAAGGTCGATGCCGAGACTACCTCACACGTGACCAGCCATTGCCGCAGTAATCTTCCGGCCATTGGCCGCCGACACGACCTTGTGCTGGCGGAAATTGTGAAAACCATCACCAGGGCCGGCCATGCAGCGTCTGTCAACAGAGTCTTCCCTGGCTCAACCCTGAGGCCGGACATAGTCATCTTCTCGACCGACCCACCAACAATAATTGATCTCACCATCACCTTCGACGCTCCTGAGTCCCTCGACGCTGGCCATGCCAGAAAAATAGAGAAATACAGCTGCCTGGGGTTAACTCTCCCCTTCGTTATTGGCGCCTTGGGATCCTGGCTCCCTTCAAACAACGCGGTTGCTGTCGCCCTCAACATCCCCCCGGCTCCTTGGCGCCGCCTCCGGAGGAAGTGCCGTCTGATGGCTATCCAGGGATCTGTCTCCATTATTCATCGCCACATCCGCGGACATGGGGATGACCAGGAAGCCTATACTCCAGCTCCTTAATGGTTTTGCATGTGATTATATGACATGTATCGCATGAATTTGTTCTCCATCGTTGCATCGTAGTGTATTATCTCTCGTTTTTCATCGCTCTGTATACTATTTCCATTGTTCCATCTCTCGTCTAACTTCGCCTAGTCAATTGAAATTCCTCATCGTACATCTACTAATCTTTTATAATGATATGTCTTTGTCACGCCGTCGTGAAATACAGCTCTATGTCTCAGGAAAATTCTCGATTTTGGCCAAATTTTGGATTTCGTTTAAATCACACCTAATCGACCCCAAATTTTATGGAGATCACGAATATGTGGTTTAATTTGACGACAGCTCAATGGTTGAGGCGCTGTGGTTACTTCCGGTATACTTCCGGAATTTAAAAAAAAAGACTAGCAAGTGAGCTTTGTTCTGTTTACAGTTCTCAACATTGCAAGCTTGATTTAAACTTTAAAAAATTGTATATTTAAATCTTTGAGCTAAAAACCTGATTATTGTTTCTATCTGTATTATGTAACTTTTATTGGCATGTCACTCAATAAGAATTGTTTTCTCTTTAATCAGGTAATGCAGAAGAGACGTCGAGAAGATGGATACCAAAACATTGCCGGTATCTCCAAAATGTCAGCGCGGATCATCATTTGTTGTTGGTAATATGTGTTCGTTTGTGTAGTTAACCCGTTGTCTGCCACGTCTTTGTCCTCCCCTAGCTCCTTAGCACGGGCTGCGTGCGCTGTTCGGTCTCGTGGTTTTCATGCCGCGGGGTCGGAAAGTCGCACCAGCCCAAAACTTGCCGCAAGGCGCCTGTTAAGGCAATGCACTATAGGGACTTCCCCCTTGTCGATGCGGTGATGGATTCTCCTGTCACCGTGTCAGCCCGGACTTGTCAGCAATGGCAAGTCCCACTTTGGTCACGGATCCTTCAGACGTGGCGCGTAGAGTAGTAGAGAGCAACCTACGGGTTGTATGGCGTGGCAGCCAACGGGTTATCTTAAGTGTATGTATGTATGTATGTGACTGTAAAATATGGTGGAATTGTGGGTGGAGGTGGGACAATAAAGCAATTCCTTTTTTAAGTTTTTGTTCATTGTGTCTAAGTACTTACAACTTTCAAGTCTTACATACTTGCACAAGTGATATTCCAAATATCTTTTACCTCCAGACTTCTTTTCAATAAAATTCTACAGAGTCGAAGACTTCGTTAAAATTATAGAGCTGTTAAATTCAAAATTTAGAGCTAGCACTAACAGTAAGTTTCTCCTCACTTACCCTGAAAGTGAAATTCGACCAAGTCCCAGAATGTTCTTTCCCAGAGCGACTAGAGCAAGTTAACTCCGACATGTGAAATAGGAAAGTTCAAAAAAAAATCGAAACACTTCTCAACGTCAAAAGGCTTGAAGGTGGTAAGAGATGTCGTACAAGATGATTACCCGCTGTAAAAAGTGTATTATCTCACTTAAGATCAACAACAATTACCAGTAACAAGTAACTATTGTGTGACAGAAGATCTATACAAAAATAAATAAAACAAATTCGGTTCTAATATTTAGGAACCTCCCTGTAGTAAGTTGGAGAAGCGTAGGTCGTGTGTAACATTCAGATACCTTAGCGGTGTAGTAACTGGAGGCAGAGTAACACTTCGAAGCTTCGGTGTAGTAGGTCGTAGCTTCGTATGTAGTGGCATAGCACTCAGGTCCCTTCGTAGTGTACTACTTCAGAGCTTCGGTGTAGTAGTAGAGTGTAGCGTAGGTTGTGGTGTAGTAAACGGTGTAGTATTTCGGTTCAGCGTAATACGAAGGGGCAGCAGTTGTGTAGAAAGTTGAGGCTACGTAATACTTGGCCGCCTCAGTTAGGGTTGTGTAGCTCGGGGAAGAGTAGTACTTTGGCACTTATGTGTACTTTTCGACCGTTGGTGGTGTGATAAGCTCGAGCATCGGAGCAGTAGCTGAGAGCAGAGTAGTACTTGGGAGCCTCGGTGTAGTAAGCTGGCGCTGCATACGTAGTTGTGTAATACTCCGGTGACTTGGTGATGGAGCTCGGGGAAGAATAATACTTCGGGGTTACTGTGTAGTAACTCGGGACAGCTTATGGTTTTGTATAATAATCTGGAGCATTGGTGGTGTAGTACTTGGAGGCCTCAGTACAGTAACTGGTCGTTGCGTATTTGTTATTGACGAGCAGGTCGGACGCCGGCGTAGTGGTTTGATACCCGCCATACCCAGGAGACATTGGCACACCAGTGGTCAATCCAGCCATCAACGATCCAACACCCAACAACAGCACGCCATAGTTTACTAGACAATAAAAATAATTTGAACATTTATATGAAATAATAACTAGCATATTAATAAATTAGTACAGTTGATTCACAAGAAAAAATCATAATATTTACCAATGATTACTTCTGTGTAGTATTCGACTGTTTTAGTGGTGTAATAAGCTGGAACCTCGGTGTAGTAGCTGGGAGCAGAGTAATATTGGGGGCCTCGGTGTAATAAGCTGGCGCGGCATTTGTAGTTGTGTAACACTCTGGTTCCTTGGTGGTGTAGTACTTGGGGGCCTCGGTGTAGTAACTGGTCGTGTCTATGTTGTTGTTGCATAGTACGACGGCGGCGTCGTGCTTTGGTATCCACCATACCCAGGAGACATTAGTACACCAGTGGTCGACTCGGCCATCAACGAAACGACACCCAACAGCAGCACGACAAAATAGTTTACTACACAATAATTCAATATAAAAATAAATATGCAATAATAACTGACATATTAAAAAATAGAAAACACGTAGAGCTAATTCACATCTCCAATAATAAAAAAAAAAATTACCCATGATTGCAAAAACTGGTGGTACGACGAAGAATGCAGTTGGTGACGACTACTGCACTGCAGATGTTGCCATATCAGTGATAACCATTCGACTGATATCTATCGCCTTTTCTCTCCTGTTATACGAGAAGACAATAAATATTTTGAATATTCAATAATTGGCATATTTAATTTCTATGTAACAGAATATTTACCCGTGATATGTAGTAGTGTAGTAATTAGGGGGCTCGGTGTAGTACTCGACACTATTCATGGCGTAGCTCGGGGAAGAATAATTTTTCGGGAATTCGGTGTAGTAGCTCAGGGCAGCGAAGTTGTGGTGTAATAATCTGGAGACTTGGTGGTGTAGTACTTGGGGACGTCGGTGTAGTAACGTGCGGCGTTGCGGTTTCACACCCGCCAGACCCAGAAGACATCAGTACACCAGTGGTTGACCGAGCCGATACGACACCCAACATCAGTACGACGACATATTTTACTAGACAATTAATTAATTTAAACACTTGCATTCAATAATAACTAGCTGATTAACAAACAGAAAATAAGTATAGTTGATACACAACTCCATGTAAAAATATTTGGCCAAGATTGAGAACAGTAAAGCGACGAAGAAGGCAGTTGCTGACATATTGTGCACTGCAGTTGCTGTTGCCGTGTCGGAGATACTCACTCGACTGATTTCTATAACCTTTTCTCTCTCATTTTCTACGACTTTTTCTCACCCTAATCCACCTCTTAAGCCTTGCGGCTATTGTACCTTTTTTATAATGATGCATAACGTCCGGTTCTCACCCAACCTCTACACCACCGCATGCCAGTTTTACGAAATGTTTCTTGTGACCTCCAATCGTGAACATCAGATTTTTTCGATTGTAACTGACAAATTAACAAATAAAAAATGGAAAATTGATTCAAATTTCACAACTCCATGTAAAAAACAGAATATTTACCCATGATAGCAAACTGGTGGTACGACGAAAAATGCAGTTGGTAACTAATAGTACACTGCAGACTGCACTTGCCGTGTCGGAGATTCTCTCTCGACTGATTTCTATCACATTTTCTCTCCTTTTATACGACTAGACAATAAATAATTTGGCTTTTCAATAACTGGCATATTTAAAACTCCATGTAACAACATAATATTTACCCATGATTCATGATTGCGAACTGATAATAGGATGAAGAATGCAGCTGGTGACGACTAGTGCACTGCAGCTGTTGCCGCGTTGGAGATGCTTACTCGACTGAATACTTTCACCTTTTCTCTATCCTTTTATACGATTTTTTTCTCACCCTCACCTCTCAAGCCTTGCGGCTATTCTACCTTCTTGATAATGATGCAAAACTTCCCGTTCTCACCCAACCTCTACACCACAGCATGACACGTTTTACGTAATGATCTCCATGACCTTCGATTGAAATGCAAACTAGTTTTTCCTTCTGCAGGTGACATGGTGACATTGCTGGGGATGGGTCTACAAAAACCAATATCAAAATGAATACCAAATAGCTTACGCTTGCGGCTATTGTACCTGCTTGATAATGATGAAACACGTGTCGTACTCACCCAACCTCTCCGCCGTCGCATGACACGTTTTACTTTATGATCTCCGTGACCTTCGAGCGTGAAGAAAATGCAAACTGGCCTTTCCTTCTTTAGGTTGACGTTGCTGGGGATGGGTCTACAACAAACAATATCAAAATGAATACCAAATCAGTCCAAATCAGACCAAATGGCTGAGCCTTGCGGCTATTGTACCTGCTTGATAATGATGCAACACGTTCAGTTCTCACCCAACCTCTACACCACAGCATTGACAGTTTTACACGTAATATTCCCCGCAACCTTCAAGCAGGGCTTCAAGCCGTCAAGCGCGAAGGACATGCAAACTGGTCTGCAGGTTGAACTCTACAATGGTAATTGAAAAATAATTAATAAACACTGTATCAGTTAACATGTTTAAAAAACACTTAAATTTAATTTTAAACATTCTAAAGTAACATACAAGTGTACGACTCTTTAGCACACATCCGGAGACTAAAATGTAAGCAATATACTAACCTACTTGATTTATCGTACAAATACATTACTACCATCTCAGATTTCCTAATATCATCACATTTTGTCTTGCAATATAGTAGAGACCAAGGAGCATCAATGGGGGTTGAGGGCAAGTAGAGAAAATAAGTCGGAGGATAGCCATGAAGGGGGAGTCCTTGTGTGCGACAGTTTACGTAATGGCCACAGCAGCCGACAGCAGCATGAGATGCTCAGACAAAACCTGAATATTTATAAAAAGATGGTTGAAAAAATAGAAATGGAGTTACTATTAAGTTGTACAGACTTAAGAGGTGATTGCCACTAACTGCATTGTCGAACACTCCAATAAACTCGATGTCTTCCTTTCCACACATCCTTTAATTTTAATGCAGAGAATTAATTATTAACCTGAAAAGAGAATAAATGAGGGGTTTAGTGAAGCTCAAGATGATTTTGGTTATTTATATAAAAAATTTTGTTATCAGTGTGCTAAAGTTACTATCATGGGTGGTTCTAGCATCTATGGTTCTAGACAGAAGATTAGGGTGTCCCTAATGTGCGCGAAGCGCTTGACTTTGACGATGAGGAACGACGCCAGTTTTTAAGAAAAGGAATAACCAACATTAAATCTGAACTAGCTAGAAATGTAGAGAAGCTGACGCAGAAAATGAAGGAGTATTTCATCCATAATCACAATGCATTCACTTAGATGCACGATTTGACGCTTTTTATTTGATTCTGCGATTGCATTAAAAACTAATAAAAATTATCTCTAATTGTAGTTGTGTTGAGAGTTATAGTTGCCTCAATACTTAGCAGGATGTACTGGTGTCGGTGATAATTTTTTTACGATACAACAAATTTCTTGCTTTGGAGCATTGTTCAATTAAACAACAATAAAAATAAAACGCATATCAGTTAACCGCTTCCATAATGATTTGAACATGTTTCTTTTGCACGAATGAGAAATCCAGTCTATATACTGAATAACTATTAAAAATGGATAAAAGTGGCAAGAAAACGAATGCAAATGAACCCTTGCTGAGAAAGCCATGAGAAAACAGTTTCAGTCAAAACGCTTAGTTTAGGAATAAATTTAATCGTATGCCGTAACGATTTATAATCACAACGCCACCAAAGAGTAAAAAAAGAAGAATAGAGATAAATTTTCCTACCTTTAAGCCTGGGAAATACAGCCAGACATCCACATTAGTGCTCCATTTGCTGAAAAGTTGAATCCATCACCAGGCAGGGTAGGAAAAGGGGGGTCCTCGTGAATACACTCACATAGGTGTACACAGTGTACACGGGGACATTTAAAGAAAGAGGAAGAAGAGATCCGTAGCTCGACTTGTAGCAAACGGAATGCTGTTTATCTGGATGAAAAATTAAAAATGGGTTACGAAAAAAAATTAACAGAAACAACAAGTAAGGAAAAGTTGAAAACGAGAAAATGAATAAACCCTAATTGTTAATAAACAGTAGAATTTAAGGTATCTTAATAATATGCTGCATTTGAGCAAGTCACACATCATTGAAATATTTAGCAGGTCCCAGAAATAAAAGTAACACAAATCAGTATCTAAGCGATAATACTGAGATTGTTGATAACAGGTCACTACCAGAGCTAGCAAAACTTGCATATCGTGTTGTATTGATGGGTGGCTCAGCCGCTCAGGTCTTAAATTTTCACAAAGAAGATGGTTAAAGTGCAAACATTGTGCCAACAAGGGGCTTACCAGCTAACCTACATGATGCATGCTAGTCAAGTAGTCAGACACTAACATTTTCCAGATTTGGAACAGGTTTAAATCATACTCTTTAACTCAGTTTAACTTATTTTCTTAGTTATATCTATTACCTTCCAAACAGCATGGAGAGCCGCGACACCAGAGTTGACAAGACCACCACAATTCTGTAAAACTTTATTTGCTGTGCTATTTTTCGTGCAGGCACGTCGAAAAATGAGATCGTTTCGTTTTCTTTGTAATCTCAAACGGTTTCTTTTTCGAAACTTGTAAAGTTGTAATAAACAAAAGGAAAGCAGACGACACTATGTGAATGTGCTTTCGTCAAACTAATAATGCTTACACATGTCAATTATGTCATATGATAAAAGTCCAACGCAACTGGATTTCGGGGGTACTTCTTTAATTCTTTTAATTTCACACTGATTTAGGTGAATATCACGCTGGATTTGCCCTATGCAAAGGATGAAAGGACACGAAAGAACCCTTCCGATAAGGAGATAACTGTTTGCTTAGCTGCATAGCCTTAGCTGTCTACTTGAAACAAAATGGCGTTTTAGTTGCTACCCTTCCTATCCAATTCCCGCCTATTCCTATAGCCGTAGGCAGTTGGAAATGTAAGATGGAATAAATGTAAATAAGCTATTAAAAGTAAAATAATAGCAGTGAAATTGATTCGTCTTTAATCTATATGATAATACCGTTTGTGACACACACGCCTAGTTTAGTCTTGTTCGCGTGCACCTCAAACATCTTAACTCTTAAAAGTCTGGTTTCTAGTTTCAAGTACCGTCAAATGTTTAGTTTGTGTGTCGCATCGAAAGCTCTTCTTAGCCGCTCTGCAGTTGCTATACGTTCGTTAAATTTTGGAAAATGTACTAAATAGTAACCCTTAACATAGAAACTCGTGTCCGAGATGAAAAAGGATGAACAATCCGTTTGAAATATCCAACTCTTCTTTCCCGATTCCCGAATACGTGTATTAAATGTCACTACGTTTTAACTTAACAGTATGCGTTAGTTAACATACGGTGTGAGAGTGTGAGACAAATGTAATAAGGCCCATTTTTTTCAAACTTTTTCCAAACCGCTTTGCTCCTCTTGTAATTCTACTGGTCATACTTTTAAATAGGTAGTTGTTCCGATAAACCCATATTTAATATTTCCGTATGTGATACTCGGATTTGGGTTGCTGTAGATTGGGCAAGGGCCGTTGGGTTCTTTATCTAACCAGCCCCATACGTCTGGTTTGTCAGGATAGCCAGCCATTCCCATTGTGAGGACCATTCCTTTCTTTAATCCGTAACTCATGCTGGCCGATATTCCTCCCATGTTCCACTGATTGTAGTATTTGCAGTAAGCGTCCGATATAGAATTGAAATTCCCCTCAACCTGCATTTTAAAAAATGGATTACATTGGTTTGTTTTTTTCAATCTCTAATCAATAAAGGCATACTGTTGGATTCGGTATCGTCCTGCCGTTCTGTTTGTAGAAACGTTGGATTTCTTTGAGGTCCCCTGTGTCAGTTCCGTCGACCGAAACGAAACGAGTCACGATGGTGAAAGTTTTGGTAGTGTCAACGCAATAAGACGGCCCGCGTCCGTAGAATTTTTTCTTTCCAAGTGCGTACGGCAGATAAGCACACCCGGAAGGTTCGCAGCCGTTGTTGGTGGCATTGCAGGTGTGAGTGACCATCATTGTGGTTAAACTGTTGGCTTCAATAATGTCTAATTCGTGGCAAGATGGTTTGTTGGGCTCGGGTAGCTGGGCGTCGCACCCGCCCGTTCCGTAAATGGGTCCTGTGTAACTGTGACTGGCCATCCCACCATCTTCTTCCATTCCGACAAAGAAAAAGGATGCGTCGAATCCGCATCCGACGGTAGATAAGTCGACGTCAAAGCTTATCTCTCGGTTCAGGAGATAAACCATTTGATACCTGTGAATTTTATATTAACGTAACGATCCTGAACGTAGCATTGATAGGGTTGATATAATTACTTGTTAGAATTCGGGCCAGTGGTCAAGTAAATCCTGGGTCCTGTAGCTGGTGTCACGTACCTGAGCGTCAGATGAGTGCGTGAACTAGAAACAGTCGCACCGAATAAGGTATCATACTCAGCGGCTGTAAAAACCTGAATAATATTTGACGGAGATTGATTAAACTACGTAAGTCAT
The DNA here is from genome assembly GCF_021234035.1 of Daphnia pulicaria. Lineage (NCBI taxonomy): Eukaryota > Metazoa > Arthropoda > Branchiopoda > Diplostraca > Daphniidae > Daphnia > Daphnia pulicaria. Next base: position 10,136,303 of record NC_060914.1, read on the forward strand.
TTTTAGAAGACAAAAAGAAAAAATCATGGTACAATACCTTGTCGCACCGTTTTGGGTCGTAGCAGAGATTGTAAAATACACCTCTCCAGTTGTTATCGACAACCAAACCAGTAGCTAACGGTTCACAGTTATTCAAGCTGCTACACACGTAAACGATAAAGTCCAGGGCTTCTGTAGTCAGGCCTGTCTGATTCATTTGTACATATCCTTCGTTCGATACAGATGAAGAGGTGACGAACACGACTGTCCTAAACACTAAAATAGCAAGACAAATTAGTCGTTTGTTGAAATAATTTGACATCGTTGAACTATTGATTTGGTCCCCTATCATTCAATTCAGCAGTTGACTAGTAACTAATGCGAACGCGTAGTGTAATTTGTTTCACCCCACAATTTTTTTCACACATCCTGTGGATAAAATCTGAATAAGCCATATTTTCAAGCTGGCACACTTGTGTCACATTAGCTGCCATATGTTTCCTTTCGTTTGTGCTTCATGCGTCAGCGAGAACTAGTTTCTTTTTCGACACTAGGAAGAGGAACGATTTCATATTTACAGAAAAACATTTGGAAACAATTAGTTCGCGGACTTAATTTCTTATGCTATTTTACGGGAGGGACATTGAAAGTTAAAATTTCTTTTAATTTTGCGTTTGTTTTGTCAAATTAATTACTTTTGTTTTGTATTATATCAACAGGATGACAAAGAAAGGCTTCATGATCAAATTACTGATTTTTTACCGGCACCACTGTTAGCTCAATTACTATTTAGAATTAGTTATTTTAAGACTAATATTCCAAAATTATGTACAGCATCCATATATAATCTAAAGGCGTAATAAGATGCAATCCAAATAAGCAGCAAACCTAATTTTATCTTCTCAGTTTTTTGTTCGGTCCATTTGAAAGAATTTTTTCCGCGAACGCCGCCGGTGGGTTTCTTCAAGGTTTAAAAGCCCCAACTGCACATCCGCACGAGCCAGGCAACTTGAATTTTTCGATGGTGAAAGGAAATGCGTAATCGCTGGGATTGAAGACCAAAAAACGGTGGAAGATGTTCTTCTGGATGCATTTGGAATCGTAGCAGGACGGGACCAGTGGGCAGACAGTGCCAATCACCACGTCACATTCCTCAACTCGAGCCGTCTGGGTGTATTTGACGCCGTAGGACTCTACTCCATTGACGATGGTCCGCCACTTGCCTTCGACGTTAATGGCCCGAAGAGGACGGACGTACTCGGTGGAGCTCGGACAAAGGTAAAATTCGTCACTCAGTTTATCCAAACCGTCGACGGAATTGTCTGTGTTGGCCAGTTTATCTTTGTAGAAAGCCAAAACGCTTTGGTAGTGCTGGTCCAGTGCATCTCTGACCTCTTGATGGGGATATTCCGAGTCTTCCAGGCACCAAGACTTTGTAGTGTTTTTGGCGCAGTGCGGAATCTCGGCTTGCTCGAATTTTGTCGGAGCGTATGAAGGTTTATTGTAGCTGGGATCGGGAGAGCTATAAACTCCAACCAGCAACGAAGTAAAAATCTGTGTCCAAAATGAATAGGAAGTAATAGAAGAGTAATTATTATTTATGCACACAAATTTATGTTTGAATTTGTTTTGTGAATTAGAACTTACTAATGAATTGATAGACATTTTGTGACAAACAGCTAGAAAAGTTTTTGTTGTACAGGCTCCAGTCTGGTTAGAAAACAACTAATTCAAAATAAAAACTAAGCGCGCTTTATATTGTGCCCTGCCACTACCGCAAAAAAGTTCCAGTCGCTTTCACTTTCCAGTTGACTGATATAATTTCACTAATTGGGAGATTAAGGTAAGGTTCGAAATTCTATGGTAAGTGGCTATGGGCAGATCACATTTTGAGGTTGTGGTTAAGATCAACACGAAACAAGTTGGACTGTGATGAATTAATTTCGATTATTTGACCAATTCAAATTTGGACAAACTCATTAATGAAAGCGAGTATTTCAAATGGGAACAAGACAGGTTCATTAGTGAAACTCAAATTCGAAATTTTGATATTTTGTAAACCCCAAACTCGAAAATACCACAATGGAGATCTGGCGTTGATCACCGATAGATGCAAATGTATAAAACCCTCGCCTGTTGTGAGTAATCTGCATCAGTTGAGAGCTGACAGTCAACAACTCAGTGTGTACACTTTTAAAACCAGTCACACTTTATCAATTTATTAAAAATGAAAACCTCATTGGTAAGTTTACAAACTTTTTAATGAAGATTCCTTCTTTAATTACAAGATTTTGATCTTTTGTAGTTTTACTAATAATCAGTGTGAATCACATTAAAATTCTAGCTATGTTTGGCTGCCGTATTGGTTGGAGCTGTTGCTGTGCCGGAACCGGATGCTGATCCCCAAACTTATTCAAAACCTGCCTACCCAGCAGTTCCGTCCGATAACTGCAACCCTCGCAAGGCACCAAAGTGTTCGGAAAACAGCACTGAAACTTTCTGTCTCACAGACGCTGAATACCCCGAAAAAGAAATCAGAGTAAGTCCAATTTTCCATATAAATTTTATCTTATTATTCCCAGATGATTAATTAAAATCATTACCTGCTTTCAGAGTGCCATCAAGTACGACCCGTTGGTGCTGCAGAGGTACTATGATATTGCCAAACAGTCGGCCGACAACTTGGTCGATGGACTGACATCTTTATCGGAGAAACATTACGACTACTCCAACTACACGGGCAAGACTTTCGAGATGTCCAACTGGATCGGCGAGGAGGGATACATTTGCCCCAGCAATGTCCATTACGCCCGTCCTCTGCGCGCTCTGAACGTTGACGGTGAATGGCGTGCCATCATTCAAGATATCGCCTGGCCGAGATACACGCAGACCCAACGTGTCGAGACTTGCTTGTTCTCCGGCTCCTCTTGCCGCACTTTGGCTCCTTGCTATGGTAGCAAATGCTTGCAAAAGTACGTCTACCAGCGCATGTTGTCCTTTGATCCTTGCGATGCCAAAAAGGGAATTTTCATTGACCTTTACAAACTGCCATCGGCTTGCTCTTGCCACATTCCCGGTAAACTTCATTGAACCAATGATCCCTAATAGATAATATTAATCTTTCCTTTAATTAGCCTAAAATTTTTCTCGCAATTAACGAAAAGTACGTCTTTTATGGTAAGGTGAAAACGAAAACTTATTTTTGTGGGTTGAATTATGACATTCTTATCAACATACCGCAACTAGTGAAAGAGAAATTAATAAAGCGTTAACTCACGATGACGTCAGCTGATATTCTGCCGCATTTTCCTCCATAATCGATGTTGTCACAGGGGTGCATCCGTCTGGTGTAGGAAGTTGATTCTACAATGTGCATAATTATTTTCAAATGAGAATCAGTTTGACCACAGTTGTTTAAATTTACCGTTACTGCTCTTATTACGGGCGTGGAAGTACCGCACCGCAGACGCAATTTCAGGCGTTTACCTGTCTGTCTGGTTCTGTAAGGATTCAGCTGGAGGTTGATTGCATGCTTTTCATTTAAGTGGAAACTGCTGTGAACGTAAGAAATAATAGCACTATCAACAGCAACCACTTTAGAAGTGTCGCTAACTGCGAAGACATACATTATACATACCATCGCTGAGGTTGAGATTAATACAAAAATGCAGAAACTTGTTGTGAAAACTGGAAGACCATGAATCTAACCTGATGAAGCAGCAGAACACACGCACGATATCTAGGAATAGTAGATAAGACAGGATTGTGTGTTAGAAGTGTTTTTCCAAGTCTCGGGTGCATCCGTAAGTCGAGTGAGGTGAGTCGTAGAGATTGACGAATACTTGGTGCAGCTTTTTTCTAAAGTCCTATGAGAATGTATAGCTCTTGACAGTGGTCCTTTTTTAAAAATTCATCTTGGCCAAAACTGAAAACAGCTGTATGAATTTATGGGACTGGTTATTTTCAACAAACCGTCTTGCAACATGCAACCAGTGTATGAGTCACTTTGGTAATCAAGATTCCAGAGTCTGAGAAAAGAATACTGGAATTCTGTAGAAATATTACCAGAAAATTTCATGTTACTGAAATACACACAAGGGTTGTAGAAGTCTCACATAATAATCTTGTTGCACGTGTTGAAGGGGAATGGCTGCAATTGATTTGTATTATTCCTCTGTAATCCACGTTGAATCCCATAAAAAAGGAAAATGAAATTCTTGCTACTTCAGGTGATAATGCAACGCCCAACAGTCACATAACACTTGAAAGGCTTAATGTTTTTGTTAAGCACTGTAGTGTGATCTAACATTGGCCTGATGACGACACAGAGCAAAATCTTCTTGTAGCATTTACTTCTTTTCCAGCCAGAAAGACTGAAAATAAATGTGAGCTAAATATTCCATACCTTGCTTCTTGCTACAATGTACGATATGATCTCGGAATCCTAAGATTAACTCCTTGACTTGAATACTTTGCTTGTTTTCAACCTCGTGTAAGAATAAGGGGCCCCAGTGTGTAACACAGGTTTTAAGCAGTCGAGAAACTAAGGAAAAACTTTAGTTGAAGGGACATATTATTTGTCAAATGCTCACTATAATCACACAATTCACTGACTGAAAGTTATACGAACTTGATTACTTTGTTTCAACCACGTGTAGGAAGACGGGTCATCCCCTGATTAAAACGTTTGGGAAACAAAAGAACAATTTGGCGCGAACCCATTTATTTGCCAAATCCTCACTAGGCAGTAGTCACTCACTATAACAAAAATAACTGGTACAAAACATGTATGCTTAATTAGCTGCCCACTGAAATGTGCTGTGGGCTGTGGCATAACCGAGTAAACTGATTAAGCGCCTAACTAAAACTTCGACAACGAGTTCTGGTTTATGCATTTTGCTCATTTGCTGCACCTGGCCAGTGGTCACCTGCGCTGACAGTTGTCTGCAGACGAACTGAAAAGCGCTGATGCCAATTCTAAAAATGAAGCTCGATGCCTCGATGCCGCTCCGTTACATTCTATAGGAAAATCGAATAGGAGATATAACAATCAATCAACCGCATTTTCGTAATACTGCCCGTAATAGAATAAATCAATTGATTTATATAGTGAAAACGCAGAAATACTCGGATCAGAGGAAAGGAGTTGCACTATCCCCGCTAGATGGCTCTATTTTATTGACTTTTTTAAAAAACTAAAATAGCATAATAATGCCATGTTGCTTTAAAAAAGGAGGGGGGTGGGAAGGGGGCTGTTTGACGTTCCGTAGAATTGGAACAATTTTTCATGCTCACGTTGTTTCGGGGGGGGGGGGGGGGGGAAGAGGGGGGAGAGGAAAAACTTCTGGCGTCAACTACATAAGCAACCATCAACCCGCCCTCAGCAACACAACGCGCGCAGTACCTGGAAAAACGATTAAACGTGCGATGCGTTGGGGTGTAACCGTTTGATTTCGAGTGAAAGAGAATTTCTCTAGTAGACAGAAAACATTAAAAAAAAAAAGAAAAGAAAAATACCTGACACGAGAAGGAAGGGGGGGAAGCGAAATGACAAATCGATTCAAGGGGAATGTTGCATTTCTTTCCACCCCTTGACATGTGTCCCCCCCCCTACTCTACCTAATACCTAGCACGGCTCTTTTTTGTTCCTCGAAATCCTTCCGCTTTTAGATTCCCGTCACTCCACTCCCTCCACGCATTTTTCAAACGAAATAAAACATAAAAAGAAAAAGAAAATGAGATGTAACTGATGTTTCTGCTGAAAAATAAAATCTAAAATTTAAAAAAAAAAAAGGAAAAAGCCAAAAGTTTTTACGACTTTTTCGGAGAATTTCACTTGTATGTAACCTCCGTCAGTATTTCCCTACACGATCCATCTCACTTTTTTTTTCTTTTTTTTTGTTTCTTTTCTCTGGGAAATTCATTTCTTCCCGCGACTCTCTTATCATCTTCAATGTAATTTCCTTTTAGTTTCCATCCTATTTTATCTCGTGATTACCTAAGTACTTAATGACGACCATCATCCCACTCTTTTTCATCATGTCTACCGGGATGACAAGTCAATGACATTATTTTTCCTTTCTGGATTGAGAAGAATTTTCTCCTTAAAAATGTTGTCACCGACGTGATTCTCAGGATTCGTCTTCGGTAAGTCAAATGAATCATTCGGCTTCGTCGTCGTTTACGCATGTGGGTGTCGCTAAAAAAAAAAAAAGAAAATTTCAAAGATAAATAGGAAAAAAGAAATGAATCAATTCCGATGAATCGTGACTGCGTCACACCGGTATTTACACCACACTCTGGCGATCTTTCCTCTAGATTCTCGGTAATTACGAAACAGAAAAGAAAAAGAAAATAAATAAAATAAAATTCGGTGCCAACTGGAATAGAACAGGATTTAAGAGTTCGGCGAATTTCCCGTGAAAAATCCAAACGGGCGTCAGACAGAAAATAAAATAAATAAATCAATCTTTTCTCCTGCAACACACACACACACACACACACACACATGTGTGCTGCTGTTGCCGGTTATCACGAAGTCGAGAAAGAAAAAAAATTTCTTTCCCGGAATTCGTGAAAGAAGGGGGAGGGGCAAAACGATTGCAATTACCATCCGCAGCGTTGCCACATTTCCGACCTTCAGGGGGTCTTGCGTTGCTGTGCAACAACACACGCTCACCTTTTTTTCTCGTCGCTACACATACAATCTGCAAGTGAGTGATGGCGCAACAGTCGAAGTCGTAGAGTACGAACGCGGGTCCAACGAACTCCATCATCCAGTATAACTCCAGCAGTGTCTATATAGTTTAGAACCTGTAATTAAGCTGCTGTGCATTTATATGAGGGGTTTTTTTATTTGTTTGAATCGACATTGACAGGTCCGCTCTTTAAAAGCGGGAAATTCGAAACGGTTGGCCTTCTGTTAGTCGGAAATAATTTGCCTTGAACTCTTCGTTCGTTCGTTCGTTCGTTCGTCCGTGTCTTGGCATTTTCTCGATCGAATTTCGTATTCAAATTGGAGATATAAGAATTGACAAGAGTTGAACGAGTCCGTTTTCCCACAGGATGTCCCGGAAAAGTTGGTCGAGTCCGATTCTGAAATATAATAAAACGAGATAACAAACTCAAATAGTTATAAGAAACATTTTCCAAGACTGCTGGGGTCTCCGTTTTCCTATTATGCACACACAACACGAGCAACAACTAATATAGGAGATCGATGGTTTCCAGTTGCCCGTCAAAAACTGCTGGGACCCGGGCAGAGGACACACGTGCCAGGATGGGGGCAAGGCGAGTTCTCCGAATTGAATTTGAAAAAAATAAAATAAAAATAAATAAAAATAAAAACTAAAATAACCGGAATTTCATTTCCATTTCATTTTTTTTCTTCAATTCTTTTTTTTTGGGGGGTTCCAGTTATGGTTCGCTGGAAAGACAAAAAAAAATCAAGATAAGTAGTAACTGAGAGAGAAGAGAGAGAGACAACATGATTGATGGACAAATTCTTGTTCAGATTATTTATATGAACCGTTGAACGCATCACATCCGTTCCTTTTTTTTTTTTTTCTTGTATTATATGGTTGGGGTGTACTACAAGCGCGTCATTATTTTATACCAGCGACGAATGAAAAAGGGGGGGGGGGGAGCGGGAAAGTCTACTAACCTCGTAACCATCAGAAAGGCACGATAAGGGCAGGGCAGCGCACGAACATAAACTGTACGAGAGAGAGTCGAGCCAAAATGACGTTGGGGACGAGAGAAACGACGACATAGAAGCCGAGTTCCTGGAATCGGCGAGCGCCGCCGAGAGCTTACATAGACGAGAGATATATAATACACACACACACACATCAGGCGAATAGCTTGTTTGCTGCTGCTGCTGACGACTTTCCTCGGAATATGCGATCGTTCCAGGAAAACAACCCAAAAAACCCAGAGAGAAGGGGGTGGAGGGGGGGCTCGGTGGGTCGGTGATGGGTGGTTGCCAGTTCTTAAAAAAAACCCGCACAACCGAAAAACAAAAAACAAAAAATAAAAATAAAATATAAAAAAAGTGCCAGCAAAGATTCGCATTCGATGTTTGAATGAACGTTTTTATTATTATTATTATTCTCATCGTTGTCAAATAAATGACGCAATTTCCCGAAATGGATTTTTTTTTTGAAGGTTATAGTTTCTTTCTTTTTCGAAATTTCTGAGGCTGTTGCACATATATGAGTCGCGTACGTGTCGCCGATTGGCACAGAGCGTGTCTGAGCGGGACAATCTTCTATGAACGAACGGGCGGGAGTGCTGAGCGGGCCATTTCGGGTTGGTAGTTTCATCATCCTCGGCAGTGGCGCGAGGGGGGGGGGAGGTGAATGGTTTTTCGGTATTTTTCACAGGAAACGCCACAGGTCCGACCGCATTGCCCTCTCGCGTGAATCTACACACACGATCACGTCATCACATCTATCCCTTTTTTTTTTTTTACCTTTTTGTGAACCAACGAACGCACCGACCAATAAGAAGAAATTCCCCGGTGCCAGCACACACACAACAGACACGCAACTGACGAAATCGTCCATAATTTCATTCTTACCTCATATTGTTCATTGTTATATCTGTATTATTATGAGCGTGTAGATATAGCAGACGACTCGTCCATTTTTTTTTTTTTTTTATAATTTTGAATCGAATGAATTACGTAAACGGATGACACCAACAATTCCATTTGGAAATGATCAAACTACATTTTGCTGTTGAATTTCGTCGGCAGTTGTTATTGGAATGCAACTGATGACGCAAACACATGATTGAAATATATAAGCAGAGCAGAATCGGAGAAATGAGGAAACTGGTTTTTGCGCATAAACGCAGACGAACGAGACCAGAAGCGAAGCAGCCGAACAGGTTTGCCCATTTATTCCCCTCCCCCTCCCCCCCCTTTTTTTTTTGGCACATAAATGGACCAGTTGCAATCGAAAAACGCGCGCGAAAAAATTGTCATTTAAAAAACAAAAATTCCGATTCTTCCACATTGCTGGCGCGATTGTCCGAAAGTTGATTGTTATAATTCGGTTGATTCGCTCTGACGTTTGATTATTTGTTATTAATTTAAAAAACAAAAAAAAAAGAGCGGTCGCCTTGACGCAAGCCACGCCCTCAATCAAATAGACGCAGCAGCACAATCAAAACAAAACAAAATTGCCATTCGAGAAAGAGATGTGAAAGGCGGACTGTCGTTGTATTCACGTGCGGCCGCACGTGAATTCAACTCAATCTCGCCACGATATGTTTTATAATTCATTCTCGTGAAATTTGCGATTGGTAATATAAAGGGAAAGGAAACCGACAAATTCTTGGGAATCGGACCCACACTTTTCTCTCTCTCTCTCTTGTCGTCGTTTTATCGCATCGATAAATAGTTTTGCCTATACAAGGGATGCAATCGTATATTCCGAAAGTGAATCAAATCAAAATCCGGGACGTGACAAGCGCACTATTTCCATATCTTATTGTTATTGCGTTGGCAACGTTCAAATGACAACAACCAAAATATAAAAATAAAAGCTGAGCCCAGGCTATTTACTTTGGGTTCGGAAATAACAATGATAAATAATAATCTAGACTACTATAGACCGCATCTGGTTTCGTGGACCACTTGGCACTGCCGCCAACTCACGCAATTTCCACGGACAGAAATATATAGGCGAACTTGTGCCAAAATCGCTAATCCAATATCTGTTGCTCCGAGTGTATACGGTCAAGAATGTTTGCGTGTTACGTACTTTGATTTGATTTTTTTTTAAGTCCCGGGAATTCGTCTTCGACGACATAACATCCCCCAAAATAGTAATAATAATTTAATAATTATTAATAGTAATATAATAATAATTATTTATTTATCATTTAAAAAAATTTTCTTTCAATAATTTCGAAATAAATTCTTATCGTGATTTTTATTTTTATTCCAAAAATAAGCGTGAAATTCCCGAAAGATGGGAAAATTGGACGACTCATTTTTATTACAAATATTTGATGCAAAACGCATCGCATTAAGAAAATACATCCAATAAGATTGATTGCGACTATCCCCCCCCCCTACCGCACGGCGGGCGGCTCTCGGAGAAACTGCATTAGATCAGTTTAACCTTCGCCTTTTCGTGATTCATCGGCGTGAGCGCTCGGTAAAATTGCTTCATTGCACATCACGCGACGAATATTGCACTTTAATTCGATTCGTGAATTCCGTGAACGAATTATATAAGCAATCGCCAAGGCCCAAGGACAATGAGCGCTGAGCCGACCGGAGCTGCATATGCGCCCAAACAAATTCACTGCTGGTTGGCAGTAGCCTATAGTATGTGGCATTGAGATAAGAACGGTAAATTCGGTGGAAATGATCTGCTGTCGCAATTAAGTTATAACGGTTACAAGTGCGTAGCAGCAGCATAAGCACGTTTATCATCGTGATGCTGAAACAAATCTGTGCGTCACACACAGCTGTGCTCTGGGCCGGACAGGCCCAGGCAAGTTTTTCTATTACGTCTATATTTTACGTGTATCTAGCAACCGCCTGATTTCAAATTTGTCAACAAGATAAAGGCGACGTATGCAACAATAAGGAAAGTCCGATGTGTGATGGGCCCATCTGCTGTCCAAAGTCCCCGGCCCATCGCAGTTCATTCCCGATGCTACACATTGCAGCAGGTCAAATCATCAAAGAACCCAAAAATTAATAAATTATTGAGGAATAAAGATTCATTGAAGTCGACTGTTTGGATAAGAATGAAATCAGCTCTAATGATGCTAACGGACATGGTAGTTTTGGATGGTAATTTTGTATATTTGTTTCTCTACAAGGACAAAAACCGAATATATATAAGACAATCATTTTGTATAACTAGAATGCGGTCATTCGGAAATTTTGGTTGGTTTTTCTGTTTGATTTATTTGGTCAAATTCTCGGCTGCATCAAAAATCCAATTTTTCTTTCTACGAATTTCTGACGATTATCTTTTTAGTAACGATGATTCTCATCGCCTAGTTATTATTTATTTATCTCTGATTAGATTTTGCTATAGTGAATGGGATTGGCTGCATGGCCTCTCTCTGTTATTTCAAAATTCAAGGAGAGAGATTTTCGCCGTAATTCACGACGGAACAATGCAGCCGTCGTCGACGAATCGAGCCCCGCGGCGTTCGTCATAAATTACACTTAGCAGCACACAAGCGCACTAGCTGTACAAAACAACAACAACAACACCTAGCTGGGAGATATGTAGGCTATTATGTTTATGATTTCCATCCCGCGTTTTATTTCTCTTTATTCTCTTTCTGCTCTCGTCTATTTATTACGAATTCGGGGAAACTCTCATTTATATACTCCGACGGGATCTGGGCTGCATGCAACACCTTCATCAACCCGCCACCGGTTGATCCTGCTGCTGTCATTGCGCGTGTGAGAAAAATATAAATGGAGACAAATTAAAATTCAAGGTGAACAACACCTATTTCCACAAAAAAACAAAACAAAAATAAGGTTGGATTTGCTAATGTGTCCACCGCGCGCGGTTCAAACATTAATATTGAGCTGCTGCTGACGTCATAAAAAGCTATAGCACATGTTTAAACAAAAGAGAGATTTTCATGTATGGACAGATTATAATGATATGCATTTTCGTAAAGATTCCGTCTATATATATATATACAGTATGCGTGTGCGTATGGGCTGATGTAAATAGTAGTATGGCTGACATTTGGTCAAGGTCTTCAACTGTTGATGCCTATATCTGCGCAAGATATGTAAATATACGTTCACCGGAGACTGATGCTGTGTGGCATTATATAGAGTTGATGGATGGATTACACTTGGCAGTTGAGAGGGGAATAAGGAATAAGGAGGAAATAACAACAAAAAAGGAAAAATTATTTGGATACATTTTTTGAAAAAAAGTCACATGATTTCAAATCAATTCGATCGAGCAGATTGGAGTGGACAATGTTTGCCAGATGTCGTGCGTTTGTCGGGAGTTGTTTGCTTGTCTGAATTCATTGAATTCTCTTTTTTTTTTTAATATGAAATAAAAAATTGTAAAGTTCCAGTTTTTTGGTGGTTCGAATTTCATAGTTAATCGAAGGACGATGAAATCAAGCGCGGGGAACTTCTCCGGCCGCCCGTGAAATAATTCAACAACAAAAAAAAATAACAGAAATGAATCTAAACATAAATTAAAGCATTTTCAAATTGATTAGGCCTATATCAAAGGCGGGAAATAATCACATCACACTAGGGTTCAAAAATCTGGGCCAAATACTAAATATAGAGGGGGTCAATGTCCCGTTAACATTTTCCGTCTATTGAGTCTCTCTCTCACTTTCATTCACTCGAAATTGAAATGCCCAACGGTATACCCATCGTATGCCAAAGTTGAATGACCTGATTTGTATTTTCCTTCCTAAATAAAAATCTTCTGGTAGGAATGACCTGTTTCGACTTGCCCATCTTATACGTTCGAAATACGGAGGGAGTTGACTCGATTCTTCTGATTTTTGCCCAGCTTGGATATTTGCGAGAAAAAAGACCGGACTTGCCCCGGGGGAAAATAGAGAAGGCTGTTCCCGTGATACATATTTCATTTCTTGGAATGAATATAATGATAGACGTTGGATACGTATACTAGATGGGAGCAGCCCGTATATAAGACTGCGCACACATCCGTGGGGCATATGCTGAGAGAAATCAGCAGGCCGGGCTGGATGGCCAGAAAAAAAAAGAAAAACTGACGAAAGTTTTTCTTCTCGTCTCTTTTCCACGTACACTTATAATATATATATATAAAGTAAACTCTCTCATCTTAAAATCCCAAAAGAGTCTCGGAACGAATCTAATGTCAGTGGCCTTATTTCGGAGTCTTTTCTTTTTTTCCAGGAATTGTATTCAAGGCGAGAGAGCTAAGACACTAATATCAATCTACACTCTCTTTTACCAGCAGTCGACGTGTGAGACGTCTCGTTTCGCTTTGTGCGCGTGTCAACTCGTCGTTAGAGAGAGAGAGAGAGAAACACGTCAAATGTGGACGTTGATGGTCTGCCTAATTATTACGAATGGGATGATTTCTTTGTGTAACATAGTCGGCCAAATGATTTCGCGTTTGAGCACTGTGCAGCCGATATATATATATGGTCATTCATCGTAGGTGTCCTTTTTCAGAAGTAAAGTTCATTTCAGGATCCGGCGCGGTCGACAAATATGTTAATGAAGACTATACTATTATGTGCTGATGTGGGGGGGGGGGGGGATTGAAACCGGCAACGCTGGCGTGTATTAATGTTGGCCTTTTTATTATACGTATTATACATATCCTACCATACTAGTTTCTTCTTCTTTCTTTCTTTCTTTCTTTCTTTGAAATTCTGAATGTAATTTTTATTTGGAAAAAGCCATTGGCCTTTCAAGTTTTGGTTTTTGTCTTTTTTCTCTCGAACGAGAAACATTTTTCGCGGAATCGCCCCGCCCCGCCCATATCACCCCACGTCATTCCAATTCTTTTTTCGGTCCGTTTGTGACGCAATCCTAAGGTCAAAATCGATAAGGAGAACTTGCAATTCTTTTTTTTTCCACGTTTTCAAATCATAGAAAAATGTCGACATAATTACTAATAAACGAATAAATCATCAGAAAAGGAGGAGGAGAAATACCGAGTACTCGAGAAAAAAATATCGGCATCCAGTCTCGATTTTGTTTGTTGTTTTTTTTTTTACACCGAAAAAGGGAGGCGCAATCATTTTTTTCGAGAAATGCCCAAATGAAAATGAAAATATAAAAAGGTCAAAAGAAATTTTTTTCGAAGAATTCACAAACGCGCGCGCAACAAAATTGCATTTTTTTTGTGTGTGTGTGTGTGTTGCGCATTTACTTACATGGAATGGCCATTTTTTGTGTGCGTGTGTTAATATTCCGATGTCGTTTGGATCTCGTCAGGTCTAGAAAAATGTTGCGCACATAATTTAACTTTTTCTTCTGTGAATTAGAACCAATTTTTTGTCGATCCCCCCAAAACAGGAATGTAATACAATAAGACAGCAGCAGAATAAAGACAAACCAAAAAATGAATGCAAAACGACATGGCATTCACAAATCAAAAAGAGAAAAAAAAAGGCTGTACACCTCGTAATGTAAGCCATCATCAACAATTCAAAATAGATATATGTATACATAAATAATATATACCAGTTATTTCAATTGTTTTCTTTTGATCATCTATATAGCCCCTGTCTCCTACGGTGTTTGTGAATAAGAATTCTTCTTTTGATTTTTCCAGATGTCAAATAAATTTTTTTTCCAGTGAAACTTTGGGGCTGCAACTGAATCTCCGGGAACCGACAGCTCGTTCCAGGAAACGCTGTCACTTATTATGACGACAGCAGCAGCAGCAGCAGCGGCGGCAGCGGCGGCGGCACAGCCCAGCGCAAGTAGGACGTGCAATTTCTCTCTCTCAACTGAGTGTACTCACACCTAGCAACTTACTTTTCTTTTACTATCCCACAAATCCAATGTCTAATAAACATCCAAAATGCCAACACACGTGTATTATAGACTATAGCGTGCAATCTCTTATTCCGAGATGCTGCTGTTGCTTTCTTGGAAGCCGTTATTTGACGTAACACACTGGGCTGGTGTATCTTGATTATAAGGAGAAATTGCTGTGACTATATAAACTCTTTCCTGCTGCTGAGAAATCCGCTCACGGGGGAGATCGTCTACACGTCGAGGTCCAGGCAACAACCCATTTTATTATTTTTTTGGGTATTTCATTTTGCGGGGGGGAATTGGAAATGCTGGCTTCTTCTTCTTATCTGTTTTTTGTTTCCGCGTACTGAGCTATTGATTCATTCGGGTTTTCTCATTAATTCTGAAACTGGATCTCTCTCGAAACGAACTGCTGCTGGCCGACGACTGGTCTTTATATAACTGCGAACTGTGTTGAAATCTCTTTAGAGTCTAAATGTCGTGTGTCCTACATTTAATATTTATTATAGTACCACGAACGACCCCAAGAATTTCTGAAGAATTTCTGATTGGGAAATTTTCAAATAACAAGAATAACAAATTGGACGGGAGAAAAGTCAGAAAAAAATCAAGTTGATATTAAGTGGCCGGGCTCTGCTGCCCTTTTAAATGAGTATAGTTATATTTTGAGATAAAAATATATATCCAGAGGGAATAAGAAGAAAGAAAAAAAAAAAATAAAATAAGCCTGATGAAAAACAAATCTACATTGACGCAACAAATGATGAAAATTCCGGGTAAAAACCAAATAATCACGAGATTTTCTAGGAAATTTCCCCCCCCCCCCCTCCGCGGCCGCTCCCGTCCGGTTTTATTTTTTTATTATTTTTATCTCTCCTTTTCCTAAAAAAACTGCGTGAAATACATAACGAGATAGGAATAAGAAAAGCAAAAAAAAAAAAAGGAAAAACGGGAAAACCGGCCTTCTGACCAAACCTAGTCAATAATGACCGACATAGTCACAAAGGCGGAAAATTTAAAATCAAAATAAAATAAAATAAAATAATTTAACAAAAAAAAAAAAAAAAAAAACGAAATTCCAGTTTTTACTGATCAATAATTATATGGCAAATATTATAATAACGAGAGTCTATGTATCGGAGTCTATTTGAAAGTGCGCCGATAACCCAAACAATGATTTTTGGTTTGTTATTTAAAATCGCCAACTTGGAATTCAGTCCCGAATTCAACATCAAACCGACAAAGTCGAAGATAAAACGAACAAAAATGAACGCGAAATCGTACCCGATGACGCCGGTTAAAAATAACAAATGACTCAAAGTTGCGTTGCAATGAAAAATGAACCCGAAAAAAGAAAGGAAGCAGCCGAAAGTTAACTTGAATCATTCAACTCACTTCAGACTCTTATAATACAATCAATTACGGGCCGTCTATACCAAGAATTGGTTTAACTCCATTAATCTCATTTTGCGCGAATTGATTTGTTTTTGTTTGTGAACTTAAGTGTATTCATGTTGGAACCGTGATTAGAATATCAAAGCAAGTAACAACAAAATCGAAATCAAAAAAAGAATAACTCAATTCCAGCGACGACGTTATTTTCCTAGAAAACAATTTCAAAAGAAAAAAAAGACAATTTTTTTTAAATTTTGTGGGGGGATAAAACAAAAAGGGCAACATGCGATCGGCGGCACCGCCCCCCTTTTCCCAACCAAGATACTCTCCTCCTTCTTTTTCGCCCAGCCGCCCGGAGGGGATGTCTTACGTGCCTGTACTGTACAGCAGGAACACTGGTGGCCGATCCCGACTCGCCCTCAGTACCGTCACGACTCCCGTCGAGTCAACACGCACACACAGCCGAACACACAGCGCCAAAAACATCGACTTTCGTGTGTTTATTATCGCCAGTCGCAGTCGGTTCGCAGTTTAAATAGGGAATTATTTCAACATTGTGTCATCACCAGTTAAAAATAGACAAGAAGACGTGGACTATCAAATCGCCGCTCGTCATTAACAATGTGAATGGTGAATCGTCGTCGTCGCCGTGTTGTTTGTTGTTGTTGTTGTTGTGTGTAGTTATTGTGTGTCGTGTAGTTTTCTGGCTCTCACGCCCGAGCTTCTCTGGATTACGTCAATTAAAAAGAAATCAAATCAAAAAAAAAAAAAAAAACTACGTGCCATCACGGCGTCGCTCAGTTGTGGCTGTGTCGTAATTTTTTTTTTTTTTCGTTTTTTTTTTGGGTTAAATTTATTATTCCGATAATTAATCGCAATCGAATTTAAAAGGTGAGATTTTATTTTGGAATTTTTTGTTGTGTGTATTTTTGTTTCGAATCGATCGACATCGCCACAATTTGTCGTGAAATTCATATACCTATATTGGGGGGGGGGGAGTCTGCGTGTGCTGCTGCTGCTCCCATTTCGTGATTGAATCCGTTGACGAGAAGGATGTGCCTGTGTGTTGCGTCAGAGCGAAAAAGAAAAAGAAAAAAAAAAAAAGAAAACGAGACAATCACAAGAAAATCATCATAACGGGCTTGGCTGCGATTGCGGGAAATGGGAGAAACACACAGCACACACACACACACACAAGGATATAATATACAAGTCTGTCGAGATTTCTTAGAAAACAAAACGAGCCCAGGACCTATACCGGGATAACGAGTTTTTCACTATCTCATTTCTTTTTTTCACGGGAAAAAAAAAAAAAAAAAAATAATAAAATGATTTGTCCCTTTTTCTTTCTTCTTTCTTTCTTTCCTATATAGACCTCCGTCGGATAACTTTTCAATTACTCAAATAATAACAAATAATAAATAAACCTGATTGCCAGTTTGGGGTGTTCAATTTGAGATATGATCAACGTTCAGGAACAACAACAAGACAAAAAAAAAATAAAATGTCAACCGCCATATCAAACGAAAACTTGAAATCTCTTAGACTTTTTAGTTGTTTTTAGTTTTTGTTTTGATCGAGTTCCAATTTTTCTTGAATTGACGGGGAGCCCAAAAAGTCCGAATGAATGGCGTCCGTTTTTTTTTGTCATTTCCAAAGCAAATCACACGAGAGAGAGAGAGAGAGAGAGAGAGAGAGAGAGATAGCTGGTAGACACAGACGCGCCCGTCCCCCAGTCGAATTCCCGGGAATCGTGAACGGACGGCCTTCGTCCGCGTTTCTTTTTTTTTTTTTTTTTTTTCTTTTTTTTATTTTCTTTTTCTTTTAAATTTTCTCTTGATAATAAATTGAGTTGTTGTTAGTTTTATTTGGAGCGGTGATCTAATAATTCAATTCAATATGGACACACCGACACTTTTTGACATTGACAAAGCCCGTTGGATTTTTTGATTAAAGCCCAACGAGAAATGACAATTTGGCCAGCGACACTTTAAGACCATTTCTTGTTTATCTAATCGAATGTCGTTATGTAATAACACGTTTCTTGATTTTCTCTCTTAGGTTGACGATTTTTCAAATTTGGCGCTGCTGGCCTATCGATCGAATCGGCCTTTTTCCTTCAATCGATTCCAGGAACATCTAAGGCAATCGCCCCCGAAGGCATCAAAATGTTGGGAGGTGGCAGCAGCAGCAGCAGCAGCCAAGGTAACGGCTGTGGAGGAGCTTTCTCTTCATCGTCGGCATTGCCGCCGGCTAGACGCCATCAGCACCACCACCACAATCACCACCAGCAACAACAACAACAGACGGCCTCAGCAGCAGCAGCAGCAGCAGCAGCAGCTGCTATCATTTCAGCCTCTTCTTGCTGGAGCCCCACCAATCCATTCAACGTGCTGGCCAGTGGCGGCTGTGGCGTTGGGTCAGTTGTGGCTCCGCCAACGGCCTCGGAGGAAGCGCCAACGGAGGCCGCAGCTGTGGCCTTGTCGCCCGCCAATTTCTTGTACGCCAATTACCCGCCTCCTCCGCTTCTGCTGCCCAGCACAGCTCCGGCCATCCAGCGGAAGAGGCCCGGCTGCTTGTGCGACCACCAGGACGACTACGGCGATTTCAACTGCCATCCGGCGACAACTACAACAGCATCCAGCGGAGGAGTTGGCTATTACGACGATCTGCTGGGCCACAATTACGGCGAGTGCGGAGGCATCCAGCAGCAGGTGATTGAGCCGCTGGATTTGTCACTGCCCAAAGTGAAGGTGCGCCAGCACTGGTCGGGCGGATCCATCGTCCAGGTCAACGACTCGACCATCATCAGCATCAGCGGCCGTCGTCCGGCTCTCAGCAGAGGCTCGACAGCCAACAACAACAACAGCAACAACAGCAACAGTGACTCGACGTGTTGTTGCGGCGGCTGCTGTGCCGATTCCGTTGGCTGCCCCAATTCTTCTTCTTCTTCTTCCAGGCTGGACGTGTCGGTGGTGACTGTGCCACAACCAGCCCGGCCGTCATGCTGGTCATCATCGCCCAGTTACGCCAACCAACAACAGTCTCATCGACAACAACAGCAGCAACAACAACAACCATTCCGGCTCCAGATTGAAATCCCATTCGGTGCCAGTGACGACAAGTTGTTGCCCGGCTTCTTCCGCCACCACCACCACCACCGCAGGACTAACAATAATAAGCCGATCCATTGCCACAACAACAACAACAACAGCCACCTTCACCACCACTCGTCCGCCCATCCGGCGGAAGTCTGCGCCACCATGACGGAAGGATCCGGAGGAGATGAGTCTGACGACCTGCAACGGCTGTCGGACAGCGCCCACCAGCTCCGCCTCTCCGGATATTACTACGGCCACCTCTCCTGGAAGGAATCCGTCCAGCTCCTCCAAAACACAAAGGTACTAATTAAATTAACAACAAATTCAACCATCAAAAAAGATCAAATGATATTTGATTTCAATTGGCTCAAATAACATTTGAAAAATATTTGACGGATAGAACATTGACGACCCAGTAGCCTAGATATTGCTGGTCAGGGTAAATCCGCAGTTGCGGAACGCTAGTCTAAATCTTGTTTACCTGCGCATATCTTATATTATGCACTCAAGGACTCTTTTATATTTTTTATGACGTCTTAAAATTTATTTTGATCAACTGCTGATGGCCTGCTGCACAAGAAAGTCTGACGCAGGAAGGTTAGGTTACAATGCGTGCAACTGTCTGTGAGAAGAAAAAAAAAGAAAGTTGCAACGTCAGTGTACAGGCCTATATAATACAGCAACTGGCTGTTGTTGCCTCAAGGGCAACTGAATTTTGATTAAATTTTATTTTTGGTTGGGTGGAGGGAAATTTGAATTGTCTGGTGAATAGAATAGAAAGGCTCAGTCTCTCCCCTCCTTCGCCTTTTTTAAGAAGGGGGGGGGGGGCAGTCCGCGATTTATTTTTCCAGTGTACTACGGCTGGAACGAATTTGGAACTTGTACCTGGAATTTTTGGGTCTCACCCACTTTATTTTCCACGTTGTGTTGCTGTTTCCCCCCCCCCCCCCCCCCACCCACCCACCCCACATCCAGTTGTGTTTATCATTCATTCATTATTTATTTATTTATTTTCACACACACCAAACAGCTCCCGCTGTGCGTAACCCACATTTCTGGGCGTAACCTAGAAAAACAACTCAAAAAATCAAAAAAATCAAATTTGAATATTTTCGATTTAGAGAAAATGGGAGTGAAAGTGCCAACATAAAAGACTGTGAAATGCCAATCCAAAAAAAAGAACCCAGCGGCTCGGGGGAAATAACAACAGACAACCAATAGTACTATAAGATATATGTTGGTTGATGATGTAATCAGGTTATTCGTTCGATAAAAAAAAAAATAAAAATTGGCGTGTCGCCTAAATAATTGAGGCCTTGCGCAATCAGCCGACTAAATGGCGTTACAATTGTGTGTGTGTAACAACAGGTGGAAGAGCTTGGAAGGAAGAAAAAAAAAGTCGATCGATCTTTGTCCAGGACGACAGGTCCATTATTAATAATAGCAGCCGAGCCAAAATGGGCTGTGGAAGCCGCCAGACTTTGCCTCCGGGCCCCGCCAATTTTTCGAATACTTTTCAAAGTGGAGCGATTTTTATTTGATCTTTTATCACCCCGTTGCCAATGGTGCGATCATTTTACAAAAAGCCACTTATTAAAGAATGGCAAGTCGCCGGATGACATTTGAATTATTTTTGATCGATGGAATTGAATTGAATTAATTAATTAATTAATTGTTCATGAATAGGTTGGGACGTTTCTAGTGCGGGACTCTTCCGACGCCCGCTACCTGTACGCCTTGAGCCTGCAGACGGACAAAGGTCCGACCAGCGTGCGGATCCACTACTCGAGCAGCGGATTCCGGCTGGACGCCTGCAGCACGGGCATGGCCGACCACCTGCCGCGCTTCCGAACGGTCCTCGACCTGGTCGACCACTACGTCGCCAAATGGTCACAGTGTCGTGACAAGGGACAGGTAAATTAACTTAATTCAATCTTTTTCCTTTGATGGGCATTTGACAGCATCAGATAAATAAATAAATAATTCATTTGTGTGTGTATTTCTTTGTTGTATTGACCAGTTTTGGCTGGACAATAGCGGGCAGGTGCACTCGGAAGTCGTCCTGATCCGGCCGCTGATGCGCGATTGCCCGTCGCTGAAGCACCTGTGCCGGCTGGCCTGCAACCAGCACCGCCAGCAGCAGCCTCAGCCAGTGCTGCGCAGCGGCAGTGTTGCCAATTCGCCGTCTTCCGTCAAGATACCTCCGACGATCAAGTCTTATTTGAACGAGTATCCCTATCAGCACTGAATTTTTTGAAAACAAGAATTTAAAATTCGACGCCAATTTGTTTGTTTTTTTAAAACCATAACATTCCCTTTTTATTTTATTTTTAAAAATTAAACTTTAAAAATCTGTATCATAAAAACAAAACGACAAAACTTTGAAAGAAAATGGCCAATTTCGTTCATTTCTGTTATACCGAGTCAATCCTAAATAATGATGTGCTGTATAACTTTTTTTTTTTTAATTTCCCCCGACCAAGACACACACACACACACACATACAAAGCGCGGGAACATTTTGAAAAACAAAATATCTCGTCATCAACGACACAGTGCATGTGTGTGTTTATTTTCTCTTCTATTTCTCTGATAATTCAAATTTTTGTACATATATCTATATATATATACTTATTTTTTAAGCGTCATCAATTTTGGAAATATTTGAAACATTTTTCGCTCTCTCTCTCCCTCTCTCTCTCTCTACTTTGAACAGAAAAAGAAAAAATCAATTATATATCATTTTCTTTGCGCCTCACCGAGCTTTTTTGTCCTCTTGTATAATATCGTCGTTGTTGATGTTGTTGTTGTTGTTGTGTACAAAAAGAAAAGAAAAAAGAAAAAATTTTTTTTACCCCCATCAGCTGCCAATTATTTTTTCTTTGTCAAATTATTATAATCGATCGATTAATTAATTATCGAAGATGTTTTATTTTATAAAATGTGTGTCTGTGTGTGTGTGTGTGTCTGCGGTTAATTTTTTTTTTGGGGGGGGGATTATTTTTCAATACAAAGAACAGGGTGGGTTAAGAAAAAGGATTTGAAAAAAAAAAAAAAATCTTTTATTAGAAATTTTTCGCGGGAATTTTAATTTTTAAAAAATTATCTACCGCGTGATTTAATTGTTATGGTTTTATTTTTTGTTTTCAAAATAATATTTTTCACTAGAAGAAAAATTACCTCTCCCTCTTTTAAAAAGAAAAAGAAACAAAATGAAACTCGATCCATGTCCATGTGCAACCAACAAATTATATTTAATACGAGCAAGAAGAATTTCATTTTTTCCGACAATATATATACATAATTACATATTATATATATGTCTAGATGATTATTCATATATAATACAACTTATTATTGTATACATGTATAATTGTATATAATACGCGAAGGGTCAATTGTTTGTTTGAAATTTTGTGATGGCGCATTTGTCTCTCCCTCGGCCGAGGCTTCATCGCGGTTCGATTCGCCGAGCCATTGAAACATTTTTTTTTTCCCGACGGTCGAGTTGATCAAAAAGAAAAAGAAGATGCGCCTCTATATATATAGTCTAACAGATGAGGGCGGGGGCACACGGCACGGCAACCGAATAACGGCGTTTCGGTTTGGTTTTGTATGTGTATAATGGAATTCCTGGAATTCCGTCCGTCATCCGGCGCACTCCACTCGGATATGTCGCGCTCTTTTTCTTCCGGCCCTCACATATAGGTATAAATTGCCTTTTTGAAGTCAAGGGAGAACGGCACAGGCAGCTACAGCAGCAGCAGCAGCATCAGCTCAATCATGGATGAAAATAACCGCTCCCGACAGTATAACACGGGGGGATGAGGTTCTCTGAAACTGGTTGCCGACGCGTTGCTGGGCACATATCCGTCTCTTACGACCCCGAAAAGTCGTCGTCGTCGTCGTCCTTTATTATTTAATAAATAACCGAACCAACCGATATTATGTATAGACATCATGATGATGGGGTCGTATCCATAACACAGTTACTCCCCTCGAGGGAGATAATATATAAGAAGTGGGTTGGTTATATAAATTTCTTATACAAGGGATGTTATAGGTATAGCTATATAATAGATATCAAAGTTTGTTTTGATGTTGTTATAGATGATACCTTTAGGTCCTTGAATCAATTTCACCTCAAATAGTTTTTTGTTTTTTAATCCTTTCGTGTTGCCGACACGCACACCCAAAATTGACTCAAAGTTGTTTTTCTTTTGAAGTTCGAATTTGGCGGGCGCAACACTCCCCTCAGTCACGCGATACGAAATTTTCAATTTGTTTGTCTATTGAACTAGAAATTTCAAAAAAAAAAATAATAATAAATAAATCTCAAAAAATTATAGCCCCGCCCTTATTGCAGAAGGTTATTCATTGATATTCGGATTATTATTTTTGAATGCCTGGTGATGATGACCTCTGACGTAATTACTCGGCTAAATAGGCATCACTTTTTTGTTGTCTTTTTCTCCCACCATTAAACTTATTGTTTTCTTCGTCGTTGTCGTTTTCACTCCTTGTCTTTCGCTTCGCATCGGTTTTTTGTTTCGCCGAAGCGTTATATTATTAGACTGCACAGCCGCGTTAAACTGCTTATTTTACCGATTTCCAGTACCTACACACCCCTAACAGTTTCAGTACCCTTCAATATGGTACTGAAACGCAATTCAGTATTTTACTGTACTTGCTTAAGTACAAATTCTCTACTAACCATTCATTTGCCTACTTTTTACGTTATTCCTAGTGAAACTGTTAGTAGGCATAGTTCTGTTCAGTAGGTTGGTCCAGCAGTTTATAAAGATTTAGTTAGTAGTCTGAAAAATTCAGTATGTTCAGGTAGGGTTAGTAGTTTGATTTTAAAAAGTAATCAATAATAAAAGCAATGTAGGTTATAGCTAGTAGTTTACAAAAATTTAGTACTTTTGTTATAAGTAGTGTGAACAATTCAGTACCTTAGACTAGTAGGTTACAACTTTCAAGGAATAAGTAGTATTCGTTAGGATAGTAGCTTTTGTATATATCAATGTGGCGTGCCTGTAAGGCACTAGACTGCCACGCCAAAGGTCCGGGTTCGATTCCCGAATAAATCAAGTCTTCTTTCCAAGTTAAATAAAATCGAAATGGTCGGTTAGTAGGATACTATTGGTTAGTAGCTTGGTGCCGAATAATATCAGTAGGAATCTCCCACAACCAATGCCGTAAATGAAGTGGTCAAAACTTTTTAAGTAATGGGTGGGTAGTAAAAGCAGGAAAGAATTTAAAGTGGTTTAGTTTATCCTTAGTAAGTTGAACACCGGATAGGGGTTTCTAATAAAATTAGTAAGGCGAGTAAGAAAAGGTAGAAGAATTGAGAAGTAGTTTCAATCAATTGGTTAGTAGGCTGGGTACCGAGTAGCAGTTACATGAAAGTAGGATACCGCCACTGTGTGTGTGTGTATATTCTCTATATTCGGCTTTTTTGGCCCTAGCAAACGACCGAAAGTCTCGGCCCCGTGCTGCGCCATCGTCATTTCCCGGTAGCCGTTTAATTTGCTTTTCTCGGAGACGCGCGCTCCAGTGACGACGTCGATAATATAACCAAGAAAACAAGCCAAATCACGACGCTGGAGGGGGGGGGGGCTTTGTGTAGCAACAGCAGCATCCCCATCATCGATAGGGTATAGTATATACTAAGAACAACGCTGCGCACAGATGAGAAAACAACGCGCACCGTTCTATATATTCTCAATTTTTGCCTTTTCACAGTACTATATTCTGCATCATGGTTCAATTCAAACACGAGTTTTTGAATCAAACATGGAAATTTCTTTTTATAGGTTATAATTATTCCTTTATATAGATTGTCTGTATTTATAGGCTATATAATTTTTAAATATAGGCTATATATATAGTATATGTATAGGCTCAGCGCCAGCATCACAGGCGGATGTCGATGTATAGCAACGAGCGCGGGGCCAATGAGTTTTTCGCGGAAGGCCTTGAACGTTGACGAGGGACGAGCGCGAGCTCGCATCACTGGTTTTGATTATGATTTGTTCTCCGCTGCTGCTGGGCTATATATGTAATATCGACTCAGAAATAAGCTTCTTTTCTCTCAGCAGCATCATCGGCAGATGAGTAGATCCTATACACATTTATGCAATTTGCGTGGTCTTAATAGAAATCGACGCTTTTAACGTCTTAATACAAATGCGTTGAACAGCGCAGCACAGCTAGCGCTATACGTGGTCTCTCCAAATTGAGATCCTCCTTTTAAGATATTTTTATTTTCAATTCTTTTTGGGAGTTTGCAGTGCTGCCTCAGGTCGAATAATAACGACGAGATAATAATAAAAGCCCATCAAACGGCTCGGAGTGATTCCTGGAAAACCCTAATCGCCCTAATAGCGTTTTTATTAGCCTCGGCGACTCTTTTTCGTTTTATCTTTTTTTTATCGGCGAAGCTCCTGGAGGAAGAAAAAAAGACATAAGACATTTCGAATGGGCGTGGATGCGTGTGTAGGATATAAGCCTATTGCGCATGGGCATCATATAGAAAAGAAGAAGAAAAGAGAAAGTGCGCTGGTTGTTTTAGATTTGCCACAAAGCGAAGAGTCTTTTATATATTAACATTAGGAGGCCGTCGACCAAAATAAGTTTGGATATTCGTCCGAATAGACTATATACTATACTCAATATATACTATATATATACTTACATTTTTTTAATCTATACATCGATATTGATATTTCTTGTTCGGCAAACAGCTCGAATCGATCGAGGGCTGCTGCTGTGCTGGAATGCGGACTCTGATATCGTCTTTCAAATATATGCAACAAACGAAAAAGGCAAAAAGTCCAACACACAAGTTTTCCGTTGATAGCACAGCAGCTAGCAAAGTCAGGTTTTTTTCCTCCCCCCCACGAAAAATAAAAAGTTTCACATGATTTTTCGTTGATTTTCTGTATTTCTATATGATGACGAAAGCAGCAGCAGAGACTTTTGTTCGTCCTTTTTTCTTTCTCTTTTTTGTTTTCTTTTCCTGTATTATATTAGCTACGAGCAAAAGAGCAGAAAGATATTCTCAGAATTACGTTGAATGTTGTGCGCGTATATATACAGGATATATAAAAGACCGGTCGCCGATGATATATATCAAGCTAATACATACGTTTCGTCTTTTTTCATTCTATACACATCGCAGAGTCTCTCCAATTTGAAATGAATTTGTTTTTATTTTATACAACCAACCACGAAACAACAACCAGAGTCGGTTTTATACCTCTGGTTGATGGGGAGGGTTGGAAATATATAGCCTATTAGGAGAACGATGATAACATCACCATCAACAATGTTTTCATGCGGGAAAATCAGCCTAGCCCAAGGATGTTTATTGCGTTCTTCTAATATATAAAATCTATGTATTAATGTATTCAACTCTCAGCTGGGAAAATGGTTTGTCCTTTTCGATTTGTTCCACATTCGTCATTTTCGTGTGATTCCGGCCAAATGTTTGATATATTATTCCTTGTGGGATGCGACCTGTCGCCAGAGGTCCCCTGACCAGCACCAATTAGCCTACGGCCTTATTCTTTTGGTTATCCTCGAGCGCAGCAAAGGCGTTTGTTGTTCAATTCAGGTTCAATCGAAATTTAAATATTTATTATTAATTCCAGCATAATATAAACATATTTCGACGATGTTATCTCTCTCTCGCGTTTGCTTTTGAGATATTTCCCAGGAATTCTCCAGTCTCTTTTGTCACAATTTAAAAATCGTTCAGAATTCATGCAAAGAAATCAAAACAAAAAGGAAAAAAACCCGCAACATGTGGAACGTGAATTAATTTGTTAGAACCCGGTGACGCCATATTATATATGCGCACAGCACAGCGCGAGTAATATAGGTAGGTACTTGAATGGGATGACAAACAATTAATCAGCAATCTCTATAGAGAGACGAAAGAGATCGTTTGTATATTATATTAGTTACCACTTTTATGTCGATGTCAATGACGACTAGATACCGCGCACCGCGATTAATTCAATCACAGCTGCTGACGACCATGAAACCCGTGTTATATTATACATATATTCCGCGCGTCCCATATACGTATATATATATTCAGATCCTGTATAGGGTGGCATTGATTATATATCTGTAATGGTCTAATGATTATACCGAGACTTTTTCGGGTCTCTTTTCAACATAAAAGCTCCGTTAATGTCTCTCGATTAATCTCTCGACTGCTGATGTAAAGTTGTTGCGACAGCTCTCTGCAATCAGCAGCGCAGCAGCAGCAAGGTCTTCTATTGAAATATTCAATTCTTGACTTATATATATAATGATATGCTATTATAGTATATATACTGTATATATAGGCAATAGATATGGATGGGGTATCTCATTCCATATTCCGTCAAAAGTTGTTTATAGTATATTCAAAATAACTATGCCCTTATATACATATTCAAATATAATCAAATGACGTAGAGACTTTTTGATAATCGTTATTTCTCCGTTAATACGACCTGTCGCCAGCAGTCACAAAATCACGACATGATATTATTCGCAGAAAGAAGAAAAAGAAGAATTCAGAAGAATTCATCAGTAGAAGAAAAACAAAAAGAAAAAGTTGTCAAACTCGTCTATACAGCAGCAGATTTTGTTTCAGATTTTATGAGACAATGTCAGCAGAAGTAGGACAGGTTTCCTATATATGCATGTACTCTTTTTTTTGGTACAAAGACACAAACAAAATAAACCTAATAAAAATCGACACATTTTTCGCATCTATAATCTAGGAAGTGAATTTCCTTCTTGGCCAACTGCTGCTTGCTGGCCAAATCGTCGTCTGCTACAGCCTCGACGTGTTGTGATTCTGTGCTCCCGAATTTTTGGATTTTGTGCTTTTTCTGGTTTGTTTTCATCAGTAGTCTTGGATTTATCTCGTTTGCGAGAGAATCTGGACTCTGCAGAGTATCTTTTTTTCTATAGTTCTCAATTTCTTTCTTACCCTTTTCTCGTTTGTTTCCTTCGATCTACTGTCTGTGTATAAAAGCCCCCCCCCCTTCCAGCTGATCTGTCAGTGGCCTGACGGATAAGTTTTTCTTTTCAGTGTTTCTTTTCATTTCTTTTCTTCTATCTTTGTATCACACCCTTCTGCTGCCTTCTTATTTTTTCTACTTCGTCTTAATTTCTTCTTCTTATATCAGTTGGCTTAATTGTGTTTTTTTTTGTTTATCTCCCAATTAGTAGACTCTCTTGTGATCGTGATCGTTCTTCAGCTATAAAGGAATTCATTCATCAATCGTAAGTTGCGAAGTTCTAGTTTCAAATTTTTTTAAACAGGAAGTGTGTGGTGAAATTCCACCCCGTCCGGTCTGGTTCTAAGCATAACTGGAAAAGGCTTGGTCCCCTAGTTTATTGCTCTAAAGAGCTAAGATCTCCGGTGATCTTGCTCCTCCTCCCTGGGCGAGTGGCAAGGCCAGCTTCTCAATCCGTTCTCGTGTCGTGGGCTTCCGAGTGGAGCGCCGGAAACCTTCTGGTGGAGACCTTGGGGGGATTGAGTACTGGTCACTCTGCTCACGCCTGGTTTGAGGGGTGAGGGAACGGGGGATAGTGTAATCTCTTCGACGCCGTACTCGTCTTGCCTGTCCCTCCCAGTGTCGAAGAGGATCGTCCATCTCTTTCTTTCTCTTCCTTCTCGCTACTTGATTCCCTTTTTATAAGGGCCCTGATCTTAATTGCTAGCCACTAACTTTCTCCACTTCCTTAAGATTGATGGGAGATGATGATGATGATCCAGGCGGAGATCCCTCCGTCTGGGGTCATACTTCCCTGGCTCTCAGTATCAACACACCTTCTCTTAGTCAACCCACCTTCTGCAAAGCTTGCACCCTTCCGTTCGTTCCGATAGACTCTAGATACAAATATTGCGTGAATTGTAGAGCCACAATGGTGTCCAAAATGAAAACGTCCGGCACTAAGAGAGATAGCTCTGCAGCTCAGTTTTCCCTCCAAGAGTCAAATTTGTCCAAACAGCAGAAAGATGATAATGATGATAACTTCCCCTTCCAATTCGACAAAGCTTTCGGAATGGATGTCGATTCATTCCTTGATCTAACCTCAGCAGAGCAAACGCTCAAACTGAAATCCTTTTTTGCCAAATTGGAAGAAGAGGCAGTCTCTGTCAAATCTGAAAAGACTTTAATGTCAAGGAAAATCGAAAAACTTGAAAAAGTAATCGAAAATAGAGCCACTCTCCAAAGCGAATTAAATCTAGCCAAAAAAGATCTTTTAACTGCCAAATTATCTCTTGCTGACAAAGACATCCGGCTCTTTGATCTGCAATCGTCTGTCAATTCAGCTATGACACCGTCTTTGATCACACCCCATTCAGCTTCAAACCCTCCAACTAGCAATCCCTCCGCTCGTAAACAGTCTTTGGTACCTCCTTCCGTTTCAGGTTCTAATCTTTCCAACTCGCACGGCGCAAACCATTCCCATTCTTCAGACAGTTACGCTACAGCGGCAAAAATGAGGTCCAGAGACGTTAGACCTGTACTTATGGCAAAGATAGGCCCCCTAACTAACCCATCTAGTTACTCTGAGTCAGCCGTAGAATCCATCCTCGGACTCCAAACAGATGGCCCTATTGCACAGGACATCAAAATAAAAAATGGCAACTTAGTGATGCGTTTCAACACGGCTGCGGATAGAGATGAAGCCAACAATCGTATAAATGCCCACCAATCGAAGGGATATAAACTCTTTGACAGAGTTTACGTTCCCACCACCCCCTTCCCTCTGCTTGTCCATTTCAATAACCTTTCTCAACGTACCTTGGCAGAACGGTCTGATGACCTCGAGATGAAAATAGCTAAGGAAAAATCTCTCATTTCCCAAGTCGAGTCTAGCAACCCATCTCTGATGGGCTGTGTTGTCTCCGCCAGGGTTCTTAGAAGCAGCCCTAATTCTCATTCTTATCTAGTCCGTCTATGTGTTAACTCCTCGGCACTTAAAAAGTCTATCTTAGCTGGTGGTCGTATCTTCCTCGAAAATAAGGCCCATCGTGCGATTGATGTTGATGTCGACAAAGAAGTTAGGCGATGTCTCAAGTGCCAAAGATACGGTCATATCAAGCACTTCTGCAAATCGTCTTCGACAGTATGTGGATGCTGTTCTCTGGATCACGAAACCTCCACTTGCACGGTCCCTAAATCAAGTTTTAAATGCCCGAATTGTCAAGGAAACCACGAGGCAGGGCACACGAGCTGCAGTGCTCAGATAGCCGCAGTTTCGAGATACACCGCTCTATTCTCTTCCAATGACTGATAGGGTTTCGTCACTATCCTGCCTTCAAATCAATCTTAGGCACTGTAGAGCAGCCGCTCTCTCCCTCTCTCAATTTATTTTGGACTCTGGTTTCGATATAATTCTTATCCAAGAACCGTATGCCACCTTCAATAACGGCATCGAAGTAAAATATATCCCTCCTGGATACGTCTGTTTCCACAATCTAACTAAAGATCATGCATATGGAGCTGCCGTTTTCGCAAAAGCATCCCTCAAGGCCTCGCCTTGTCCCTGGGGCGCCACAAACTCCATTAGCGGTATAAGAGTCAAGATCAAACACAAAGAGATTTTCTTCTTCTCCGTCTATCTCCGTCCTAGTCTTCCCATCATCCTTTCTTCATTCAATAGTCTGCTATCAGAACTGTGCGCTAATACTAGACACTCAGTCTTCGGTTTGGACACCAACGCCAAAAACAAACTCTGGAATAGCTCAGGTACAGACTCCAAAGGTCTGGACCTAGAATCGCTGTTTCAATCTTTTCAGTTAAACATTGCCAATGCCAGCTTGGACAGCCTATCTCACAAGCCCAGTAACACGTCGTTTATTGACGTCTCAGCCTTTGGCGACTCGCTTAACCTACACAACTGGAGATATCCCGACTTCCCTTCGCTGTCAGATCATCCGTTTATTGCTTTCTCGGTGTCCATTCAATCTCTAGATTCGTCCAGCACCACTCATCGAGGTGTAGGCAACTCGCTCCCTCGCCCCGAATCGTGCAACCTTGAACGTTTCACTACTTTACTTCGCCTTCAGTCGCATAATCTCCTTGCCAAATCATCTACTAACAGTCTTCATAGTACTAACGACATCAACACATCTATCACTCTTCTTACCGATTGCATCAGATCGTGTGCCATCAAAAGCAAAAATACAGCGTCTCAATCTTTAACCCAGCCAAAAAAAATGCCTTGGTGGAATAGGGAACTCTGGTCTCTTCGCCACGATCTCAGGATTGCGTACAAGAATAGGTCTCTTCTTAAATCACCCGAAGCAGAACTCGAATACAGATTAATCAAATCCAAATACCAACAAGCTCTGAGGTCTCATAAGAGGGCCTCATGGAAAGATTTCTGTTCTGCTAATTTCAATGGCGATATTTTCGGAGCGTTAAAAAAAATAACCCAACCACCCCCTTCCAATGGCCTTCCCCAAAAACTGAGCTCTCTTGGATCTGTTTTCAGCTCTCAGAATCAAATTATGCAGTGTCTCGCCGACAACTTCTTCCCAAAACAACCTATCACATTACCTCAACACTCCTCGTTAGAATCCGAAGTTTATAGACAACTGAACAGCGGCCTCCCATTAGACTATTCTCCACCTATAACTTTGGTTGAAATCCGTGAGAACCTGAAACAACTAAAAAATACCTCCACTCCAGGATCAGATGGTCTCTCGATGATCTGGCTAAAGCTTAGTATCGAGCACGTTATGCCTCTTATCGAATCTATTTTCAATGCCTGCGTCTCTCTCAATTACTTCCCACCTTCCTGGCGATCAGCCAAAGTAATTGTTCTGAAGAAACCAAACAAAGACTGTTACGAGACTGTCAGCAGTTTCCGTCCAATCAGCATCCTAAACAGTCTATCTAAACTATTCGAAAGAATCCTCCATACGAGACTGAAGAAATTAGCAATTGACAATCAATGGTTTAGCCACAATCAGCATGGCTTTCGTGAGGGCAAGTCCACAGAAACTGCGGTTTCAGATCTAGTCAATCATATAGAATGTAGTTGGAAAGCAAAGAAAACGGTAGCGTGTGCTTTTTTAGATATCAAGAGTGCATTCGACGCTGCATGGCACCCAATGATTTTACGTGGACTCATCTGCAAAGATTGTCCAATGTACCTTGTAAAGCTAATTGAGGCTTTCCTTCTTGATCGCACCGCCACTATCTCGTCCGGTGATGAAGAACTTTGTACCACTCTCGAAGTAGGTTGCCCCCAAGGGAGCATTTTGTCACCATTCCTTTGGAACATCCTTCTCGAATCTCTATTCCTACTCTCCTTCAATTTTGACTTCATAATCATTGCATATGCCGACGACATTTTGCTATGTGCCACCAGTGTCTTAGCTCACCTAGCAGTCAGCAACCTCCAATTAATGTGCAACTCTGTGGTTGATTGGGGTCTAAACTCTAAACTCTCCTTTAATGCACTCAAAACTGTGTTTATGGTTTTCTCTCGTAAACAATTTGATCGATCTGCTTTCTGCCTTGTCATAAACAACGTTAGCATCCCTCACTCTAGAGAATGTCGCTATCTAGGTCTCATAATAGATGAGAAACTGAACTGGCGGGCCCACATTGCTAAAATTTGTACGGAGGCAACCAAAACCTTCAATACTATCAAAAGATGCTTCCGGCTATCCTGGGGCCTCTCACGCTCCAAACTTCTCCTCCTCTACAATGCGGTAATCATTCCAAAAATCTCGTATTGCTGTCCGTGTTGGGTTTCCGCAACCAAATTCTCCTGGTGCAGGAAGAAGTTGCGCAGTTTTCAGCGACCAATTGCTACGAGCATCTGTCGAGCCTTCAAAAGCACGTCTGGTCAGGCGGGCTTCGTTCTGGCTTCGACAACTCCATTAGACCTTAAACTTATTGAAATCACTTGTAATAGGTTCTTGGCGGGTGCTCCAATTCCAGTCTCTTCATCGTCGGTGATCGCAATCCTAGTGGAAAAAGCGAGATCGGCAATGGTCATCGCTAGTCGTCCAGATCCTCCCTCCCTTTCAACAATAAAAGCCACCACAAGAAGATTAATCTTAAATCAATGGAACGAAGAATGGTCCATCTGTACTTCCGGCTGTCTCACTAGAGAATTCTTCCCATCTATCCAATCCGCTCTTACATTGAACAAACTCAACCCCTCTTTTGAAGTTATGCAAGTGCTATCTGGACACTCCTTTCTTTATAAATTTCTACACCAGATCAAAGTTCAATCTTCTCCACTCTGCTCTTGTAACCAGGACGATGAAACAACTCAACATTTCCTTTTCTCATGCATTAAATTCTCACAGCAGCGCGCTGCTCTGATCAAGGCCGTCAACATAACTTCCTTACACTGGCCACCCAATCTAAAGGAATTTGTATGCAACACCATACTTTGGAAGGCCTTCGTGACCTTTATCACCCAAACTAAAAGATTGGTCAAGCCATCCAGATAAATAACTCAGTTCTTTTATCCCATTTGCAAATTCTTTTCGGCCGTGTCTACTCGTCACAATCTCTGGTACCTCGACCGGGGCTTGCTACTTTGCAGTACCCAGCCTCAGGACGAGAGGTACCAGTAAGATGTTACAGTTCTTAGTCGTTTGAGGCCTTTATTTTTTTTTCCACTTTTTGCTAATTCTTTTTCTTTTTTTCGGCCGTGTCTACTCCACATAATCTCTGGTGCCTCGACCGGGGCTAGACGTACGTTACAGTACTCAGCCTCAGGACGAGAGGTACCAGTCAGATGTTTTTTAGTCGCTCGAGGCCTTTCTACATCTTCATACCCCCTTTCATAGCATTCTATCTTCTCTCTCTTCCTTTATCTTCATAAATCGCCATACATTACCACCCGTCAATTTCGTGCGTTTATTTCATATTCCCTTTCCCATATCTAGTCCAGTGTTGTATTCGTTATTTTTATATTTTTGACTGTAATATACGGGTAACACTCGCCTTAAGACGAGTAACACACCCTCTAATAATAATACATACGCTTCGTCTTTTTTCATTCTATACACATCGCAGAGTCTCTCCAATTTGAAATGAATTTGTTTTTATTTTATACAACCAACCACGAAACAACAACCAGAGTCGGTTTTATACCTCTGGTTGATGGGGAGGGTTGGAAATATATAGCCTATTAGGAGAACGATGATAACATCACCATCAACAATGTTTTCATGCGGGAAAATCAGCCTAGCCCAAGGATGTTTATTGCGTTCTTCTAATATATAAAATCTATGTATTAATGTATTCAACTCTCAGCTGGGAAAATGGTTTGTCCTTTTCGATTTGTTCCACATTCGTCATTTTCGTGTGATTCCGGCCAAATGTTTGATATATTATTCCTTGTGGGATGCGACCTGTCGCCAGAGGTCCCCTGACCAGCACCAATTAGCCTACGGCCTTATTCTTTTGGTTATCCTCGAGCGCAGCAAAGGCGTTTGTTGTTCAATTCAGGTTCAATCGAAATTTAAATATTTATTATTAATTCCAGCATAATATAAACATATTTCGACGATGTTATCTCTCTCTCGCGTTTGCTTTTGAGATATTTCCCAGGAATTCTCCAGTCTCTTTTGTCACAATTTAAAAATCGTTCAGAATTCATGCAAAGAAATCAAAACAAAAAGGAAAAAAACCCGCAACATGTGGAACGTGAATTAATTTGTTAGAACCCGGTGACGCCATATTATATATGCGCACAGCACAGCGCGAGTAATATAGGTAGGTACTTGAATGGGATGACAAACAATTAATCAGCAATCTCTATAGAGAGACGAAAGAGATCGTTTGTATATTATATTAGTTACCACTTTTATGTCGATGTCAATGACGACTAGATACCGCGCACCGCGATTAATTCAATCACAGCTGCTGACGACCATGAAACCCGTGTTATATTATACATATATTCCGCGCGTCCCATATACGTATATATATATTCAGATCCTGTATAGGGTGGCATTGATTATATATCTGTAATGGTCTAATGATTATACCGAGACTTTTTCGGGTCTCTTTTCAACATAAAAGCTCCGTTAATGTCTCTCGATTAATCTCTCGACTGCTGATGTAAAGTTGTTGCGACAGCTCTCTGCAATCAGCAGCGCAGCAGCAGCAAGGTCTTCTATTGAAATATTCAATTCTTGACTTATATATATAATGATATGCTATTATAGTATATATACTGTATATATAGGCAATAGATATGGATGGGGTATCTCATTCCATATTCCGTCAAAAGTTGTTTATAGTATATTCAAAATAACTATGCCCTTATATACATATTCAAATATAATCAAATGACGTAGAGACTTTTTGATAATCGTTATTTCTCCGTTAATACGACCTGTCGCCAGCAGTCACAAAATCACGACATGATATTATTCGCAGAAAGAAGAAAAAGAAGAATTCAGAAGAATTCATCAGTAGAAGAAAAACAAAAAGAAAAAGTTGTCAAACTCGTCTATACAGCAGCAGATTTTGTTTCAGATTTTATGAGACAATGTCAGCAGAAGTAGGACAGGTTTCCTATATATGCATGTACTCTTTTTTTTGGTACAAAGACACAAACAAAATAAACCTAATAAAAATCGACACATTTTTCGCATCTATAATCTAGGAAGTGAATTTCCTTCTTGGCCAACTGCTGCTTGCTGCTGCTGCTGCTGCTGCTGTAATTGAACATTTCGGAACATTTGTAAATTTTGATATTCCCCTTCTCTCTCTCGGGCGGCTTCCGAGAAATCCTCGACTCTCGTTGCCAAAGAAAAAGACATGAGATTAAAAACAAGAATATCGTGAATTTATTCGCTTTATAAGGAGGACACATCAGCGCTGCACGCAGCAGCATGCATTGCAGCACTCTAAATAGTTGAAGGATATTATTACATATATTAGCCATGCAAGATCAGCAGCAGCAGCTTCCACCTCTTCGATCGATGCTGCTGCTGCTGGATGCTGGCCTGTGTAATAGACATTTATAAGACATGACGTGATCCAATGTATAAGACAGCCACAGCACCGCAGCACCTATATATGATGGAGAGAGGAGTTGATTATCGGTAGCTAGTGAGAGACATTGATTCGCCTAGATTTGCACAGCGAATTTCCATTAATGCTGAGCTGCTGGAACGGTGACAGCACAGCAGTTGCTCGTGCAAGGCTTTCCGTTGAAATCATTATAGTAAGACAGACATAATGATAATAATGTACGCTGTATTATATACTATAGACCTTATAATATATAATAGGCTTATTATGAATATTCTGTAATATGACTTTGCTGGTTTCTTTTATCGGCCATGGCAGCAGCACACGTGCGCCGTTCGAATCGAGAAGAATCGTGTCAAGGGCTTTTCTTTATTCATCGGATGCTTTATTTATTGACGATTAGCATTCGAAGGTTTTGAGAAACGATTTGTTTATTTATTTGAATAAAGTCACCCGACATTTATTTTATAT
The DNA here is from genome assembly GCF_021234035.1 of Daphnia pulicaria. Lineage (NCBI taxonomy): Eukaryota > Metazoa > Arthropoda > Branchiopoda > Diplostraca > Daphniidae > Daphnia > Daphnia pulicaria. Next base: position 10,172,809 of record NC_060914.1, read on the forward strand.
AATATTGTTGGTTTAAGTTGTTGTTGTTGTTGTTGTTGTTGAACCGCGGAAGCGGGAACTAAAAAAAAAGGAGGATGTGCACAGCAGCATCAGCAGCACGAGATGATGGAAATGGACGATCACGAGCTGCCGATGTTTTTGCTCGACACGCGTTTGACACGCTGCCAACAGAAGGGCAACGTAGAAAAGAGAGTTGACGCTGCTGTCAAAGATTTTCGTTTCATGCGTGCCTCATCACAACTGACAGCAGCATCACTGTGCACGCTGCTGAAAGACACAAGCCCTTTTCGCCCTATATATTCTGCATGTGCTGGCTCAGCAGAGCGGTCGCTGGAAAAGAGGTTGTTTTTATTATTTTTGGGAAACTGGGCTGTTTTTCTCCATTATTATATTGACGCTCCGTTGAACTTTGTTGTTTTTTTCCCCACTCATCTTTTTCATATTATTATGGCCCGTCAAACTATCACCGTCAGCTTTGGCGCTGTATATATATATGCTATAGTGCTATGCTGCTCGCGTCGTGTAATGTAACACGGAGACAGCAGCAGCAGGCATCACAACACAGCACACAGCGCTCGTCTAATTATTGCGTTTCCCAAGAAAACACTCGAACGTCGTTACTCGCTACTCTTTTGAGCTGGGACTCGAGAGAGCAGCGCAGCAGCAGAGCTATATAGGCAGCAGCAGCAGCAATAAGAGCTCGGGCGCGCGGGAGACGAATCTCGTTACTTAGAGGGAAGAGAGACTTTTCGGTCGTCTGGGCTTATCTTTTTACAGGGAAACGACGACGAATCCAGTTGATGGGAGCCAAAAAGCGGAGAAAAGTCGACACGAGAAAGTTTTAGATAGCCTACTGTACACTTTATGTTTGTATTTATTTATATACCATATACATGCTGCTGTATATATGGTTTAACGGCTGATGGAACCAATCAACCGCATCCTTTCCCCATGAGACCACCACCACAGCGCGCACAGTCTATATATCTGTCTATAAATATAATTGCGGCAGGAAATCTTATATATCCTTTCAAATCGAAAAATCGAAGTGTCTATATTATTTAAAAATATCATTCGATTGAATTTCAATTCACAGCACCAGACGACTTAAACTATGTAGTCACTTAATGTGGCGCGATTTTAGAATAAATAGACGAAAATTGTTTAAAATGTCTAAATGATATCTATACAGACGACGTTCTATATCGTTGAAATGTTAGATTTATACATTGCAATATTTCCGTATCCCGGACTTTGAGAGATTAGATCGCTCCGCATCACGTTTTCGAGATAATGTGTACAGATAAGATATGCATACGATGGGCGCGAGATAGACGTTTGATAAGCGATAAAAACGGGAGCAGCAGACGGTCAAATTCCAACAACGAAACTTGTGATGTCTGTCCCATTTGTGTGTGACGTTATTATATGATCCGATCTTTTTTCCTTTCTTCGCATTACAACAATGGCGGCGTATATTACGTTTTTTAATATTATATTAGACATAATATCCAACCAATAAGCCAATGCTGTTGATGGTAATATATACCTATCATGCTCATATTATATTACTAATCCTACTTATATTTGAGTTTTAAACAGCAAATGCATTTCAATGAGCTGATTGTCATCCAATAGCTCGCGGGCAATCTCTTGAAACATTCCATACACGTACATAATAATGCAGCACAGTGAATTTTCTGCTGTATTATATACGAAATACCTGGAATTGAATGTAGTTAATTAAACCGGTGAACATTTCTAGAAAAGATTTCGATCCGGACCCGTCAAACTCGACATGCATCCACAAATGCGTAAAAATATTCTATACATCAACTGACCTGTCCAACTCTTTTTGAAACTTTTGGGTTATTCGTGTATAATAACTATGCTCTTGTATTATATTATTATGTCGGTCTTGTGCGAGTGCTGTGCTGGCATTAGAGAAAAGAAAAAAGGGAAACGGTCCGCGTTATTATTTGTCTATTATCATTTGATATGTGCTGCTGGGTGCATCACGCAGGTGCTGCACATGTGTTGAATACAATATTATAATAAGACGGGGGATGAAAAAACAAAACTATGGCTGCCCCGTGAGACTCCTTTATTGTCTTATCGATCATCAGCTCCAGCAACAACAGCAGCTGGTATAGGTTCTATAAGACCATTTCCATTAATACGTGAAAACCACCGTAATTTTATTTGTTCTTTTATCAATTCCAGTTCATCTTTTGCTGCTGCGCAACTGTGAATATACAATCTCCACAAAAGAAGGAAGAAGAAGAAGACGCATAGCGTGAAATTGGACAAATAGCAATAGCAGACTATTATAATAGCGAAACAAACAAAAAACAAAAAGATTAAATGAATAAAAAGAGCTCGCACGATTTTGATCTATATAAACATTTCAAACGTCTATTATATATATAGTCGCAAGCGTTCGGTGTGTCCCTCACTTAACCAAAAGAAAAACAGATAATTTTATGTATTCCAATTAATTGAATATCACAATATATATAGACCCTTATGTATAGATTTGTAGACCTAATACGGGAAAAGTTGCGTCGCATTCACATCATCTTCAAAGTTATTTGGAAGAGTTTTAAAAGCGTCGCGCCTGCTGTATGATAATATTAGTCTTATTTAAAGTTTTGCGCAGCATCCTGTGTGTGTTGGAACGCAGCAGCAGAGATGGAGATTTGATTAAAGTATATAACAAATTCGTGAGCTGCACTGTGCACAACTCGGCACACATAAGCAAGTCGGAGATCACACGACGACGAGAGCATTTGCTTGACGACCGAACGAATTTTCCGAGAACTGTCTCTCTCTCTCTCTCTCTCTCCCTTTCTTATCTTATAGACGGGAAAACTTGCTAGCGGTTTAAACGAGCACAAACTAGGCTACTTGAAACACGACGGGGATTGGCTTCCTACGCGCGCGCTCCTTTTGGTGATGACGCGCTCGTCAAAATTCGTGGAATAGAAAGGGAAACAAAACAAAACAAAATATAAAATAAAAGTCTGGCCAACGCCATCGCTGCGCTGTGCTGCGCAACAAAACGTTAAGGAGGAAGACGACGACGAAAAGGAAAACCGAAAAATATACTATAGGCTAATGCTGGCGAAAAAAAAAATGAATAAATAAATAAACATAGACACAGCACGGCATTATTATTATACACACCATCAAACACGCGCATGAAATTTGAATCGAATTCATATATGTAAAGGGATAAATAATAATAATAAAAACAAGATGCTGCTCATATCTCTAAAACGACCTCTTAGTATCCCTTTCTATATTGGCATGTATATTTTAGGCGTCCGTGCCGAACGTCGTTATACAAAGGGGAAGAATAACATAATACAATAAATTGAAAAATGGCTGTAGGCCTACATTATTATTTCAAGTCGCGATTTGAAATTGAATTCGAGCGAAGAAGAAACAAAAACATTTTTTAATGGAAAACAATTACAAATGAATTTTCTTCAAGTCGGTCAACTGTCGTCATCGCGGCGGAGCCAATTTTGGTATGTTCACGAGTTGACCTTGGTTTTGGATTGCATCCAAGGGATTTATTCTAATCACTTATAAAACAAAATGCTTTTCTATATATTATACTGCATAGGATATAATAAGATATTCGGCAGAGATAAAAGGGAATATAGTACTAAATATAAACACATCCTGTTATGTATTATTCCGCAAACGTATATATAAAATATCTTTTATGGGTGGGGCGGTCCCGCGTTTGTCCTTTACGCCATTTCGAAAGAGTTTCGGCGCATTGGCAAACGCCAATAAATGAAATGCCCTACAGCCAAATGGATACATAACAAACGCAATCGAGTGAGAAATAGCTGCTGTCATCCTACATGTATAATCTCGGACGCGCGTAGAGTATTTATAGCCACACGTGGAGGGAGCATATACTAATATAGGATAGTTCTCTAATGCACATCTAAAAGGAAGAGATTTGACTATATATATACACACACCCGCAGCAGCGTGATGTGTATGCTAATTGGTATTATAAACGCCAAAGGGAGTTGGTATTATTCTAAGCTTTTTTTTATTTTTTCGAGGGAGAGATGCTGGGATAAATGATATCCAAACGCGCACAAGTTTCGAAACTTTGAGCCCTGATGCTGTTATGCTATCTCCGGTCGGTATATAGTAATAGATGAGAGTTGAAGTTTACTTTCTATATAGGACACAGAACACGCGCTATACTACTACTACTACTACTACTATATATACGGGTGGCGTGGTGGGTATTATATAGAAGCGCTCTCTTGCTTTTACTCTCTCTCGATGGATGACAAAGGCGGCCCATTGGTTTTCCAGGAAAAGCAACATACATTAAGCGCATTGGGGCGAGCACACATCAGCAGTTGGAAACGGAGTGAAACGAGCATGTGGGACGTCTCTCACGATGGCAGCAGCAACAGCTCGACACACACAGCAGAGAGAGAGAGAGAGAGAGAGAAAGGCGAGAGAGAGAGAGAGACTGAGAAAACTGGTTCAGTGCTGCTTCTGCAGTAACCCATCAGCTTCCGGGAATTCGTGATTGGACTGCGCGCTTCAAAAGCAGCCGGAGGGTTGCGCAAAAAGGCAAAATGGTCGTGCTGTGTAACATGTAATGAAAAAGAAAAAGAAAGGAAAGCTCTCTGGTGTGCTTTTATATATATAGCTAAATATATATATTATAGATTTTATAGACGGGGGAAATGGTTGGAGGGGGGACCCCGAGACCCCCAAAAAGAAGAAGAAAAGACGCCATCATCTGACGAGATGGAGAACTTGATTGACTTATTATTAATACGTCGGGAAATATTTATTTTTTCTCTTGCCTGCTGCTGCCTATGGGCGGGGAAGAATGTTATGTAAGCCACATTTTATTTGTTTTGGCCGGAATCTATAGGATATTTTCCGCACCGGGAAATTTGTGTATTTGTTCCGTCTTTTTTGGAAATGAAAATAAATAGGAAACCGTCGTCTTTCGTCGAAATCTGTCGTTGATATTGAAAGTGATCATCAGTCCTGTCGGCAGGCAAACATGATTTTTTTTTCTTCCTGTTTGGCTTGGTAACAATTTTCTTTCCCGAGAATTTTCATCACGCTTCAATGCAATTCGATGGATCGGATAGATTTGGCCTTCACGACGCGCAACTCTACTAGGAAGATTCTAATGTGGAAAAGGAAAATAAAAAATAAATCGGTCGGATTCCTTTTTCCTTTTGCTGCTGGGGGGGAGGATTCGAATTGCCGACTTCTATTGTTTCCGCTGCTCCGCATATTTTTTTGAACGCCGCGCCGTGGAGGCAGGTCGAGGTATTACAAATTAATTTCCGTAGACATCAGGCTTTTGCTGTCTTCTTAATACATTCGCCGAAGCAGATGTTTTCTGTTTATCTTTCAATTATAGCACGAAAGCATCGACCGGTTATCTTACTTTTATTTCGGTTGTATTTTTAGATGCGAGTTGCACAAGGGCAAATTCCAGAGTTCGGAGACTGGAGAAAAAAAAATGTGTTTATTTCTGTGAATTTTCTTTTTGGCGACACGGCAAGTCGGCAATCGACATTCGACAGAGTAGAAATTAAAAAAACAATGGAATTTGGCAACGTCGACTTTCAAGCAGACGACAGCTGATTTAGGCGGGAGAAAAGCGAAGCCAACTTTATTGTTTTTGTCATCTTATTTACAATTTGATGGGGGAAATGGAAAAGTCGTTTAATGAACTCGGGGAGGACATTTATTATGCATCGCAGGCTGATACCGAATTCGTGAATGCCGAAAACGAAGATGATAGTTTGAAAACGTTTGAGGAACTGGCTCGCCTTGTTGAGGTGCAGCAGCGGTTGATCGTAGAAGGCGACTTGCAATTACGAAAAATTGGTAGTCTCTCGGAGAACGAGGAAATAAAAGACACTGACGAGTTGGTGGACAAGATTCAGAAGGCCAGTGTCAAGATTGAAGAAGGTACGCAATTGTACATGATATTCCAGCAGGGAATAGAAACCTCCCAATTCAGTCTTGCTCTTCAGTCAGCTGGAAATGATGATCCGTAAGACCCTCTTCTTTCCTTTGTTTTAAATCGTATCAAATCTTAAACTTCTAAACTTCCAATAGGGCTGCAGAGCAAATAGAAGAAGAACTACTGGAAGCGTCTAATGAATACCTTAACCTCAGCTTAAGCAATCTGTTGGAATCACAGCAGCTTGAAGGGATATTAAGCGATATAAGAGGGATTCAAGATGACCTCAAACAAATTGAGCTGGATATATCAGAACTCAAGACTAATCCAAAAACTAGTGCTGGATCCAAATCTGAAAGACTCACAAGGTGTGTCATCAATTAATTCATAATTTGTGTTCACCTTAAATCTGATTTTCATTTCAAACACATATAGGTTGGAAGCCCAGTTAGATAAAGTTTTGGGCAGATATAATTTCTCCAGATTCGTTACTCAACTCCTGCTAGTGGCTTCTGAAGAAAATCTCAATGACCCCAAACTATCTGACTTGTTTATCAAATGTGGTAAAGCGCTAGACTAACGGATAAGTGCAATAGATTTTACCAACGGATAAATGCATTCCCTTTAAGATTTTATATGTAATTGCTAAGTACGCTAAAGCCTGGCAAAAACACTTATCACTATTTGTATAACTTCTTTCATGACAACAAGGTCAATGTAATACAATATTAAATTTCTGTTTTGTCTAATAAAATGTTAGAAAACGATCGATAAGTATTTGTTTTAAAAACAAAAAAAGGGAAATCGTCTTCGTCTCAATCAAGACACAAAACTCTTATTTACTGCTAGTAAAATCCTTGAGAAAGTCTGGAAGTTTAATATTTATTCAGATGAGGTCGCTCAAAGCAGCCGTCTGTTGCTGCAGAAGTCACCAGTCATTTGTCAGGCGTCACGTTAGAAAGTCAGAAAACTCCTTTCCTCATTTCTTTTTGCGTTTATAGTGACCCTCCATTTGTTTGTTTTGTTTTTTTCTGGGTTCTTTTGCAATTTGTTTGACGTCTTCCATTTTGATTTGTGACGACATGTAGTATTCCTCGACTAGGAAATGTCTTTTAGTTTGACATTGCGTTACGCCAAAATGAGCAGTGTTATCTCGTCTGTCGTCTCGTTGAGATAACACGTGTTTTTGTCGTTTCAATTCGTTCGGAAATAGTTGTTTGGCGAAGATGTTTTACAAGCCCAGACCTGGACCTGGTGGCAGCCACAATGGAATGATTAATGGATTCCACGTCAAATCATTCCCCAAAAGAGTTTGGAATAGGTGGTCTCTGCTCGTCAAATTCTTTTTTGGTCTCATTGTGGGAATTATATTGGCCAGTCAACTGCAGTCATTACTCATATCGTCTAGTGCATGTGTCTCCTACAAATTGTCTCCAGTCCATCGAAAGTTAAAAGTGAACAACATTCAAGAACGAACAGAGGTTGAAGCAAGAAACAGACAGTTGCTGTTGGTCGGAGTCATGACAGCTGACAAATACATAGGGACTCGAGCCAAAGCAGTTTATGAAACGTGGGGAAGCCAAGTTCCTGGAAAATTGCTCTTCTTCACTTCTGATTCACAGAATACTACTGACGACTTGCCAGTAGTCAGGCTAAAAGGTGTAGATGATTCCTACCCACCTCAAAAAAAGTCATTCATGATGCTCAAATACATGTACGAAAACTATGGTGACAAGTTTGAGTGGTTTATGCGAGCTGACGACGACGTTTTTATCAAAACCGAACGTTTGGAGATCTTCTTGAAAAATATCAACAGCAGTCAACCCAGGTTTATCGGTCAGGCAGGCAAGGGAATTGCGGTAAGAATTAAATTTCGTCATTCATTATTTAGGTCATTATAACTACAACTGACTTTTATGATTTTCTAGCAAGAATTTGGTCTGCTGAGCCTCGAGTACGACGAAAATTATTGTATGGGTGGTCCAGGAATGATATTCAGTCACGTCACCCTTTCTCGAGTTGCACCCAACGTCAAGGACTGCCTAAAGAATCTCTACACTACACACGAGGACGTTGAATTGGGCAGATGCGTTCAACGGTTTGCCGGCATTCCTTGCACCTGGTCCTACGAGGTAATTTCACCGAAATTAGATTTAACGTAACAGAATTTGAAAATTTAAAACAAAACCAAACATCCGCTCTCAATTGGTCGATGTTGTCAAAGGAAGGAGTGTAAATAGATGAAAGGCATTTCGCATACGAAATCTTGAAGTGTAAGTTATACAGCCATTTCCTGCTGGCCCCAAGGACTTTCGCTCAAGTTGCGCCCCCGTCCCCGTAACTGAATCCTTGTGAAGGGAATTGTGTGATATTGACTCTCGCCCGAGAGAATCCCAGCGCCCGGGAAATTTGAGGAAAGTTCAGGGCCTCCAGTTACTTTGTGTGTAGGTTGCTTTGTAAAACGTCACGTTACATCAGAGGCCTCGTTCGTGAGCTCCCTGACCGGCAGCAGTCTAGCCGACAACGTCTCTCGTTACACCTGCAGTTTTATATTTCGCTTGGCTGACCTCTCTCTCTCTCTTTGTGATCCTCTCAACAGATGCAGAACATCTTCCATCATAGTTCCAGCGGGCGGACGGCTTTCACCGGGCCACTCAAATCCCGTGAAGTCCACCGAGCCATCACGTTACACCCCATCAAAGAACACGCGCACATGTACCGCCTCAACAACTTCCTACAGGTGAGCAGCCGTTTGAGGTTGGACAAAATTCTGATTTTAAAAAATAAAATAAATAAAGGACTTATATAATTCGATAACGCAATCCTATTCTTTCAGGGCGTGTCCATACGGGAAAAGATTTATGACGGTCTCAAAATACGAAGGGAAATGGCTAATTCGGTTGAGCAACTTCGTAAACGTCTCGGCCCGTCGTGGGAGCAGCAGCAGGACTCGAGCCAACTTGAATCTCTGGGTAAAAAAAAAAAAAAAAATCAAAAAATCTTTTGTGTAAACAAATAGTCAATTTGATTCCCGTCAGTCATTTTTTTATTTACGTTTTTGGCTGTTTGCAGGTTTGACGCCAAGTTTAAACAAATTTTTGCCGGAGGACGAGAGTGACATTTTGACGTGGAATTTCTTGGCACGGTCGGTCGACTCGACGGAAACAGTCAACCCGAGGCGAGCCATCGACGCCCCATTGCGCGAGGGCGTCGAGGACGTGATTCGAGAAGTGATGGAAGGCATCAACGCCATGTCGAAAGAACGAGGTCGTGTCATTGACTTCAAAGAGCTCCTCTACGGCTATTACCGGCTCAACCCTCGACTTGGGGTCGACTACATCCTTGACCTGCTCTTAGTCTACAAGAAATACCGCGGCCGAAAGATGATCTTCCCCGTCCGGCGTCATGCTTACCTCCAGCAAGCGTTCGGAGCTTTGCAGCTGCGTCCGAGTCCTCTAGTCGCCCGTGACTCTTCGACGAGCCGAATCCATTTCATTCTGCCGCTGTCTGGCCGGCTGGTCATCTTCCAGCGCTTTATGAACAATTTCCAGCGCGTTTGCGTCGAGCCCGACGAACATGTCCGGCTGGTCATTGTCCTCTACCCAACGATGGAAACCGACGATCCTTCGGATGAGATCAAGAGCTTTGTCGGGGCTTTCCAGCGGCGGACCAAAGGTCGACAAGTTGAAGTGGAATTGATCGAGCGGAAAGAAGCCTTTGCCAGAGCGGCGGCCTTGGAGACGGGCAAATCCAGCTGTCAACCCAATGACGACTGTCTGTTGGCCTTTATCGATGTGGACATGGTGTTCACCGAGAAGACGCTGGATCGCATCAGATCGCACACGATCCGCGGCCGTCAAGTGTACTTCCCCATTGTTTTCAGCCAGTTCGACCCGTCGTTCGGAGCCCCTCTGGCCGGGTCGTTCGACGCCGAGATTGCGGACGACGTGTTCGAGATCGACGACGACCGCGGATACTGGCGATTCTACGGCTTCGGCATCGTCAGCGTCTACCGGAGCGATTTGGAGCGAGTGGGCGGCATGAACACGTCGATTCACGGCTGGGGCCAGGAAGACGTCGACCTCTACGACCGAACGGTGGCCTGTCCCGATTTGGCCGTCTTCCGGGCCCCCGATCCCGATCTAGTTCACGTTTTCCACCCGATCGCCTGCGACGATTCCAACTTGACGGAGAAGCAGAAGAAAATGTGCGTCGGCACGCGCGCAGGCACTTATGCAAGTCAACAGCGGCTGGCCCGTTATTGGATTGAACACCACGCGTACGGCTAAAAAACAAATTAAACGATAGCGCCAACTTGTCAAAAGTCTTTCCAATTTTTTTTTTTTTTTTACATTTGTCCTATTCTTATTCCTATTAAAAAAAGAACAGTTTTCTTGCCATTCCTTCAGCTTAATTTTTTTTTGTTTCGAATGTGAGCCAATCGATAACGGATTTCTCTGCCGTGCTGTGCCTTGTTCCTACCTTAGCGCGCACAATCTAATCAATACATCGCCAACTGTGAAACCTTTTTTCTATTTCCTATTTGTTTTGTTCCAGGATGTTTTCGTTGCCGTCGGTGTAGAAGATTGTTCCTTTTAAACTGAAATCTTGAATTTTTTTTTAAGTGTTTTAGGCCTAGTCTAGTAATGTGTCATCACATGGAAAAAGACCAAAAACCCGCGCTGCATTTGAATTGAAAGAAAAATGAAACTTTTTAACTTTGACGGCGGGATATGTCAGAAAGAATTAGAAAACTAACCGCATGTGACCAGCAATCTGTCTTATGTATTCTTCCCGGATAAAGTTTCAAAAAGGAAATTCGTTTTAGGGCAGCCAGCCCCATTCCAAAAAAGTTGCGCCAACATTTCCAAGTAAGTAGATCATTAGTTTCTATTTTCTTTTTTTAAACCTACGTTTTGAAATATTTTCCACTCACGATTCCAATGTAGAGATTTGTAACTGCTCTAATCGTCTGAAAACTTGGAAGAAAGCTGTTTTTTTTTTTTCTTCTATTCTCTACGAGTTAACTGACAAAGTGTAATGTGACCCTCGGATTGTGACATGACATTAACAACCACTCGGTTCTCCATTTTTCATCTGAATAATGAAGAAACAAAATTGTTGACGACTGTTTTCTTTTTTTGCCATCACCGCAAACTTGTCAACATTTTCGTCCGACCATTAGCAACAGTTTATCTTTGCAAAGAGTATTGCGAAAAGCGGTTTTATGTTCGTTTCGCCACACCGCAGAGATAAGTGCCAACCAAGAGCTAGAAATTGAAAAAAGTCTTAAACGTCATCATACATAAAAGCTGATGGTTGCTGCTTGCTGCTATTGAATACACTCCGTGTGGAAGCCAATGTTAATCTTTCACAGGTTGTAAATTGAGAACGTTTGGCAAGTTTTTAATATGCTGATTTAAATTTTAAAAAATTAGGTCGAGTCTCAAAGGCTTGTACACTCTCTCAAGAAGCGACTTCAATTGGCTCTTGGATTCCAATGGAATGCAAATGACTTTGGCCGCAGAATTCACAGGGTGGAGTTCCTTCCAACGCCACACAACCTATGTAAGTACACTTGAATTCATAATAATAGTTATTGCGAAATTTCAATCTGTTAAGTAACAACTGCGGTTTCCTTTTCGGCAATCGGTTGTTTTTGTCCCCCCGATTTGGCAATTTTCTCTTTTTAAGTTTTTCATCCATGAACCCTGGGAGGGAAAAAAACAAAAGTCGGGCTTGTTAGATAACCTGAGATATACCCGCGGGAGTGTGCACACGCTTCAATAAATAAATATGCTTTTATATATACCTCGGCCAGACAATGTCTGCTGCTTGGTTTTTTGTATGGGGCACATTTGCGATGTCTGGCTTTCTTTCAATTTGAAATAGAATGCCAGACGGCAACTCCAGACGCTTTATCTTTCCAGACAACCAGTATTCAATTAGCTTGCCAAAACAGGATTAATACAACATTGTAAGGGCCACGTTATAGGATACTATGTGCATTGTATATAATGGCTCACGTGGCTCACGTCGGTTCGAAGAAACCAGTCTCATGATGATAATCAGTTTTACCCTCTTATTCGCATTATTATTAGAAATAAAATTGTGAAAATAGTAACATTTCTTTTGATTTGGCCAATTATTTCGGGCTTTCGGCTCTATTGTAGATATCGTTAAGTAGCTCGTTGTTGGTTTGCCGAGTTAATTTGTTGATTTCTTGCTAAGTGCACCATTTGACAAAAGGTTTCGGGTCCGGCGGCTTCCTTGTTAAAAAATGACATTGTTACTTTTATATCATTTAATCGCTTTTATCTTAACGGTTCTATATTTCGTGTTGGAAAGTTCGCCCTGTCTCGGTGGCAACGTACCGTACGAACTTTGATCAAATAACCAAATAAGCTCAACGTCTTTGTTATCAAAGCGTCTGGGAGATCAACAAAAGTTTCTGTTTTCACTGCGTTGGCGAATTCTTTCGTTGCCTTTGAACATCGTCCCAAAGTTGCGCTGCCGTCGTCGGAAACAGCCGAGTGGCCGACATCGAAAACGTCAAATAATCCTTGTGGGAATTTATTCACGGAACATGTAGATTGCTTCACTCAAGTGTTTACATCCTATACGCTGAGAAGGTGAGGCCGCGAGATCTCAAGTTGAATTCCGCCTATATATTGCAGATTCTCCTGTTCAGTTAAGAAACCCGAACAGCTTTTTCACTTCTCCTGATTGTGTACAACCCGAAACTGGCGATTTCGAAACATAAATCCCGTGTATTATCGGTGAACCTTTTCGAGAATGTTGTAAAATGTGAGAAGAATAAATTATAAAAAGGAGATGATCACAGCTCTCTCAGTCTTGGCAAACGAACGGCAGCCATTGCTCGCACGGAGTGGAAGCCCAAGGGCCTTCCGGCACTGGTGCAATGCGGACGCATTCCGACAAGCTGGTGGGTCTGGGCTCGCCGTAAAACCAGTTGCTGTAAAAGAACAGACTCAGTTTGGAGACCCAGAAATAAGTTTTCAATCCGGGGACGGATGCGCCAGACGTCCACACTCCAATGTTCTTCGCCACGGGATCTGCGTAGAATTTTCAACGGTAAATTGAGACACGATCGATAAAATAATACGCTGGCACAAAGGGTGGGGGGGGGGGGGGGATTGATTCTGCACTCACCGTTTAAGATGAGGGGCATCAGAAATTGGGTAACAACTTGCTGGTCCTTTGTCGATTGGATGCTAATCAAATTCTTGCGGTACGAGTTGCAGAATTCGTAAGCTTTCAACCAAGGAAGCTGTCAATTCAAATGTTTAGAAAATGAGTACTTAGTTTAGATTCAATGATTATTCATCTGTTTACCTGTTGAGGCACGAAGCAGTAGCAGACACCGTTGGTTTTAATACATTTGTTAGTTCCTATACTGCCCTGGCAAGCCGCTTCGGTTTTATCTTCAATTAAGGTTGTCTGGTCTGCCGGAATCATGTCCGATTCCGACTCTTGCTGGATAACGGCGAATTGTTCGCTCACTTGCCCTGCAGATCCACACACGCTCTATTCAATTGTGATCTAATTAAGCCAAATAAAAGTGAGAGAGCCTTACCTTTGAACAGGAGAACGCCAACAATGCAGACGAAAATACCGGGAAAGCTAAACGCTTGCATTTCTCAGGAGTATGTGTTCAAACTTCGGATGTGCTTTCAGTTGTGAATATTAATTGGACAGAGCCTTTCCACTTATATACCGAGGGCTGCTTCCAATGGAACACAGGTGAACTACATCCAAGTAAATTCGGCCATTCACCTCTACCCTTTCGTTTGATGCCTCCTCTATATTTGAATTGTTAATTAAGCCTATAGACGGAGATGCACCAGCAGCAGACAGAGGAGGTTTTTTTTTTTTAAAAAAAGGAACGCCTCTATTCCTTTGGGGATCGTCTGGCAGCAGGGACTCGGTCAACAAAAAATTTCAAGCTGCACTTATACATACTATCTTATTAAAGTTCAAAGTCTTTTGAATGTCAACGGCCATAAAGTTGGGTCTCTCTCTTATTGGTCCAAGGGAAATGGAATCGATATTTTTCAAATATGGATGCCACGGTCGGGCAGGTCGGGAGCGTTTCCGCTTAGAAACGCATCTCGGATTCAGCCGGATTTATTTCACTATGCACTCCCACATTGAAGCAAAGTGCAAGTTGGGCAATTATTTAACAGCAACTTTTCTTTTTTTAAGTGGCTCTGATGGCAGGATCGTGTGGCCTAATGGATAAGGCGTCGGACTTCTAATTAAGATACCAAAGGCATCCGAAAATTGCGGGTTCGACTCCCGCCACGATTACGTATGTGCAAGTGATTCTTTATTTAAAATTATATGAATAGAATTATTCCTTACCAGTTAACTGTATAGTATCAGCTCAATATTTACTTGGGGCACATTAATCGGAGGCAGGCAGGCAGGCAGCCGTAGGAACTGTAGCCGCCAAACTAATCGACGGCTATGATGGCTCATGTTATGTGATAATGAAATTCCGTCGGTAAGTTAGAGCTATGAAAACGGTTCCCATGTATACAGCAGGTATTAAATAGCTAACAAGAAGATTCGTCTAATATTACACGTATACATGTATTAACCACCTGTTGTTCGATTGACAACAACTCAAGGCTTTTCCCGCAGCAGCAGCAGCATTACCTGTCGGCTTCACCCGTTGATCATTTTCTTCCGTTTGATGGCACCCGAATAATATCGCAGTTACATCATATGTCAATAACACGCTTGAAAGCGCAACTTGTCCCTGATTTGCCAAGGGCCGGTAATTCGAGTAGCGTGTTTTAATTGAAACTCTTTGGAACCTATTTTGCATATGTTGCGCATCTTTTACAAGGTCTTTAATGTAATAATGCTCTTAGATTTTTTATTAAATTTTACATTTTTAACACCCCAGTGACAGAAAATTCTTGGATGGAGTAAAATAATTTAAATTAAATACTTATTTAAGTTAACACAAATAAATAACAGTTATTTTATCAGTCAGTCTAACGGCTTTCGACAGACCTTTTACGGGGACAGATCGCGAATGGCAGAGGACTGGGCGTGCATCCCATGATGAAGAAGCTGCTGGTATCGACCGTCGTCGAACTTGACCTCCCTGTCAATTCCGTTTGATGAAATCATTTTTAATTTCTTTAATTATCAAAGGTGGCGAGTCTTACACGTAACAGTAATGGTGGTGGTTAAAGTGACAGTCGATGGCCGGATGGCGTCAAAAATCGCATTGGCGAAGGCGGCCAGCTGGGCAAAGTAAATTCGTGACTGCGGATCGTCATCGCCCAGCATTCGCCTCTGTGAATCATTCATTTTGATCGAAGACTCAATAACGTCCATCGTTTCGGGCGAACTGGAATTCGGGCGACGATAAAAACTGTCCGGATGCTCTTCAATGCCATCCGGCAACACGACCAAAGGTGTTACTTCCGCACTATATACATGGCAGGTAATAATTAAACAACTAAATTAATAATCTAACCGTTGTGATGAAGTTGAATAAGTCACCCTAGCGTTCTAGTAGCCACAAACTGTCCTGGATGGAGTACCCGTGTAAACGCATCGTCGATGGACTCATCCAGTTGGTCGTCGAACGAAAGGATGACGGGCTCGTCAATCAAAAGTCCACGACGACGCCGGCACAAGCCCGTCACATTTACCAATTTAGCGCAAACAAACTGAACCATACCATTCCTAATTCATTAAAAGTGGCAACATTGTCATTTGTTTGTTGTTCGACTTACCTTGCTGGTGACAGTGACGGTTGACGTCAGCGTCGATGTGGATGTCAACGTAGTTGTCCTTTGTGCATCTGCTAATGAAGCTAGCAAAGTGAACAGGATAGTGTACTTCATCATTTTGTGGTTAGATTAGAAGACTTTGTGTTTCTCCAACATTTCAAAGTGTCAAAGGCTCCTCTTCCGTCCCACTGCTGGAATCGAAAGGTCAGTTGCGACTGGTGTCTTACCGATCCGTTCTAGCCAAGCAAATGTCATGTAAGGTCTCGCAACAATCTTCTTTATGTAACTTATTCTTTTTTTGTATCTGTCGATTCTCCTCCCTCCCAATATCAACCCATCTCTTTGGTCATGTTGTCTTTGACGGTCTGTTTACTGCCTTGCGCTAAAAACGGCACACGCAATCACTGATAAATCAGTTCGAAATTATGCGCATTCAGTTTTTTGGGATTCCCGCTTCTGCTCCGACATTCCTCGACAAAGCCAGACGAAAAACATTATTTTTGCTAATTTCCTCTAATATAAGCCTCATTTCTCTCTTCGCTCCAATATCGTGAATATTTGACAGCCAGCCGGTTAGCGGCTTTTGCAATTGAAAATCTTTACCGGTGTTTGATCGTTTATGTTGACTTTATACGGGGTCAGACAATAACTTTATAGAAAATTTGACGTTCGATTTCGTTCAACCACCGACGGTAACTTACAGCTGAACTTTAGAGAATTCCAGAAATTTGCGTCACAATTTGGCTAGTAAATTCGCAGACATTCAAATATGGAACTTTGGATCGACGCATAGATTCAGTTCGCTTGACGGGGAACATTTGCTCAGTGTCAGTAAAACAGAAATGCCATAAATCATCCCAAGACAATCTCGGACATTGAACGCGTAGCGGCGATCACGAGATGATTGATCGCGGAATCTACAGCATGTCCCACTCGCTATACGTATACCATGACTTTGCTGGTTATATATCTGATAGGCAATCTTATATAGCTTGAGTGAATAATTTTAGTCAAATGATTTCTTACCTGTGCGGAAAACAAACGGAATCTACGGTGCTGTATCCATTTCGGTCATTTCAAACACATGAGCGGTCATCGTGTACGTACCCTATTGGAGGATGAATAATTGATGAACAACGCCAGGAGGAGAGAAATTTTTTTTTTCAAATTTTGCCTGAAAGAAAAGCGCTGACGATGTGTTGTTGCTTATCATTTCGTTGATTTTATCTACAAGACGACGTGTATAGGTATATATATCTCGGGTTATCTCAATCCCTATATACTGTCCGGCTTACAAGTGTCTAACAGTTCCACTCACGTTTGTACATCGGTAGGCGAAATTTCTTGGTTCCCACAGCATTATTGATTTTGTGCATCTCACCATGGAGAGCAAGGTAGGTGCATTATAAATTCAAAGTTAACAGCTAGACCGAATAATAGTTATAATTATGACAATAAAGGAAACAAGATTATTCACTTTGCTGGCTGACGCCAATCCAGACCTGGACGAAATAAGAGATTTATTAGAAGATGATGACGTCAACATCAACTGTGTCAATCGGCAAGGTCTGAATTTACTCCTCCAGCTAGTCAAGCGTCCAAAAGGTGAAAACATGTTGGAATTAGTTAACGTCTTGATTGAGCGCGGAATTCAAATCAACTTCAAGGATCCCGAAGAGAAGAAGAATGTTCTTCATTATCTCTGCACCAGTTACTTTCAAGATGATATGATAGACATCATCAAACTCTTCATTCGACACCAAATCGATCTCAATTGCATTGACGACTACGGAGAGAATGCGCTTTTCTACTTGTGCGCTAATTATTCAAATGACAATTTGGACCAGGTAATGAAATTCTTGATTGACAATGGATTACAGGTCAATTGCCAGAGTGAACACAACAGGAACCTCCTTCACCTCTTGTGCAACTATTACGAAAAGGAAAATCTAATCAAAGTAGTTCGCCTTTTGCTGGACAGCGGAATCGAAGTGAATTCCACCACGAAATGCGGCCGGAACGCCCTGCATCTCTTGTGCGAATATTACCAACAGGACAATTTGGTGGACATTGCTCAACTCTTGCTGGACAATGGAATCCAAGTGGAAGAGGACAAATGGAACGCCTTACACCTGGCTTGCCGATTTTATAGTAGAGACAATCTCATCTCTTTAGTCAAACTATTGATCGATAAGGTGGAGGACGTGAACTACCGGGACAGCGACGGGAGAAACGCCCTCCACATTTTGTGCCGGAGTTATTCCAAGTCAAATTTGATAGACATTATCGAACTGTTGATCGAAAATGGCATCGACATCCACTGCAAAGACAAGGACGGATGGAATGCCTTCCTCATTGTTTGCCGGACATATTCCAAACGAAATCTAATCGACATGGTCCAACTTTTCGTTCGCCACAAAGCGGACGTCAACAGCACAGACAGAGACGGAAACAACGCTGTTAATGGCTTGTGTTTGAATTATTTCCAAGAGAATTTAACCGACGTAATTCAGGTGTTGCTCGAAGCGGGAACTGATATCAACTGCCGGAACAACAGCGGAATAAACGCTCTACTCTATTTGTGCAAAAACCAGAAAAACCAACTGATTGAAAAAATTCATTTCTTGATGGACAAACGGATCGACGTGCATTGCAAGGACAACGACAGAGCCAACGTCCTTCATTATCTGTGTCGCTATTATCCCAAAGATGATCTGTACGAAATTGTCAAATATCTAATTAAAAAAAGGGAAGTCGACAAGGAGTTCCATGATAGTGACGGGTGGTTGGCTCTTCACTATTTGTGTCGCTATTACAACGGAGGAAATATGCTCCAAATAATTCAGCTGTTTAAACCCCGCCGAGGTCCGATTTCGAATGGCATTGATTGTCGGTCGCTAGTTCGAGACAATTATAAAAAGGGGAACATCGTTGAAATCCTTCAATATTTTGAGTCTTGAAAATGAAGAAAGATAATGTACACACGTTTAGTTTTTATTTAATTAGAAAAATGAAATGTCCTTTTGTAAATATTTCGTTATACAATTGTAAAAGTTACTCTGAATTCTAATCACCTTGATTTGTATGGGACTAACCGACTGTCTAGTCGAATGCGCGTTTCTCTTATTGTGATTTAGTTGTTATTTGATGCTCACTAAATGCAAATTCTTGTGACTACAAGAGGCAATCATACCCACGAGAACATACTACAAACAAACAAAAAACTTGGCTCAAGTTGACCTGAATGTCGTTGAACCCGGAAGAGTTGATAGTGAAAGCCTTTCTTTTAAAATTGTTGACCTGAAATCAGAAATCATCCCCAAGGTCCGCCACTTTTACTTGATATACCGTTTACATTTCTTGACCTTTCTCTGGAGGTGTCGCTGACCGCTTGGGCGGTTCAACATTTTTATTCGGCTAAGAGGTATGTATGTTTATGCGCACCATTTGACTTGGCTGTGACATGTGTGATTATGATATGCCTATATCCTCTTAATTAGGTAATTTCATTCAACTCTTCATTTCCCGAATTAAAATAACAAATTAATTAGGGCAAGAGAGTGAACATTTTGTAGTGGATGCTGTCTTATAGTCTGCGATGGAAGCAAATAGGAAGCAACTCATATGATGTAATAAATAAAGGACAAGAGTATTTGTTACATGAATCAGCAGGTATGTAGGTTGCATAAAGACAATTGAGCTCTTTGTCATCTTTGAACTCTAAATAATCTTTTTAAAATAAATTTTCCTTTTAAAAAGCAGTTTACCTGGTTGAAGGCTTATTTGAGTATTGCAAATCTAAATCGCAAGGATCTAATTAGCGTTGAATCAGCTAAAAAGCAGCAGACGTTGCATCTGTCTTAATTACCGTTTTATTGATCGTCAGGGGAGACTTATTAAATATTATAAGCGACTTGACATGATTTACGATCAATTAAATTTAAACATTCGTCTTTACATCAGATAATGTTGCCACTAAAACTGGCAGAATCGGAAACCGGAAATCTGGAGTGAGCGTTTGCTGCTTGACTTGCCAAATCCAACAGGCAGCAGAGATGACTTTCTATTTCAAAATGCGCGCTCATCGATCAACGGATATCATTACCACAAAAAAAACCGTTTTCGAATAATTACACTTCCCTATCCAATTATGTAATAAAACCCATCCTATTAACATATACGTGTACACGTTCCAATTGTCTGTAGTTCATTATTTATAAGGCCGAATGTGCAGCACAGTGCAAATTAAGCTACGAGAACATCGAATCTTAGTTCGAAATTAACAGTCAAGTGGTTGGTATTACATAAACAACCCCACATTTTAATTATTTCGATACATTTTCTTATTTAACAACTCAAATCTAATCCTATTTCTTATCGTAATTCTGATCCTTTTTGTTATTTCCTATTTTGCTATCCGCCTATCCCATAGAATTTGCAAAGCGGCATCGAACTCCTTTTGAAAAATTGGCAACACGCTTTCCAGTTCGTCTGCAGTACAAAATCAGTTGATCGTGCAATCACGTGCAATGTGGGAAGTGGCTGCACGAAAAGTAGTACAACAAATAAACCCCAAAAACGTGGTCGTCTTGTGAAGTGGTTCTTTATAGAATCACTTCGTACACACCTCATGCTGTTCAGCAGGTAAATAAAGTCAAGAATACAAGTTGAATGATTGTGGTAGCGTAAATAGAAGAGCTAAACCTGCCAATTAAAGCTCGATTTAGCTAAACCAGCTACCCCATTCCAAATTTGAAAAATGTTAGCTCCTGACTAGCATGTATTATATTATGTAAGCCCCCTGTCAATGCATGGCAATTTGCTTGCACTATGTAACCTTTTTTTTTTCCTTTGTGCAGTTTCAAGACCTCAGTCAGCCATCGTAATTCAACAAGGTAGGCTATGCAAATTTTGCTCGTGCTGGTATTCAACTATCAGCAGCAATCTGAGATTTCGCTCCCGTGTGCGATGAAAGGCTCGTGTCTCAAGCCAAACGGGGCGGTGTCCAGAATTTGTGGGCTTTTCCAAATTAAAATGGTTTGTTTTTGCGAGTCGATTCGGTTAGTTTTGAGAAGGTGTCCAAAACGGAATACTCGACGGGTGTGTATAGCTGAAGTAGGAAGACCAAATTTGTTAGCGCAAATATCACCAGCGATTTCTTCGTTTTCACTGCGGATAAAATTCTTTGATGGCAATTGTTTTTCATTTTGATTGCGCTTATTGTTTTTACGACACTTTAACTGATTGAGGATGAGGGTGGGCACAATTTAACGTGATGCAATTCTGGGAAAAGTTGGATTGACTCCACTCCAGCCGTGGTCTTTTGGTTTCTGACTCTGTTGACGGCTCTATTCGATGGAACGTATTTCATCAGGAGAAAGTGATGCCGAAGGATCGTCCACTGTTTTCCCCTAATTTAAAATTAAATTTGTTTTAATTCAGTTAGTAATGTTTTGAAACTTTTATTTTTTCCTAGTTCCTACCACATATTTATTAGAGATTTATAAATAGTGCCGGGGGAGTGGAATACATTATCGCTAGATGGCATTGTACAGTTTCAAGTTTATGAATTCTTTGTTTGTTTTATTTTTACGAGCATATTACATCCTTTTTTATCGTTAATTATCATCAAATTATTAACAAAATTTGAGAAAACAGTTGTTTGAAGCTAGACCAGATTGAAAACGTCGACGAATTCGGTAATCTGCCATAATAAGGAACGTTGAAAAAGGGTTGAGCAGACGAAAACAAAGTTGTCTGCCAAGGCTGGGTGAATTTGTGCCAACTTGAACTCCAAACGTGTTACGATTTCACCTGACTTAAATCATAAATAGTTATTGTGTAATATTATACCTGCGTGAGTTAGCCTTCCCCGTAGGTTTTCTCTGAGCGTCTCTGAGTAGTGAGTAGCTAGTTTAGGGGTTTATACACACTCGCTAAAATAGCGAGTAAGGTTATATTAGTATCAGTGTTTGGCTTGCCACTAAACTGATAATCAGTCTGTCTATTAGCGGGTGTACTCGCTAATTTAACACAATAGCTGATACACTCGCTAGTGTAACGGCCCACTAGCGACTACACTCGCTAACGCAACCCCAAAAAATTTTTTTTTCCATTAGCCAGTGTACTTGCTACACCTATCGGTCATTAGCGAAAGCAACAGCTACTAAACCTTAGGTCCCAAAATTGAGCAATAGCCACTACACTCGCTAATGTTATGATCAATTAGCCACTGTACTCGCTAATGCACACACAATTTTTCTGTTTTCCCATTAGCTAGTACACTCGCTATATCTAACGTGTGCTAGCGTAAGTAACAGCTAATGTTTACGTTAGCGAATACAACCGCTATTCGGTCCATCGACTGCTTTTTTCACTGATAGCGCCACCATCGACTGCTTTTTTCACTGATAGCGCCACCCATCCGTTCACGACAATATTTATAATTCTGCTAGCCTCGTGTCTCGCCCTATTGTTTTAAATTTTGAAGTGCATAATTTTTCTAAATTATTTCGATTTATTAAGCTGGCGTTTTATATTACACATGATGTAAGATCATATGCAGCATTAGCAAATTGTATGTGTATATTAGCAAAATTGTGTGTGCATTAGCGAGTACAGTGGCTAATTGATCATAACATTAGCGAGTGTAGTGGCTATTGCTGAATTTTAGGACCTAAGGTTTAGTAGCTGTTGTTTTCGCTAATGACCGATAGATGTAGCGAGTACACTGGCTAATGAAAAAAAAAATTTTTTGGGTTGCGTTAGCGAGTGTAGTCGCTAGTGGGCCGTTGCATTAGCGAGTGTATCGGCTATTGTTTAGTTTTGGGACCTAAGGTTTAGTAGCTGTTGCTTTCGCTAATGACCGATAGGTGTAGCGAGTACACTGGCTAATGGAAAAAAAAATTTTGGGGGTTGCGTTAGCGAGTGTAGTCGCTAGTGGGCCGTTACACTAGCGAGTGTATCAGCTATTGTGTTAAATTAGCGAGTACACCCGCTAATAGACAGACTGATTATCAGTTTAGTGGCAAGCCAAACACTGATACTAATATAACCTTACTCGCTATTTTAGCGAAAAAGAAAAACCCCTAGTTTAGTCATGCTCGCATGTGTTTTGGCATTGAGCAAATGCACCAGTTGGCATTGACCCAAATGCAGTAAAGTTACTTGTAAAGCACATTCCGTTCTCTCACAAGAAGTAATTCCAATATAACTTCCAAACGAATCAAAATTTAAACTAAACAACGTCATTTTATTTGCAGGACAGAAATGAAGCGTTGGCGTCACTTGGAGGTAATGTTTTAATCAAGTGTGCACCTTTATCTAACATCAAACTTAAGAATTCTCTCAGAATTTTGATGGTCTTTAAATTTTTTATGGTGTCTATCTGTGATTATACTGTCGCGTTTCGGGGGCTGTTTAGCTGCATTTCTTTGAAAATTGGGTGGGATATTTCCTGCCTGTCAGTTGCTTGTTTAAAGTTTCATTGTGTCAGTGATATTAGTCGGTTCACGTTCACTGATATAGTTTATGGCGTTTCAGATTAAACAGGGTCAAGTGATCTTGTCTGTGTTATCTGTTATGTTGATTCTTTACTGATTGTTCTCGGTATGACGTTATTGGGGCACTAGGAAGTTTGCTTGTGTATGAGGTACTCATCGTGGTTTGGGTTGTCCAATTTCTAGTTATTCTACGAGTTTTTTACATCTTGTTAGGTGTGCCTGTATCATTCCTTGTTGGACAGATTAATTGTGAGTGCCTTGGATAGGTTGATGCTGAATGGTGATGATGGCTGTTTTTGGCTGACATTTTTCATATGGGTGTGAACTGTGAAATGCTTGGAGCCCTAGGAATAGTCTGTTCTGCGAATCAGCTCAACTGATGGTTTGATTCTACATAAAACAGAATAGGCATTTCAAACTTAATAACGAAATCACGGTAATTGGTAAAATCTGACATTTTCCTAGCGGCCTAGTGTAATATTTGTGAGTAAAAGTTTGTCTAGATTAAAAAATATCGTGTTAGTTTTGCAATGTACAAACTGTTATTAAGTTTTCATTTTTATTCAGACATGCTCTTCGACTTGTCTCCTTAGTAGATGTCGCAGATGTTTAGTCATCTTAATTAAAAATTGTTGACATTTTCATTCTGTTTTCAGGCACTTGCCGCAATCCCATGATTTGCATCAATTGGTGAAAGCTGATAACAAGAGATTGCTGAAATTCAAGACTATTGATAAATGATGCAGTTAGATAAATTAAAAGACTAACCAGTCTATTGTTATTTGTTAGTAACCACTTACCAACGCCAGCAGCCCTGGACACAGTCAATCGAGCAGGCATAGTCTCCCCCTGTCTTGATTGACTGAACTTTGCAAGGAAAATGGAATATTTCATATTGATAAAATTAGTTTTATTAAGGTAAGTTTATAATATGTATGAAGAGCGATGCCAAACATAAGTGTGTGTCAATAAGATTGTAAACAAGTAATGTTTTTTAATGAAATATTTAAAATACAATGTATATTTGTCTTATCTTAAATTTCCCAACTTATTTTTATTTTCATTTTTCTAACACCAACTGCACCGAAAAAAGACACAAGAGAGAATTTTATTTGATGGCAGGGGCCTGTTGCCCCCTCAATCACGATAATAACACAGCGATATTATTTGTTTGGCGCAGAAAGTTTTTTGATCCAGCAGTTGTCGATTGAATCACTCCGAGATGGTGTAAGATCAGGTTGTCTCAATTGAATATGCATGGATGAGATTTGAGTGGTAGAGATGGAAGAGGTTTGACATGGCAGACAAATTAACAAACAACACATAGAATTGTGACAACGAGGACAGCAGCAGCAGCAACAGCTTTAATCACACCTTTCACAGTTTCATCATCTCCTCATTCATCACAGACTGAACATCAATGGCCATCGAAACCTAAAGAGAAAACAAAAGATTTAATATAAGTAAGGCAATTTAAGGAGTGAAGTTAAAAAGGTGATACTTAAAGGTAGCAGTACACTAAGTTGTTTATTTCGTCTCTCAAACTGTCTTCTCGGCTTCTCCTCGTTGTAGAAGCATTATACCTTGAGGATTTCGTCTGTTGTGTGTGTGATGCTGCGGAGTGCGGTGCTGGACTGCTGGTGCGGCTTTTTGGTGAAGAAGTCAAGACGAGATATAAATTTGGAGGGAAGAATATTACGTGAGTATCACAATTATTTGCCTTTGTTTGTTAGTTCTTAATCAATTGAGTGTCAACGAGCTAGAGAGAAGCGGACATTGTTTTCATGTTTACTGTTGAACGTTTCTTTTTTCGGACGCTATCCGGCATAGCTTTTGATAATTTTCCACTGACAGTTTAAATACGCTTACATCTCTGAAGAATTTTCTCAATGCTACTTCAAGAAAATTTTGGGTGATAACTGTCAGTTTCTGTTCCAGCAACAAAGCTCACTTGTTAGACTTTTGATAATGTGTTTTTTTTTTCTACTTCCGGTTTTCTCATTTCAATCAGTAGTTCAGTAAATATTCATTCGACCCACAAAATAACCACATATTCGTGATCCTCGTCAAATTTGTGGTAAAGTTCATGTTTTTTTTTTTACGTACGCGTACTTCCGGTTTTGAAAATTTTCCTGAACTATAGTTCAGCAATCTTTCTACGGTGCTCCGACTATTCTTGGCCGCCCCATTACTACACCGAGGCTATTACTTCACCGCTGCTCCGACTGCGACTGCACTGCTGCCCCGGCTGATACTGCTCCACTGGACTCAACTCATGGGCAAGTTTCTAACATTGCTTGCTCATCATCTTCTCTGCATGAACAAACCACGCCATTGTTGATTCTCGTCGGAGCTGACCCAGCCATCCTCTCATACATCTGAATTTGCTAATTCTGATTTCTGCTCCACGCTACGGCCCGAGTTTTCAACTTTCTCCACCAGGTGGCCTCCATCCAGCACTCCAACAACGCCACTAGATGGCAGCTGCCACCGGGGCATGCAGGAATGACACTTGGCATCTAGGAATAAAGCCACTTTAACTTTAACTTACGGAGTCTCTCGATGCTCCCTTCATCATCACATCATCATATTTTATTTTATTTTATTCCTCGGGCAAGCTAAATTTTAAGAATTTTACTATCTACTGATCATCTGGGCGCCAGCCGCCTCTCCATTTACAGCTCTCTTCGACCACATCGATTCTACTACACCGACTCCACTACACCGATTCTACTACACCGACTCTACTTCACCGACTCTACTACACCGACTCTACTACACCGACTCTTCTACTCCGACTCTACTTCACCGAATCGGGGCAGCCTCTGGCCATCCGCCTATCCGTCGACATGGAGAAAGCCTGTGGCAACAGTGCCTGCAGAAATACCTTCATCTGCCACAACGACAAGAAGAAGTTTTGCTCCAACCGCTGCTACCCTTCTGTCATTGCCCGTGCGGCTGCTAAACAGGCCAGCAGGAATGGTGCCCTGGCTGGGGCGGCTAACTGTGCCTCTATGGATACTGTTAGGACTACACCTGCTCAGACTCCTGCGCCAACCTACTACGAGACGCCTGATGACACTTCTACTCGCAAGACGAGGGACGATTCATGGATCCCATCACCACACTCAGGCTGCTCTCCCCCCACGGCACGCTTTGGCAGGCCCCGCCGGGATCCTGCTCCTTCCACCGTCACTCAAACAGCATGCATTGCAGGCGTCAACGTTTCACTTCCGGCTCTTTCTCCTCCACAAGCTCGGCCCTTTTCGACACCGACCAGTCGATCTCCTAGACCACCTTCAATCGTTCAGCCTACACGCGTCTCCCATGGAGACCTAGATGATCAACATCTGGCACTTCCATCTCCACTCTTTCCGTCAGATACCACGCCTCCTCCGTTCTCCGACGCATCCAGTTCTTCATTTGAGTCATCATTCGACGACCTGGACGGCGGAGTGCTCGAAGATGAAGATGCCTTATCTCCCGCCGACCTCTTTTATGAGCGCTGGGCCCCAACAATCCTGAACTGCTCCTCCAGGACTGAGCTGGACACGATTGCCTCTGATCTTGCTACTAACTGGCACGCTCTCACATTGAAGGAAGACACACCTAGCAGCGAGGCCACCCGTCCTCCACGCATCCCTCAGACGACCCCTCCTGGCTCCATTCCACACAGGCAGCAGTCCAGACAGCAGCAGCGGGTTCGCCGCAAAAACAACGCCAAGCGATGGGCGGCCGCCAGCAAACTTCAGGCTCTTTTCAAGAGATATCCCAAGCGAGCTGTCCGCAAAGTGCTGGGGGAAACTTCACAGAGCTACACTGGCTCGTCTGAAGCTGCAACTCTCTTCCTCAAGACCACCTATGAGAAGCCCCGACCTCCTCCAGATGACATCCTGGTAGCTAGAGCCGCGTACGACGAGTGCCTTTGGACACCTCCTTCGGATGATGATCTTTCCTTGCTCTCCTTACCACCTTCGAGACAGGAAATTGCCTACAAGCTCAAAAGGGCATCTAACACCTCTCCCGGGGCCGATGGAGTCGAATACAAAGATATTCAACGTCTTGACCCGTCTGGACGGCTGCTGGAGGTTCTGTACGCCGCGGTTTGGTTATACGGCATCCCGACTTGCTGGAAATCTGCCCGCACCATTCCGGTGTACAAGAAAGGCTCTCCGGACGACTACGCCAATTTCCGGCCCATCTCGCTCCTCTCCACCATCTACAAGCTCTTCTCCAGCTCCATCGCCACTCGCCTTACCACAGTGGCGTCCAACTGCGACTGGCTCTCACCGGAGCAAAAAGGCTTTCTTCCTGGGGTGCATGGGATCCAGGAACACACCATGCTTCTGGAGTCGGCCATTGAGGAGGCGAAACTGAAGAAGAGCAACCTCACCATCTGTTGGCTGGATCTTGCCAATGCCTTCGGTTCGCTCCCCCACGACTTTCTCCACCAGCTATTCGCGTCCCTCCCGATTCCGACTGTGCTGCGAGACCTCCTCTCCGACATCTACACCGACAGCATCTTCCAGTTTGTGGTTGGCCGAGAACTTATCACCGTTCATCCCACTTCTGGTGTCCGACAAGGTGATGGCCTCAGTTCCATTATCTTCAACCTGGCAGCTGAACCACTCATCCGTTGCGCAAAGGCCCCTTCCAACTCTGGCTTTCCCCTTTTTTGCTCCATGCTGAAAGCCACAGCCTACGCAGACGACGTCTCTCTCATCGGCACTACCCCGGAACAGCTCCAGCCCGTTCTCGACGCTATGCTTGTGGTGGCGGCCAAACTTGGACTCCGGTTCAACGTTGGGAAATGTTCCTTCCTAGCAATTTCGAAAGGAAAGGCAACACACTCCACACACCTAACCATACATGGCTCGTCTCTACGGGGACTGGAGGAGGGCGAAACTGAGAGTTATCTTGGGGTCCCTCTCGGAACTCGTCTCACCTTCCGCCCCGTCTCCGATCTGCCTGACAAGCTAACCAAGCTAGCTGACTGTGATCTGGCGCCCTGGCAAAAATTGGAAGTGTTCAGAGCCCACCTACTTCCGTCTCTCTCTCATCATCTTGCCACAGGGCGGGTCCTTCGTGGCTTCCTGGGCGAGATGGACGCTCGCTGCTCTGAATTTCTTAGATTTGTCTCCAACGTCCCCCACACTGCTCATAACGGCTTCCTCTATTCCGATCGCAGGGCTGGCGGCTTAGGTGCCTCTCAACTGGCAAAAGATTCGGACATCTGGATCATCGCTCGTGCCACTCAACTCCTCGATAGCAACGATCCGGTGGTACGCCTCACTGCCAGAGCCCAGCTCAGCCAAAACATCTCCAGGGGATTCAACGGCAAGCCGCCTGTTCCGCTGCCCCTCTCTAACTACCTCTCTGGCTCGGTAGAAGGCGGACTCCACGACACCCGTTTCTACAAGTGTGGCTCCAATACCTGGTCCCGTGCCAGGAAATCAGCACGAAGACTTGAAGTTAGGATCGATGTATCCGGCGATGAATCGACCAAAGTGATCGCCGACGACGTCTCCTGCCTCTCACTGAAAGCTGTAAGGGGCCTCCGCTCAGTCATCCGGAAACGCTGGACAATCTCCCTCACAAATGCCTTGCATCAGGGCAGGGTAGCAAGGGGGCTACTACTCGACCCATCTAACGACGTTGCCCGCCTCTCATCTCATCGGACCTGCCTCTCATTCAACGAGTGGAATCTCATCCACAAGAGCCGCCTCGGCCTGCTTCCGCTCCTCGGGAATCCTGGTTGCTCTGCTCCCAACACCAAGTGCAGGAGATGCAAGGTTGATGCCGAGACTACCTCACACGTAACAAGCCACTGCCGCAGTAATCTTCCGGCCATTGGCCGCCGACACGACCTCGTGCTGGCGGAAATTGTGAAAACCATCACCAGGGCCGGCCATGCAGCGTCTGTCAACAGAGTCTTCCCTGGCTCAACCCTGAGGCCGGACATAGTCATCCCCTCGACCGACCCACCAACAATAATTGATCTCACCATCACCTTCGATGCTCCCGAGTCCCTCGACGCTGGCCATGCCAGAAAAATAGAGAAATACAGCTGCCTGGGGTTAACTCTGCCCTTCGTTATTGGCGCCTTGGGATCCTGGCTCCCCTCAAACAACGCAGTGGCCGTCGCCCTCAACATCCCCCCGGCTCCTTGGCGCCGCCTCCGGAGGAAGTGCCGTCTGATGGCCATCCAGGGATCTGTCTCCATCATTCATCGCCACATCCACGGACATGGGGATGACCAGGAAGCCAATATTCCGGCTCCTTAATGGATTTACTTGTAATTATATGGCATGTACTGCATGAAATTGTTCTGTATCGTTGCATCGTAGTGTTTTATATCTCGTTTTTCATCGCTCTGCATATTATTTCCATTGTTCCATCTCTCGTCTACCTTCGCCTAGTCAATTGAAATTCCCCATCGTACATCTACTTCTCTTTTATAATGATATGTCTTTGTCACGCCGTCGTGAAATACAGTTCTATGTCTCAGGAAAATTCTCGATTTTGGCCAAATTTTGGATTTCGTTTAAATCACACCTTATCGACCCCAAATTTCATGGAGATCACGAATATTTGGTTTATTTTGTCGGTAGCTCAATTGTTAAGGCGCTATAGCTTACTTCTGGTTTACTTCCGGAAAATTTGCATTAAACTAGCAAGTGAGCTTTGTTCTTTGTACAGTTCTAAGCATTAATTGCTAGGTTTTACTAAACAAAAAATCGCGTTTCAAGTTTTGTAAGTATCTTAACAACAGTCCTTCAAAAACTGAGTTTTGAGACTTGTCAAATAGATGGCGTGTTGATTGTCTCAGTCATGGGCTTATTGCGGTTGCGGTTGCTGTCAAAAGTTAAGCTATCTTTTCTTCGAAAATTACTAATGAATTCATAGGGAAATTCGAGTGGTTTTGTCAGTAACTTGTCGGTGATGTGTTCTATTCTGTGTATAAGTTGGATAACCTTAATGTTTCTCATCAATTTACAGGGGGAAACGTAAAATGGTCGTGTCACAGGCTCACAGCCTACTGTCAACTATTTTGTTCATAATCATATTTCTACTGAATGTGCCATCAAAATGACACAGGTACTGTAACAACCAACACTAGCTTTATTACAGTTTTGCTGAAACATTAATTCTTCTCATCTTTCATTATTAGGATTCATCATAATTATCTGCTGTTTGTATTGGACTTGTTAGATCACCACCCAGCATGGACTAATCTCTCATTCCATCTTATAGAGAACCTTGGATAACTGATCGGTGGTTTCATATGTAAGTTCACTTGTCATGTCAGTGATGTTACTGAACTTTTTTCGTTGTAGTCTTAAATGTATTTAAAGTATTGATCTGCACTTACGTCTATCTAACATTCTAATGTTTAAGAGAAAATTTCAAGTGTAACTGAAAACTGTTTAATTATTCTTTTAGATCATAGACGTCAAGCACATTGATGACACAAATTACAAACAAGGCAACTTAATTTTTTTTTTTCATTTACAGGTTCTAAATTCACATGACAGACTTTTTTTTATAGAACAGTAGACAAGGTTCCTTGTTTGCTAACCTGTTGGCTGCTACCCTTGAATCTCCCTTTTTACTTCCTTAAACAGGCCCTCTTGATTTGAGGTAAATGTTCATTCTGCTTACAGGGTCACTCCTTCGCTATTTGTCATGAACTTCATCCATTGGTGGAAACCGACGAGAGAATGCTGTAATTCAAGACTGATCAATTGTGTAGTTGTTAGTTAACTTACTAGTGCATATCTGGGCTCCCTTCTTTTCTGTGGCCCCGTTTCCCTAACTAACCACTAACCAACGCCCGCCGGTGGTCATTCACCCGCTGTGAAACCAGGAGGAGGGGAGGGCTCTGGTCGAACGGGGACTTGGAAGGCCCATGATCCGACGAAAACTTTTAGAGGGTCATGAGTCTAACCCGGAAGCCTAGTATGACTAATCGTTCCCCAGTAAAACTTGCCTCGCACTCTTCTCTCTTCTTCCATTTCCAGGTAATCTCCCTGGATCTACGCCGACACTGCATGTGCGAGTATAAGCAAGCAATGCGTCACCCAATGAGACAAAAAGCGAAGATTTATTTTTGCGGAAAGTGTCACCCGGTTAAAAAATTTCTTCTTTATTAATCTCGTGTAGAACTTTACATCTGGTCTACTGGTGCACATCACGATTCTTTTAAGTTTGATTATTTAGGAGATGTGTTAAAAAATTTGTGAGTAACCAAAAATATAATTCAATTTTTAGAATATTTAGAAATTGTTTTAGATCGTAAGAAAATCTAAAACGATTTAATCAAAATTAAATAATTAAATTTAAAGAATCGTAATGTGCACCAGCAGACTCGATGCAAAGTTCTACACGAGATTGTTAAAGTAGAAATTTGTTTAACCGTCTGACACACTTTCCTCAAAAATGAACCTTCGCTTTTTGTCACATTTGCTGACGTATTGCTTGTTTAAAAAACTCGCACAAAAATAAATGTATTGAACCGGACGCACTGTTTATTGAATTTTTAATGTTGTGTATGTTCCAAAATTAATATTATTGGTGTTTCGTTTATACTAATTTACTTATTAAAATACATACAAGTTACAATTACTATATATGTGTAGGGTGTTTAATGTGAGGTTTCTGGGATTTGGGGATGATAGGTTTTAAGGAATGGATGGATAGGTATATGTTTTAAGTGTAAAGTTTAAGAGATTATGGGTTTTGAGGAAAGGATGGATAGGTATTTTTTATACGGTTATATTGATTAACGAAATAATTGGTCAATAAACCCCAACTTCTTTTGTTTAATTTAAATTATATCCCCCAACCTCCTCCTCGTTGGTTTCCCAATCGCGAAGGCTTGTTTATTATTTGTTCGACATAAACCTCCCCGAGTTTCTGTTTTGTTACTTTTTAACTTATAAACGGTAAACTATAGACACAAATGACAAACAAATATCGGACGTAACTTCCGTAGCTTAGCACCAGCACCAAGGAACAGTGAAGTATAACTTGATGCAAAAATATTTTTCACCAGCATATAGGATGCAACACGCCGCATTGGACAGCAACATCACTGCTATGTAAACGTAAACCTATAACCGAAATGAAATTAACTTTTAGCATCATCAATGGAAATACTCGACTAACTTAAACACACTACTACTAAAAAATTCATGTTACATCATATTAATTCAGATAGTCAACCCAAATATTCTAACGACAACCTTATCTGAAACCTATTGTTGAAACAAAATTTGATACAGAACTAATGACTGATTTGAGATTTAAATACACATTCATTTGAACTTTGTAGAGTACTCTTTGGAGAAACAAGACAATCTTTTGATACCTGCCTATCTTGAGTACAAACAATTTCACATTGCACTATCATAACTAATTACATATGATTCAACGAAAGAGCTGTTGACTTGATGAAATCCCGAAATGTTAAACTAACCAATATAAGCAAAGCTTAGTTCCACAAAACTTCTGAGGCTTTACTTCTAGCTCAACACATTTAATTTTGAACGTAAACTCGAAAGAAGACTCTGATTCGATTCCTGCTACCTCACATAACCCTCAAAATTGTCTCTCACTCATTCCCAGGTCTGTCTGTATAATTTCACTCTTTCATGTACTTAACAACTGTTACTCACACTAAGCGGATGACGTTGAGCAGCGTCTCCTCGCAGGAGACCATGTCAAATCCAACGGACGGAAGGGGGCTGAGTCCTAGGAAACAAAAGATGAGGTAAACTATGTTTAGACGATCTCCGTGTCAATGTAGATTTACCTCAGGCTCAGATGGAAGTCTCCGGCGTTGTCTGTGATGCTCAGCAGATAGACGCCCTTCAACAATAGTGTGGCGGTGCCAAGGAGCATCATGGGGGGTTGAGGGCAAGTAGAGAAAATAAGTCGGAGGATAGTCATGAAGGGGGAGTCCTTATGTATGACAGTTTACGTAATGGCCACAGCAGCCGACAGGAGCATGAGATGCCCAGACGAGACCTGGAAATTTATGAAAGATTGTTGAAAAGATGGAAATTGAGTTACTATCAAGTTGGTACAGAACTTAGAGGTGAATGCCACTACCTGCATTGTTGAACAGTCCAATAACCTCAATGTCTTCCTTTTCACACACCATTTTTTTTAATGCAGAGAATCAATTATTAGCCTGAAAAGAGAATAAATGAGGGTTTAGTCACAATTCTTAGCCTTTCACACTTGCAAAATATCAGATTTTAGTAATTACTATAATTTTGTTAGTGAGTTTTAAAGTTGAACACCACCTACTTTATTAAGTTGACAATCAATCCATCACTTGAGCTGATCCACAAGCCAGACTTTTCCTAGGGCTCCAAGCACTTCACACCCAAAAGAGAAGTGTCAACCAAAAAACGGCCAGATTGGCGGTGATTTAGGACTAAACCAAATAGGACTGGTAGAAATAGGACTACGATTTAGGACTAAGTAGAAATAGGACTGGTCGAAATAGGACTACATTTTGCAACTCATTATTGCCAGTCCTATTTCTCCTTACGAGCAGTCCTATTTCTACCATCCAATAGTCCTATTTCTACCTGTCCTATTTCAACAGATGAAAGATATGGCATCCTTGTCGGATTTACCAAAAGACGATTGAAGCGTATATCCGACACCGTTCATATACTATTCAGCCAATTAAACTATGTTAGTAATAGTCCAGTTCGTTTTTCATTTGTAACTTGTATATTTCAAAACTTTTTTAACTTTTTTTTTTATAAAAAGGTTGAATACAATCATGTTAATAAAGCCCATTTGTTAGAAATATCAATTTGATATGCAATTTAAGGTTTATTCGGAAATAAGATATTGTGTTAAAAGTTTCGATTTTTACGGGACTGACGCGCAGCCCAAGCCGGCCAGAAGGGGGGTCGGACGGGGGGGGGGATTGCACGTACCCATGGGAGAGGGGTAAGAGAAGGGGGGTTTACCTGGGCCATACCATACGGCACCATCTTTTCCCTATTGCTAAAACGTCAACGGTGATATAATGGTTAGCAATCCGTTCTATCATACCAATTGATTGAGGATCGAAGTTCGATTCTCGGTCAAGGCGAGATAAATGAAAATTTAATTTTGAAAATTTTAAATTACTACAGCTTCAGGTACTGTAATATCAATCGATCACATATGGCATTATATAAATCAATATCTATGGTAATGAATAGCAAATATAATAGAAAAAAAACTCAAATTGACTAAACTAAAATGGAGTCTACTACTCCTGCAAAAGGCTCCAATGGCGTCGAAGCTGCAGCAGGTACATCGTCAAAAAACATTTGGATTTCTTCCAGTGAGAGACTAAGTTGGTTCGACATATTTCCTTGGAGTATTTGCCGTAACTAATCTTGTTACAATTCCGCTTTCCATAAGTAAACTATTTTTGATTTAGAAAACTGCCGTTATGTGTGTGATTTTTGCGTGATTGCGTGGTTGCTGGAAGCTTTTGGACGATTTTTATTTTTCAAAAATTCGAAACTCGAATTGATTAACAATACACCATTGCTGATTTGAGAGGAAGGAAATAAATTGTTCAAATGGTAATTTGCTATTCATTACCATAGATATTGATTTATATAATGCAATTTGTGATCGATTGATATTACAGTACCTGAGGCTGTTGTAATATAAAATTTTCAAAATTAAATTTTTATTTATCTCGCCTTGACTGAGAATCAAACCTCGATCTCAGTCCATTGGCATGATAGAACGGATTGCTAACCATTATATCACCGTTGACGTTTTAGCAATAGGGAAAAGATGGTGCCGTATGGTATGGCCCAGGTAAACCCCCCTTCTCTTTACCCCTCTCCCATGGGTACGTGCAATCCCCCCCGTCCGACCCCCCTTCTGGCCGGCTTGGGCTGCGCGTCAGTCCCGTAAAAATCGAAACTTTTAACACAATATCTTATTTCCGAATAAACCTTAAATTGCATATCAAATTGATATTTCTAACAAATGGGCTTTATTAACATGATTGTATTCAACCTTTTTATAAAAAAAAAGTTAAAAAAGTTTTGAAATATACAAGTTACAAATGAAAAACGAACTGGACTATTACTAACATAGTTTAATTGGCTGAATAGTATATGAACGGTGCCGGATATACGTTTCAATTGTCTTTTGGCTAATCCGACAATGATGCCAGATCTTTTATCTGTTGAAATAGGACAGGTAGAAATAGGACTAGTGGATGGTAGAAATAGGACTGGCAACAATGAGTTGCAAAAAGTAGTCCTATTTCGACCAGTCCTAATTGGACTAGTCCTAAAAAGTAGTCCTATTTCTACCAGTCCTATTTCGTTTCAGTCCTATTTCACCGACTACCAACGGCCATTATCACCAGTCTACATCAACCTATCACAAACGAGTCTGTCATGACTCATGAAACAAAGAATGATGCAGGTACACCTAACTATAAGAAAAATTAAAAGCCTGAATGGTAACAAGTATCGTAAATTGGACAACCTAAACCACAAGTGCCTCATTCAGAAGCCATACTAAATCCAAATCTAATGCCCCAATAACTTCATACCACCAACTCCATAACCTAAACAAAGGTACAAGAACAATCCGTAAGTAATCAACAATAACAAAGATTAAGTAACACAAGATCACCTAATCTGAAACGCCAGAAACCAAAATAATCCATAGCACTCAATCAGTAAACGAGAACCGCCCCAAATGACGCCATTGAACACGCGACTAAATCAAATGCAGACAGCTGAGAGCTGACAGGAAATTCCCAATTCTCAAAGAAGTGTAGCTAAACAGCACCCGAAACGCGACAGGATAACAACCAGTCAACCATCCAAGAACCCAACAGAGGGCCGAGAAAGTGAGATTGAAAAAATCGCAACTCACAATTTACACCTTAAAATCAATATGAGACATTAAAACGAAAGATAAATATCTTTGAGAACTCTTTCTGAGGGGCGAATGGACTGATTGGGTTAGCTCGGCACAAACTCCATCTTAGCCACGACTGTGACATTGACACATGACAGTGAGAGATGAGTAGGTAAGTAAAGTTAAAGAATTATTATAGGAAAAGATTGCCAAGAATACAAAGCGTTATATTCTTCTGTAAGGGGTCTCTTTAAAGAGAGTAAGGGCTCGTATGATTAATGACGCATGACATTTTCAGCTAATGACATAGCATAGTGTTACCCTCAATTCCTTGCGTTTCATTATATTTCATGCAAGAATTTAAAAGTGAAAAATTCAAGTAGGTAGTACCTGTGAGTATACTCGGAGGTATTGCAACGGCGGAATGCAAATCGGCCCTGTTGTACATGCCACTGTCCAGTTTCACTACAAACAAAGAATATCGCAATTCTCCTCTTTTTGTTGTAAACTGTCAGCGTATTAATCTTACGCCTTGTATGAAAACGCAGTGCGGAGTCCAGGAATCGTTAAGACTATTTAACAGGACTGTAGACTGTGACCTAATTTGGTTGAGGAGGATAGCGAAAGTTCTACCAACCGCCGTTCTACCAAATGATAAAAAAAAGGGAAATTTTAGTTTAAAAAATAATACAAAGATTGGAAACGCTGACTTGGAATATACACTTGGGTCATTGATGAAAGTGTTGATGTCCGAGTTCGATTAAGTCTTGACGAGCGCGACATAAACCGCTTGTGCCCAAGATCGCTGCATCGAGTTTAGAGCGGGGGAACAGGTTATCCAGGTGAAGTAGCTTCTCAACAATCAATACTTCAACACTAAATTGTTCTTCCACCTAGCACATCATCATACATGTTTCATAGTCTTGACAGCTTGCAAAAAATAATTATACAGATTTTTTATCTTCTGTTTCACAAAAAAACATTAAACTCGTAACTACAAGAAATAAATGAACTGACATAAGTTTTCCTAATCGCTTTTCTTCATTTGGGGGCAGTAAAATGTCACGCACGACTAGGCAAAGTTTTATTTTAGTTTTTTCCCCTTTATCTGTTTGTTTCCTCAGTTATCTTAAATATACTTTTCAGAAAGAGATGATGACCGCAGTTATGACTAAAGTTCTCGACTCCTTTTTTCAATGGTTCTGCTAATTATTTTGGGAATAGTAACTGAAGATCAATATTAAATCTGTCTGGATTATTACTTTTTTTTTTTTTTTATTATTATTATATTCAAATTCCGTTTCGATTCTGGTTCTTTTTGAATAGTTGAAAATTACGAATACAGATGGCGAGAAATTCAATTAATGCCAAACGTTATGTAAGTAACTAAGGATGCGAGTCATGCTGACGATGGTGCTGACTAGCTGTCACTTTCACTAACGTCGCCAGTACCGAAAGCCGCAACTTTCTCTCGTTTATGACATTTATCTTCATTTATAGTGAGCGCTGCTAGTCCTATACAAAGTGGGCCCAAGTTAAAATCACAGGGGAAAAAGAGAAAGCTGTGTTGTATAACAGATAGAAAGCAGAGGATCCAATATAACGACAAAATTTCCCACTAAAGTGCAGTCAGTGTGTTCGAGTCGGTTGAAACGCGCATAGCAACCATGTCGGAAGAGAGCTGGAAATTCGAATACCACACAATACCCAAAACCCTCACCGAATCCTTCAAGGAATTATTTACCGGTTACGATGAAGGTCTTGCGCGGATGGAACCGGGCGGATTTGTCACATCTCCCACCTATGCCAAACACGCCGAGAAGATTTACCGAATGAAGCCGAGGAGCGAAGACGTTTGGCTTCTCACTTTTCCTAAATGTGGTGAGTAAAATAATATCTCAATTAAATTAATAAATCAATAAATTCACCATCATGCAAAACAGGAACTACATGGACTTGCGAGTTGCTGTGGTTGCTACAAAATAATTGCGATTACGAAACAGCCGGCAAAACGGGGCTTACCTTACGAACTCCATTCCTAGAGTAAAAAGAATCCGTTTTCCTGCATCTTGGAAATGTTCTAATTAACTTGTTTTATCAGGATGCCTTATTTGAGCACCAGGATGCAAACGATGAGAGAGATGTTTATGAATGTGGACAAGGTAGAACAACTTCCGTCGCCCCGAGTTATTCGACCGCATATGCCGATGTACCTGCTTCCTCCTACTCTGCTCGACACCGCCAAGGTATTCCCAATTATCCTCAAAAAAACCAATTTTAAAATTTAAATTTCTTGAAATTGTTGATTGAATTCAGGTTGTTTACGTGGCCCGCAATCCAAAGGATGTGATCGTGTCTTATTACTTCCACCACAAGTTGATTAAGTTGCATGGATTCACGGGAACTATGGATGAATTCGCCGAATTCTTCATGGATGACGAAGGTATTAAAAAAGCTCTGCTCTCCTTAACCAACTCGTAATAGAATTTTCTCACTGCTCGTTCCAGTATTCAATGCGCCGTACTTCGCCCACATTTTGGAAGCATGGTCGAAACGTGATCATCCCAACATGCATTTCATGTTCTACGAGGATATGAAGAGGGTAAAGTTCTCGCTTATTTATTCTGATCAACGAAGAATATTAAAATCACGTTATGCGTGTCATGGTAATAGAATTTACGTGGAGAAATCGAGAAGGTGGCCGCTTTCCTTGGAAAAACCCTTGGCGAAGAAGAGCTAGTCAAATTGACGGAGCATTTGAAATTCGATAATTTTAAGACAAACGAATCTGTCAATAATGAATCGGGGAAAAAGACTGGCGCTTTTAACCAGGAGGGAAACTTTATCCGTAAAGGTAAGTAAACAGAATATGAATAGAGACTCAAAATACCTTAGTTATGCAAAAGCTGCATTAGCTCTTGCATTCCATTTCGGCTACTTTCAATTTCTGGTATTTTTCATTGGCGCAGGTAAAACGGGAGACTGGAAAAATCACTTTAGCCCAGAGTTGAACAGCCGGATCGATGCTTGGATAGAGAAAAATTTAGCTGGAACTGATCTGAAGTTTGTCACTGAATTAGAATATCAAGATTAATTTTTTAAATAATAAAAGTATATATACAACGATTTATTTTTGCTTTTGAATATTTCATTCCATTTCGAAAAATGAATAAATTTAACATTACGAATGAAGTTACTTTGTTGGTTGAAATAATTGTTAAATGTACAAACTGAACAGGAAATGTAGCAGTTAATGGAAATAATGTAAGTACTGAGTTTAGGGAGGCGGTAAAAGAGAAAATACTTTATCGTAAACCCTTTCTTTGACATCTGTTCCCTATATTGAAAGTGAATAATTTAATAATGTTAAAATTTACGTTCTTGTTAACGCTTTACCCATAAGAAATCGGCGTGATTGTAATCACTTAACCGTGTAGAGCCTTTCAGATTTCCCAGCTGCGTTAGAAGCCAATCCACGTCCTGAAATATTTGATACATTTTATTACTTTTACTACGTATTACGTAAAATGACAATTTCGTTTTTATTACCAGTGGAGTGACAATTCGGTCACTTCCTCCCGAGAAGACGTACACCTGTTTGATGTTGAAAAATATGAGAATCCATATCAATTTTGTGAAAAACATTGCATAATTTGCTTTGTTTTAGGATACCGGAGCTGTAACTTTTCCTAGGACATATTCCATTGGTTTGAAGGATCGGTAGCGCATCAAATTGCCTCTCCATCCGTAGTCATATGCCTGAAATCTTTCACCTGTTCGCCAACAAATAACGAGGACAAATATTGATTTTTTTTTAGCGCGATTTGAGCCTTATTCTGTTTTTAAAACATAATTGACCTGCAAAATAATTTTGAGCGAATTGAGCCATAACAGGTACCGATGTTCCTTGAAGATAATTGGATCCCACCAGAGGGATTAACTCCTTTAAAAATTTTATTTTTCTTTACATTTAGATGTAATCCTTTTTCTTTAATTAAGTCTTACTAGTTCTATGTTATCCGGATTCGGTCCAGCTATCGCGTTTAACAGTTTTCTACAAAACCTCGCTTGACTGTATGTCTGATCGCATACGATGTTATATAAGAGATCAGGGATCCCTGCACTGTCAAGCACTCCCCAAGTCCGAGTCATCCTGAGGATACCCTAAAAATACATTTCTTTTTACAAATTGGACAATGTTTGAAATTATTGATTTTTACCTGAATTAGTTTACTGAGCGGAGTCAAAATTCGAAATAGAGGGGTAGTGAAATGAGCAAACGAAGAAAGTGGTGCAAGGGCTATCTGGTCAATAAATAGAATAGGATTAAAATATTACGTAATTATAGTTCAATCTTTTTTCAATTTTCAAGTCCAACCATTATATCGATTTTAGCATTGAGCTCCGGATGCTTGACCATGGCGATGAAGAACACTCCGCATCCCAACGAATGGGCTATGTAAGACAATTTCGACTGTCCCGTCTCCTTGAGTATATAATTGATTAAGGAAGGAATGTCATAATTTCCTATTTCGTCCCAACTGATGATGAAAAAATAACTTCAATTAAATAATAAATTCACAAAAGTTTAAGCTTTCGTACCTAAATTTCCAAAACTGGGCTTGTTTAGGACTCAGTCTGATGTGACTTTTTGAATATCGGTTGCCTCTGAAATTACCGAGCCACACATCATACGACTGAGCCGCCAATAATATGGCTATTTGGTCCGGTACATGTTTTAAAAAGTTTCACCGAAATTAAATCTTGAGGGTTTAATTTAAATGATGTATATAATTACCGAGGGAACGACTAGATGGATTGACGACCCAAGTACCGGAAGATTCCACGACCCCATGCATAAGAAGCACGACTTTCCTATTAGTAGGCCTACTGGACGATTTAGGTGGTATTCGGTGAAGTTCCAGAATGTACCTGTAGAGCACCGAACGGTACATAATCGATTTAAAATCACCACGTCCAATATAAGGGGGCAATTTTCCTTTCAATCAGACAAAATAAAATGTATGTAAATCAGACCTACCCGTCGTCTGTTGTCACGTGATGAACCTCAGCAGGGTACCCGCGGTGCTTGATTACTTCCGGCTGTGTATAATAGAGAAATTCCGACTGAAATTAGAACACTGCACGCGCGATTCGAGCGAAACTTTTTTTTTGGAAGATTTGAAATTGAATAATGTACTGGTGTGTAGGAGGATTCAACATTTTTGGGTAGAAGGTCAAACAGTCTGGCGCGTTGTTCTTCCGCCGTCCTTCGCCAATATTTGAGTACCCCACGAGCGTGATGGCCCACTGTAGTGTAGCTGGTCTCACCTAAAATATTTGCGGTCAACGTTAACAAATAATAGAAACACTCGAGCCTTCGACTCAAAATCATGACGACGGCCTTGCAGCAAACACGGTGAGAGACTGACGCGCAGCAGGTCTCGGCACAAGCACTTCACAATTCTGGAAACGATCATATTTTGGTGGCCCAGTCAAGCAGGAAAAAAAAATTAAATGAGAAACACCGTACAAGTCACAGAATGCCACGGGCAGTTTTACGCACAAACAACAGCGAAACTCGCTTCTTCTATGACACTTAAAGACGTAGTCTTTCAACCTTTTTTTTCTCCCTCTTCCTCTGAGTCTTTTTCTACCAGAAATGAAATTTTAGCGTCGCTTGCCAAAATTAGCTCAAGATAGCCGGTAGCCTACTTTGGGAAAAAAGCAGTTATTCACGAATCATGAGTTAGGAGATTTATCCTTATATACGAATGATTGAACTGGTTCGATTATACCAAAATTATGCACGGAATTTTAAATAGTTAGCTGGGTTTCTGCCAATAAAATTTTTTGCATGAAATCGAAATAACCAGCTTATCAACTACTAACTGAAAAACAGGTAGAATTTAAGTTGACTACCGGTGAGGTAGTTTCCCGTCCGCGTAATAAGGAGCAGAGTGATAACGGTAAATTTAAACACTTGCCAAGCTGTATATCATTTTAAAAAGAATAAGTATGTATACCAACTTCCTACACCAAACGGCTGCACCCGGGGCAGCATCGATAATTGAGGAAAATGTGGCCGAATATCGGCTGACGTCATCGTGAGTTAACGCTTTATTAATTTCTCTTTTACCAGTTCGATACGTTGACAAGACACGTCATTATTCAATGAACAAATTTTCATTTTCACCTTATAATACAAAGAAGGTAATTATCAAGTAAATAAAAGACGTAGCTGCTTTTCGTTACTTGTGAGAAAAATTGTAAGCTAATTAAAGGAAAGATTAATATTATCTATAAGGGATCGTTGGTTCAATGAAGTTTACCGGGAATGTGGCAAGAGCAAGCCGATGGCAGTTTGTAAAGGTCAATGAAAATTCCCTTTTTGGCATCGCAAGGATCGAAGGACAACATGCGCTGGTAGACGTACTTTTGCAAGCATTTGCTACCATAGCAAGGAGCCAAAGTGCGGCAAGAGGAGCCGGAGAACAAGCAAATCTCGACACGCTGGGTCTGCGTGTATCCCGGCCAGGCAATATCTTGA
Source organism: Daphnia pulicaria (assembly GCF_021234035.1). Classification (NCBI taxonomy): domain Eukaryota; kingdom Metazoa; phylum Arthropoda; class Branchiopoda; order Diplostraca; family Daphniidae; genus Daphnia; species Daphnia pulicaria. Next base: position 10,215,532 of record NC_060914.1, read on the forward strand.
ATGATGGCACGCCATTCACCGTCAACGTTCAGAGCGCGCAGAGGACGGGCGTAATGGACATTGCTGGGGCAAATGTATCCCTCCTCGCCAATCCAGTTGGCCTTCTCGAAAGTCTTGCCCGTGTAGTTGGAGTAGTCGTAATGTTTCTCCGATAAAGATGTCAGTCCATCGACCAAGTTGTCGGCCGATTGTTTGGCAATATCATAGTACCTCTGCAGCACCAACGGGTCGTACTTGATGGCACTCTGAAAGCATGTAATGATTTTAATTAATTATCTGGGAATAATAAGATAAAATTTATATGGAAAATTGGACTTACCCTGATTTCTTTTTCGGGGTATTCAGCGTCTGTGAGACAGAAAGTTTCAGTGCTGTTTTCCGAACACTTTGGTGCCTTGCGAGGGTTGCAGTTATCGGACGGAACTGTTGGGTAGGCAGATTTTGAATAAGTTTGGGGATCAGCATCCGGCTCCGGCACAGCAACAGCTCCAACCAATACGGCAGCCAAACATAGCTAGAATTTTAATGTGATTCACACTGATTATTAGTAAAACTACAAAAGATCAAAATCTTGTAATTAAAGAAGGAATCTTCATTAAAAAGTTTGAAAACTTACCAATGAGGTTTTCATTTTTAATAAATTGATAAAGTGTGACTGGTTTTAAAAGTGTACAAACTGAGTTGTTGACTGTCAGCTCTCAACTGATGCAGATTACTCACAACAGGCGAGGGTTTTATACATTTACATCTATCGGTGATCAACGCCAGATCTCCATTGTGGTATTTTCGAGTTTGGGGTTTACAAAATATCAAAATTTCGAATTTGAGTTTCACTAATGAACCTGTCTTGTTCCCATTTGAAATATTAGCTTTCATTAATGAGTTTGTCCAAGTTTGAATTGGTCAAATAATCGAAATTAATTCATCTCAGTCCAACTTGTTTCGTGTTGATCTTAACCACAACCTCAAAATGTGATCTGCCCATAGCCACTTACCATAGAATTTCGAACCTTACCTTAATCTCCCAATTAGTGAAATTATATCAGTCAACTGGAAAGTGAAAGCGACTGGAACTTTTTTGCGGTATTGGCAGGGCACAATATAAAGCGCGCTTAGTTTTTATTTTGAATTAGTTGTTTTCTAACCAGACTGGAGCCTGTACAACCAAAAATTTTCTAGCTGTTTGTCACAAAATGTCTATCAATTCATTAGTAAGTTCTAATTCACAAAACAAAATCAAACATAAATTTGTGTGCATCAATAATAATAACTCTTCTATTACTTCCTATTCATTTGGACACAGATTTTTACTTCGTTGCTGGTTGGAGTTTATAGCTCTCCCGATCCCAGCTACAATAAACCTTCATACGCTCCGACAAAATTCGAGCAAGCCGAGATTCCGCACTGCGCCAAAAACACTACAAAGTCTTGGTGCCTGGAAGACTCGGAATATCCCCATCAAGAAGTTAGAGAAGCACTTAACCAGCACTACCAAAGCGTTTTAGCTTTCTACAAAGATAAACTGGCCAACACAGACAATTCCGTCGACGGATTGGATAAACTGAGTGACGAATTTTACCTTTGTCCGAGCTCCACCGAGTACGTCCGTCCTCTTCGGGCCATTAACGTCGAAGGCAAGTGGCGGACCATCGTCAATGGAGTAGAGTCCTACGGCATCAAATACACCCAGACGGCTCGAGTTGAGGAATGTGACGTGGTTGTTGGCACTGTCTGCCCACTGGTCCCGTCCTGCTACGATTCCAAATGCATCCAGAAGAACATCTTCCACCGTTTTTTGGTCTTCAATCCCAGCGATTACGCATTTCCTTTCACCATCGAAAAATTCAAGTTGCCTGGCTCGTGCGGATGTGCAGTTGGGGCTTTTAAACCTTGAAGAAACCCACCGGCGTTCCTGAACAATTTCATTCAAATAAACAGAGAAAATTAAATTTGCTGCTGATTGGAATTTCAGATTGCATCAGATAACACATTTAGATTACATTTATGGATGTTGTACTGTGGTATTAGTTGTAACATAATAAATTTGAAATAATAATTGATCTTATTAAATTGGTACTCGTAAAATATCAAGAACTTGATCGAAAAGCTTTTCTTTGTCATTGGTTACCGTTCCATGTAGACCCAACTAAATACAAAAAGAATATTACTGAAAATGTTCTTCCATCCATCCACGTCCTAGAAATTAAGGATACATTTTCAAAATATATAGTAGTATACCGACAATAGTAATTTAAAAAAAAAGAATGTGTACATCATCTACATAGCCAGCAGCACCTATCGAAGAAAAGGATTAAACAAATTCCGTTATCTTTTTATATGGACAAAGTAGCTGAAAATTGTTACGACACGTTAAGTGTTGAACACAGCAAAACTGAAATTCATTGAGTAAATACAGAGCTTTGGGCGTAAGAAACGTGGGGCGCTTAATACACCTTCAGAGATCAAACATTGGCAACTTGAGAACAACTTTTTCTAAATAAGTGGCACAATCTTGTTCCCACTGGTAAAGAAAAGCTACGAATGGAGAACAAAAGATAGGACAAGTGTGCCATTTTGCAAATATGACAAATAAAATCATGTTATATTCGCAGTATAGATCACTTAAAGGGATTGAAATTATTTTCAGTGATTCAATTAACGTTTACACTCTGCTGGAATGCAGAATTGACAATCAATATTACCACAAATCATTAAATCAATTTTGAAAAAACAAAACAAGGACCGATATCAAATTTTCTGTCCACTTTACCCACACAATGAATCAAAACAAAACTTAACCTTGCAGTGGAAGGGTTAAGGAGCTCTGTTAGTGATAAGCATAAAATAAAGCCTATGAAACGACACCATTGCAACTAATTAATACAAAAAACACGAACGAATTCGTTCGTTCGCTAGATTAATCTAACAAGGTAGCTGACACCATGCGAACTATTAGACTAACCTTGTTGGTTAAGTTCCGTGGCAGTAAAATGATAAACTTAAGTAAATCTTCATTAAATCGAATAACACTTAATTTAATTTCAAAATCTGAGAGGAAACACTTGTGACCAGGGCCAGACCAAGACGCCAACTGAACGCATGGAGGAAAAGAACAGAATGACGACCTTGAGAAGTTTCTTGCGGTGAAAGAAATTTTCATTTAATTCAAGTTTTTTATTAATAGGAGACATGCACACACACTTTCGTTCGGAACTTTTCATTTTGATTCATTTAGATTTAAAGTTTCACACGAAATGATTCCAACATCAAAACATAACACTTTTTAGTTCCAGACCAAAGTCTAAGATGTTTGAGGTGCACGCGGACAAAACTAAACTAGGCGTGTGTGTCACAAACCATATTTTCATATAGATTAAAGACCAATCAATTTCACTGCTATTATTTTACTTTTAATAGCTTATTTACATTTATTCCATCTTACATTTCCAACTGCCTACGGCTATAGGAATAGGCGGGAATTGGATAGGAAATGAAGCGACTAAAACGCCATTTTGTTTCAAATTGAGAGGTGGGGTAAGCAAATAATTATGGGGAAGAATTCTTGCGTGTCATTTGCATGATAAGCAAATAGCTATGCCTAAAACGCACACAACACACACACGAAATCTGGACATTGGGGTTCTGTTCTATCCCTGCAGAGAAAATTAGCATGTGCTAATTAGTTTTATATTCCCCTCAGCACATTCTCATTATCCCTTCCTGCTTCTTCGTTCACAATTCATTGTTGTCATACTTGAGCCAGTATAATTAGAAACTAAGCAGATTCCTTCATTTCAACCAAAATCAATATGCGCATCCTTTTTCTAAATCCCCTCGCAGTTTCAAATCAAACGTCTTGACTGACGAAACAGCCGCAAGATGGACATCCAACAGAAGGGGGAATGGGGGGCAAATACCAGAGAAAATGCATCAGCAGCGAGTATGTCAATTAATTGCCACATCCAATCTCCACCAATGTCATTCCAACAAACCCCCCCGAACCGGAATTGCTAGCGTCATTTCGTCCGTCCATGTCACCCTGCATAGTTACAATCTTCCGGATGAAATCGGCGTGCAGTGTCAGCACACGCACGAGATAATCTGATTTGTTCTGAACGATCCAACCGACTGGAAAGGCAACCGATGCAATTGTCGGCCTTTATTTGGACGGAAAGATTTTCCTTGTCTGGAACAACGGAACTCGCTCGATCCCCCCTGGAAATGATACATCAACGTGTGTTCTCCGGCGGTACCCTGGAAATCGCTTCGTGATGCGTCCATCAGTGCAACCAACACTTTTCCGGTAATTTGGATGTGGCCATTTTCGGGACTGAAAGGATTGAAAGGACTTTTGGGGGGGGAAGTCGGTGCGGACAATTGGTCGACAAGGATTGACGCCTTTGAGCTCCTTTCATCCGATCCTAACAGCTGTCTGGAGAGTAGATATACAAGCACGTCAATGTCCCGCTGACAAGAGTTTTGCTTACACAAGAGCTCGTTCTCTTTTGGACGCATTTGAAACGTAATCCAACCCGTCAGACTGGAAGCAAAGTCTCCCTCCACCATTCGACATAATCTATAACCTGAAAGACTGCCGACCCCAGTCAGTCAATAAGAAATGCACTCGGCGGCAGCCACTCACGCACAACACAATTGACGCAACTGAGTGTGTGTATGGGCTAACAAGATCTCCGATGCCGGCCGCACTTTTGGGTGGGTTTCCCGGCGAAAAAATAATCCAAGGACGATATCAAACAAGTCCAGTAGTTTTGTGTGTACTGCGTCGATCATTAAGATCAAAAGAGCTTTCTCGCCAAAGTGGGAATACAAATGGGACTTTGATGGGGGGTTGCTGTGCAAGTCGTTGAGTCCCGTGACTGGAAATCCTGAAATTAACGAACTAATAATAACGCCATTGAGGAAGAGAAAGACGTGATTAAATTCGGAAACAAGCCCATCAAATTATCTATTATTTGGAGACACAATTCTATCCGCCCCGAAAATCATTTCAAACGTCATCCGCAGCTTGAACGAAAAATGATTATTAAAAAACGTCACAGATGTCACGTTGAAGATAGGGGGAACTCGACGACTTTCACAATCAAATAACTCGTCGGAGAAAGTTTCCTGGAATTCTGCGACGAACACAGCATCAAAACTGATAGCAAAATGATCAAAGTTCGTTTCGTTCATTTGAAATTCCCGCCGCCGTCGGCGAGGAACATCAAGAGCAGCAGGCGGAGGATGAAAAACGGGGGGAAAATCGATGCCAGACGAAAGTGTCCATCAATTCGACTGTCTGGCTGAGAGGGGCCGTTTCGAGGTTCATCTTTGAAGTTGACGTTTCAGGTGTTACACGGGACACATCACGCGGGAGCCAATGGCCTCATCAGAACCGCCAAATAGCCGATCGATGAGACTGGGAGAACATGTGATGCGATTAAATTGACGACTCTCCCAGGAAATGCCCGAAAAACGACACAATGGCCAGGACGTGATTTGATTTTCAAAAAATGAGAACGAGCGAAATAAAAGTCTCTTTTTTATCGATCACGATCGTTCGGCTGCTATTATTCAATCCCGTTTGTTTCTTATCAGAAAAAATAAAGGAGATTGGCGGCGGATATTGTCGACGCGCCCCTCTTGTTGTTTCCCCTCGGTATTTGATTTGTCTTCTTTTTTTCCCCAGGACTCCTCCTCCCCTCCTGGACGTTTATCTTGCGTGCGGGAATAGTTGGGCAGATCGATCAAACGGCAACTGCGACATGCCGTCTGGATAGTTTCCCTGTTATCCAATTGGCGTTTTGATCGACATTTACATACGAATGTTTTTCTAGTGTCATTTTCCCCCAAATGTTAAACTTGTGAAAGGCTCAAATTTCGTCGGGTGATTGACGATGTCCAGGGCATTCCTACGAGCTCCATGAAGCCATCAATCGATCCAGGTGGGAGAAAACCGGTTTGAGCTGCTCTTTTCACAAATGGGAGAAAACACGACACATTGCTCGTGTCTGCCGGAGGAGGAGGGTGAAGAGAAGCGATCGATGTCCGCATTGACATTCCTCCGACAGTCTTGGGTCGGCACTCGCCCAGGGATTACCAGCAAGAATTCTATATAGTGGAATACGTGGACGACCGGATCGAGAAACTTTTCGCCCCGTCCCAATCCACGGCGGGGCATACGTTCACGGTTAAAAGAGTCGAGAGTAGTTTTCCTTAATATCGATCCGTTCTCCAACGTTCAATATACTCTCGTCCGGCCGAAAAGTTGAGTGCTGCCTCTCGAGTTCAATTTATTTGATGGCCTGGGCGAAAAAGAAAAAGGTTATTTTGGGAAGGAATCAAAAAAGATTGAAGGACAACATCACTATGTAATTATGTACATACGATGTATGCATTACAGTTGTCAAATTACACTCGTCAGTTCAGATTGAGGCTGGCAGAGCCGACAAGGGGAGGGGAAATTTAATCCAATCAAGTGTGTGTTGCCCCGTCGATATCAAACATTTGCCAACGAATCAAATTAAAAAAATTCCTATAAACGAAATGTTGTTGTTGTTTTTTAGTTGTTTATGTTTTGCATCATAATTCTTTTTCCCCAATAAAAGATGAGGGAAAAAGGGAGGAAAAAATTAGGAGGAAAAAAAAATCTTTGGATGGAAGCCGGAAAACCTTGCATGGAACAAGAAATGGATTTTTTTTTTTAAATTCAAAACTTAGGGGGAAAAAAAGTAGTTGTAAACTTAATCCATTTGCAAGTCGGCGACCGTCAAACCGAGGGTCTTGATGCGCTGTAGGATGTTGTCGACGTAGGCGCTCACGTCGACTTGCTCGGCCTGGCTGGCCAACAAGAACGGATGTTGCAGAAGCTTCGAGTACTTTGGTCGCTGTCGGGCTTCTTTCTGCATGCTGGAAAAAAAAACGATTCCGTTATAAATTGTTTCTACTAGCCAGAAAAATAGGGGAATAACTCACCAAGTGTTGACAAGATTGACAAACTCGTCGGAAAATGGACATTCTTGAATCAAGTTTCCATTCTTGGAGCCCGCATTATTGGTGGGGCTCTTGCTGTAGCTGGATATCAATCTGGGCGGATCTCCGTGCACCACCTTTTTTTGACGATGATGTAATACGAGAACGAGTCGGGAATGAGAAGCACGTCCATTGAGGGGAGAAAGATCAAAATGTGATACCTGCGTCAGCTGATCAAACACAGAGTTCCAGTGAGGATAGGGGAACTTGCCGGTGGCTATTTCGATCAAGGTGATACCCAGTGACCAGACGTCACTGCGTATATCGTAGCCTCGAGCGGAAGATTGGGGATCGATCCTTTCGGGCTGTGTGTGTAACACGAGAGAGAACGATCGGAAATTAGTTATAAGGTGGCTGGACTAGTTGGTTTATAAATATAAATTGCTTCATTACAGCCATGTAGGGTCGGCAGCCAGCATCTCTGGTCTTGGCAATCGAGTCCACCAGCTGTCCCGAAATGCCAAAGTCACACAATTTGATGCTTCCGCGCCTGTCCATTAGAATGTTGGAAGGCTTGACATCACGATGAATGATCTCCAAGTTCTCCTTCAAATAGTTTAGGGCCTGGACAGTCTGGGCACGCAAGGACAATAGCAAACATCATGCATTAATCAATATCCAAAAAATAAGTTGAATTGGAGGCTTACTGCAAGGGCCATTTTCCCGAGGATGGATTCAGGAATCTTTTCCTTGAGTCGCTGGTGGGTAAAACGGTAGAACTTGTCCAGAGAAATATCCATTAGTTCCATGCAGATCCAACAGTCTCCCTGTAAAACATTCCCCAAAAGTGTTAAAACTATTTTTTTGTAAAAAAAAAAAGAAAGAACCTTTTAAATGTTTTATACCTCAGTAAAAAGGGCTCCATAAAATAGTACAATAAACGGGCAGTTATTGCTTCTCATAACAACTTCAAGGTCCATCAGTAATTGTTTCTGTTCTTTTTCATCAACAGTGGAACGGATTCTCTGCAGAGGAAACACATAAAGTTGGCTGTTGAGCATTGCAACCAATTTCAATTTGTACCTTGACAGCCATGACGGTATTTGTTTTGATATGGAGCATTTTATTGACACTACCAAAGTTTCCTCTCCCAATTTCACCCATGTCTTCCAGGTCTTCAGCTGTGAAATCATACACCTATGACAATGGAAAAAAAGCAGTGATTGTTAACACCTACGCTGTCACTCTAAAGTATGAGCATTATCTTGTACCAATTCAGGGGATATCTGCAGCTTTCCTGGGGAATTGTTGACGTCAGTTATTTTCCACTTTTCCCTGCAAACAAACGTAAAGATTTCACAAATCGGGGAAAGCTGACACTGAGCAAAGACTTACATTGGGAAAGAGTGAATGGGAGCGATTGCACTGCTGGGCGAAAGACATTTGGTTGGTAGTCCAGAGAATGAGAGGGGCCTCAGCCTGCTTCGCTTGTCCTCCGCTGTGAATGAGAAAACCAATCCATCATCGTAAGAAACCCACAAAAAAAAGACCTCCACACACCCACCACTTACACGAAGAAAAAAAAAGCTAATTAATAATTTCACAAATGCAAATGAATACCTTGCTGCTCTTCTGTCGACATGTTGGCGCCTGATTTGCACTCGGTTGCACTCTCTGCCTTTGACGGCAGGATTAAACTGGGGATACACACACACACACAAACAACACACACGAAATGGGAAAGAAAACTCGGGCTTCGTGAGTGAGGTAAGTGCGTGTGAAAAATCAAACAAACACACACACACACATGCACCACACACACACACACCAAAGGGGAGCCCTAAAAACTTTTTGTTACGCGGCGATTGCTCGAGAGAGGGCTGCGGCAAAAGACGTCATTCATTCGAAAAAATATACTAAAAACTAGCTCGTTTTGATTTCTCCTTTTGATGACGGGCGTGCAGCAAATCGAAATGCCGTGTGTCCATCGAGTGTCGCCCACACGACCGATAAAAGGAAACGAAAAAATTACGTTAAGCCGATCTTCCCATCTCTCTCGTGAAATGGTGAAGTTGGGAAAAACTTTGTGTCAGTGGGGCCAGAGATTATCGATAGTCGAGTAATCGATTTCTTTCCAACGAATCGGTTACGGCAACCACTTCTTGATTTATGCGCGCGCAGACGTTATACTCCGTGACTAATATTTGATTTCTCTTAAAACCACAGTAGAGAATGTGAGGAGGTTGATCTAATTATCCCTCAGCTCGGGAATTCTTTTGTTATCTTGTTTCATGATAGGAACTAAAGAGCACGTGATATACACCAGCCATTAAAAATGTTGGAACTGTCAGACGCTTTACCCTGGAAGGCAGACAAGTCCTTGGGGGAGGTTAAAGTCATTTTTAGTATTTTATTTTTCTTCATTTTTTTTTTGTGGTTAGAACTTTTATTTTTTTAACTTAAAAAAAAAAAAAAAAAATTTGAACTCGATGCGGTTGCGTAAATAGATAAATAAATAATGACGTAAAGTCTTACTCGAGATAAATAAATGAAACTGTGACGCGCATGAGATTGAACTCTGCGTGACTCGAATGTACAGTTGCACACCTTGCGAAACAGGATTTACGACAGACATTTTCTTTCTTAAATAAGGATTCATCCAATAAAGTGTAGGTCGTGTACGTCAGCCGACGGGCGGATCTTATCTAATAATCCGGCCGTCATCCCGACGATATTCATCGACTCGATTCAGTTGTTACCGTTGGGCTTTTCGATCCAAGAAGTTTATCCCGCGGGAAAGCCTACCGAAAAATAATAATAATAAAAATTCGAATCACGCTACATTTGGCGCTCTTTACTTGCCGCCACAGAGTCCAGCGCTAGGCAACGCCCGCAGTCAAACATTGAAAACTCTAATACTTTCCCGACTGTAATATTGATCGTGCAAGATTTTTTTTTCAAATAAAATAAAATATAAAAAAAAATCCGGAAGACTTCCGGGCGGATGAAAAAAATCCGGAAGAATTCCGGCCGGATGAAAAAAAAAATTTTACAACGTCGTTGAAAATCAACCTGTCAAATTAATTGGGTGTCGTAAATGGTTCTTGTTCAAGTTATCTCTTATAATTGTTTTTTTTTTGGTTTTGTTTTGTATATAACGTATACACCAGCACACGGACAAAAAAATCATTTTTTTTGTGGGTTTTTCTTCTTTGTCTTTCCCGTTTCGCTTTGAAACGGGAAATCAAAATGTTCATTGTAGAATAACGATCAAATCAAGACAATAGTTGTTCAGCACACACAGAAATAAAGAGGAGAGAGAGAGATATAGAGAGAGAAATGAATTAAGAGCTAGAGAGAGATAGAGAGATAGAGCAGAAGAACCAAGTTTGTTCTTTTTTTGAGAGAGAGAGAGACAGGGAGGAGGAGGGATTTTTCTTTCTTTTTGTTTTAAAGACGAATGTAACGTGTTTGTATACAATCAGCGAAGGGATGAAATGACGTCATCTTTTACGGCTGGGGGGATATTACAAAGGGGGGATTGAACAGAAACACAGACATGTACACCCACACGAGAAAAATTGAAAAAAATAATGAAACGAAAATTGAAATCAAATTTTAGTTTTCATTTCTTTTTGCTTTTCTTAGAAAAATTGTTTTCCGGGGTCAATAAAAATTCGAAAAAAAAAAAATATTAGAGAGCTAAAATAAAGAGGAGTAGTGCACACTGTTTTGAGACGATTGACAAATCGACTCCAGAGGGGGGGGGGGGCTGCATAATTAATTCAATTTCAAACGAAAAAAAAAAAAAAAAAAATTGCATCACTTTTTTGAGTTTTTCTTCTCTTCTTTTTAAATTTCCTGCAGTGTCAACTGAAATGGCGAGAACAACACACTTGATTCATTTCACGGACAAAGGGAATTTAAAATTTAATTTTTAAAATCCTGCGCCGAAATGTTTTTATAGGGAGGGGGGACCTAAAATATGAAATTCCGAATGAAAATGTTCGAAATTAAAAAAAATTTAGGGAAACAATCAACAAGACAGAATTAGAAACACACCGAGCACTCGCATAAAGTTGGAGGGGTGGGGGGGAATCAAATGAAAGAGACAAACATTTTTTTGGGAATGGAGGGGGGTTATAATTATAACCGTCACGTACGTTGAGAAATTAACAAATCAACAAATCAAATAAGAAAAAGAGAGAGACCTACGATGAACATTTTTTCCTTTTTTCTTTTGCAATTCAATTTCATTTAAGAGAATTATGCGCTGTGTGTGTCCATGTGACATTGTATCCGTGTGTGTGAGGTGTGTCCAGTGAATTTTCTTTTCTTTTCGTACACTAAAAAGTATAACAGCAACACGAGATGGAGACGGGCATGTCCGTCCAAATTTTTTCTATTTCCGGTGGCCGTTCAACAAAAATTTCTTGCGTGTGAATTTGAAAATTAATTTAAAAAAAAATTTAACATTTTTTGTCCGTTTTGGAGGAGGAGGATGGGAATGGGTAGAGAGTGAGGAGTGGGGGAAAGGGGGTTTCCTCAGAGGATGTTGACTTCCCGCTTGCTAAAGTGGATGTTCTGCTCGGCGCAGAAATCGCGCGTGATGGGCACGCAGTTGAGGTAGCCGAGCGTTTGGATGACGCCGGAATCCTGGATGGGCCACACGTAGAGGAGTAGGACGAGTGTGGTGAGCAGGATGGCGGCCAGCGTCAGCGTGACGCCAATCAGCACCAACTTGCGCCGGCGGTCGTACACGCCCACCGTGATGAACGGCAGGAAAGTGTACGAGAGCAGTCCGCCCGAAATGAACCTGCACCGAATTCAATTTTGGAATTTGAATCTTCCAAAAAATGAAAATGAATGGACAAATTGAGTACCCGAAAATGTGAGCGAAATTGTCGACCCAGGGCAAAAGTCCGGCGACGAAGAGGAAGGCGACCGTCATGAGGAGCCGGCCGAGTGCCCGCCAGGGCGTCCGAAGTAGCGGCCAGGCGTGCAGCACTTCGACGCAGAGGCAGGCGAGTAAACCAAAATGCGAACCGGACGGACCCACCTAATAATCCCCCCCAAAAAAATTGTCAGTGGGTCAATTTTGAATTCATTCATTCATTCAAAAATGAACGGGCAAGATGGGGACGGACCTCGGCTCTGTATGGCACAAACAAGGCCGAGGCGAGGTTGCCAACGACACCGGAGCCCAGGTAGATGATGCCGATGCGCAGGGGTCCGGCCAACTTCTCCAGGTCGCGCATGATAATCATCTGGAAGGTGACCGAGACGGCCAGGTGAAGGATGCCGGCGTGCAGGAACAGCGACGTCCACAGTCTGTAAAATTGGTCGGCAAAGTCGGGCGTGTGGAAAGGCAGCATACCGCAAACGTCGTTCATGCAAGACACCTGTCAAATTCAATTTTAATTTGAATTAATTTAAAAACGTCCAGCTGGCAATTTAAACCAAACGGATCTTACCTGAGAGCATAGGGAGGCTTCCTGATGGAAATAGCCTTTGACAAAGTCGCAATACTCGCGAGTGGCGATCCGGCATTCGCCGTGAATACCTGACGGGATCGGACGGACGGAAAATTGGAATTTTAAATTGAAATTGGTTGATTTAATTCAGTTTTACCAATGCAGCACGGGTGTCCGATGACTTCGCAGACCATGTGATCGGCCTGCCCGGTCGTCTTCAACACCTGATTGGCATTCGACTTTGATTCCGACCCGGATCCCCCTAAACCGGGCAGTTTTTTGCGGCATTTCGGCCATTTGGTGATGTCGTCCGGCCATTCGAATGGCGCCACTGACGCTGGTTCTATACAAAAACTAAAGGGAGGAAAAAAACAAACAAAAATTAATTAATTTTATTCAAATAATCAATTAAGAAATGTAATACTTTGGATCCTGGCCGCAAACGGAGCCGGATATCCGCCCACCGGGTCCAGACTGAACGACATTCCACTTTTTCCAAGTCGAAGTCAAATCCTGGATGGTTTTGTCCATGGAGGAAAGAAGAAAACAAAGAGAACATGGAATAAAATATTGAAAAGTTTTAACAGGAAATGGATTTTAAAAGAAACAAACAAACAGGAAGGAAATGGATGGAAATAATGAAACCCATAAAAATAAAAATGGATGAAACTGAACAAGATTTTTGTATCAAATCTTTTTTTAAGACACAGACGACACCAATCAAGCTAAACGGGATGTTTCTCGGTTGAAATAAAATTTTTTAAATAAAAATTGTGTGTGTGTTTTGATGGGAGTAGATGTATACAGACGACGGCGATGCGGAAGGAACTAAATCAAATTTAAAAAAAAGAAAAACGAACGAACTCGGTCGATTGGAGGTTGAAAAACTGAAAAAATCAAATTCCAAGGATTTCGGTTGGTTTGAATTTAAAATAAACAAAAATGAAATGGTTTTGGGTTGATTTGTTTTATGTGTGTTTGTGTGTTGTTGTGGTTGTTGTACCGTGCCAATTCCGCGCTCCGTGTTGTGATAAGGCGGCACAGAGGGAAGAGACTGTTTCGTCGGAGACTTGCGATTAGTAACTCACTCGAAAACAACAAATCTTAATAACATTAAAATTAATTCCGTCCCATTTTTCAACAAACGAATGGAAATGCTGCCCAGCCCAGCCCAGCCCAGCCCCCCCGGCCCATTCAATTTGAATGAAAAGTAAAAATAAGATGACGGATGAAAAAATGTTTTGTAACAATTTTGAAAAAAGATTTTTAAAATCGGTAATTAAATTCAGTTTTACCGAACACTCGGCCCTGGATGTCTGAACGCAACCCGAATTATCATTGCGGATGCAGCAGGCCGTCTGTCGTTCACGCATCCGGGTGGCTTCAATGTCCGCCCCGATCCGCGTGTCCGGCTTCATGCACGGACTGTATTTAGCGCCCAGGTGGATCAGATCCGCCTGGGAAAATTTAAAAAAATCAAATCGATCAGAAATTCCGGATGAAATTGGGGGGAGTAAAACAAAAAAGAATAAAAACGTACCGCTCTCGGTCCGATGTAGAAATTGGAAGGCTCGTAATAGTCGACTTCTTGCAGAGATAAACTGGTCACGAGTACCTGGGAATTTTTCGTGGAATGAAATTTTAAATTTTCATTTCAGACGGATGAGATGGGAAAACCAACCGATCCGGAGCGTCGGTGCAGATTGAAACCGATAGGTCCCAATCCATAAGTGATGAGGGCGATGAACATGATGAGCACCTGGACGGTGCAGGTCCAGTAAGTGAAATAGGGACGGTGGTCCTCGAACGAGTCCAGCTGTCGCTTCAAATGTTTGTTGCTCTCCGTCATCGACTGGCGCAGCGATCGCCTGTTCGTTTTGCAGATTTGATTTTTGTATTAAATTATTCCGGTCAATTCCGACAGACAATAATCCAGGAGGGAAGAAGAATTTAAAAAAATCAATGAAAATCACCTTGTCATTCGACCGACGACGCCCATTCCGTACTGCCTCCGATTCGAGTTGTCCATCAATCGATCCACGACCGACGGACCTCCGGGTCCGTTGCCGTGAACGGCCCGCCTCCACCTGGACGGCCTGGGAATTTTATTTGTAAATCCAATTAATAACAAAATCGATAGAGAAATTGGGGAGCGATTTCGTCATCAATTTCAAAATTTTTACCGGGCCTCCGATTCCCGTCGATGGGCCGGCCCGCCGGACGGCGGTGGGCCCATGTGAGCAGCGTCGACCACGTCCTCGTAGGCGGGCGGCGGCGAGTCGAAAAAGACTTCGTCGTCCAGGGTGACGTCGACGCAGCCGAGATTGGCCGTCCCGCCCGTGTCCATCGTCACGTCCGGCGGCAGGGGCTGCGCATTGCCCAGGGAGCCGCCGGCCGAGCGCGAGGACGAGTCGGTCCGGTTGTTGGCTCCTCCTGGACCACCACCACTTCCACCTGGACCACCGGGCAGCGAGGACGACGCGGCCGAGGCGGTGACCGCAAAGGCCTCCCGGGACACGCTGCGTGAGCGGACCGACTCCTCGTCGGGTCCGTTGGGTCTGAGCCGGACGATGGCCGTGGCCAGGTAAGCCAGTCCGTCCCAGGTCATCCTGGCCACCGACTCGCGTCGCTTGAGCCGCGGATGGATCAGCAAAGTGCTGGTGGATCCGTCGGGGATCGATCCGCCTTCCGGCGAGTCGGACACTCTCTCCAACGGGATGGCAGCACCGGCGCCGTGCCCGTCCACCAGATCGCGCGACTCCAGTCCTTCCTGTTGGATCGAAAAGAAAAATAATCAAAAATACAAACACACTGACGGCCTTTGCCATTTCGACTGGCTCCGCCCACTTCTTCAGCACACACACACACACAGAGTTGAATCATGATTGCTCTCGGTCCGTCCGTCTCTTTCTCACTAAGTCCCCAGAGTTTCAGCTCGGGACCGAGAGAAAAGGAAATCGATAGCTCCGTTTTCTCCATCTCTCCTTCTCTCTTCTTTCCATTCCGTTCCGCCAGTCTACCACCACACACTACAAGTGTGGTGGTAGACAGACTGGATGTATATTTTGCCATCTTATTTCGATCCAGCTCCTCGGCTTCGTGCACGGGGAGAGAAGAAGGAAGGAAGGAGTGGCTAAAGTTAACAAAGCAAACAACAAAAGACGGAAAAAGTGGGCGTGGTTGCCTGGCGTCTTTGACGTCAAAACATTTTTTTTTTTTTTTATTATTCCGGGCCGGCTTTTTTTGCGTGGGCAGTTAAACTCGGCGTGTGTGCATATCGACAGTTGTCCAATTTTTTTATTTATTTTTCTATTTTATTTAATCAGAAAGAATCGACAGACTTTTGATTTTTTTTTTTCTTTCCCATCGTGACGAAGGATTCCGGTCGATGGATCGATTCTTTTCTCAAAGGAGAAGGAGAGTAGAGAGGGGAGGGATGGTGGGTGCACTTACGTCGTGTGAGCAGGATTCCCGTAGTGTTCCGCAGCGTCGTTCCGCCAATCTCCTCCGTCTGTCCTCCCATCTCTGCCGGAGTTCGCTCTCTTTACTCTCGTCCAGCCCGAAGAATGTGGCCGCACTCTGCTTGAAATACCTGCAAAAAGAAATAAAATAAGCATCATGATCAAATGTTTGCTCCAATTTTTGTCACAGACGCAACTGGATTGCAACTCTTTTCTTTTGAACAAAACAATCCGGGATAGTTTTCCCCCCCAGCTGGAAATAGAAGCAGACGGAATAACCAGTTGGATCGATGACAAAGGGGAAAAAAGAACAGACGGCCTTGTTCCCGATCCACCCTTGTACAAAGTCGCCACTTCAATTACTTTCCAAAACGTTTGGGATCATTTTTCCCTTTTTTCTACTCAAAAAAAATTCCTGGTGACATTGGGGGATCGTTTCGGGAGGTTCAACTCCCGTCCCAGACACACACAAAAGAGACGGAATTTGAAAAGGTCGTCGGGGATTTGGTAGGATCGACTCTTTATGTGACAAAATGTCGCCTTACTCTTTGACTGCCTCGGTCCTGGACAAGGATCGGATGAGCCCGACCCGATGATTGGGGTTGCCAGAGACGGACAACGGGTCCATCCGGTGAGCTTGCTGCTGAGATTCAACCGACGGGTTCATCTGCACCGACTGCTGCTGCTGGAGAGCTCCGATCCTGGCCGACGACGACGAGGCCGGGGCTGGTGTAGACACCGAGCGGTGAAAGCCCTGGCCCGGCGAGATCTTGGGCTGATGTTGAGCACCGTTCTGGGCGGCCATGGTGAATCTGCAAATTGAATAGAGAAACACAATTAGTTTTACGATTCAACAAAAGGACCATCAAAGAACTGTGAAGCCCTCGAGGTGATAATGAGGGTCTGCTAAACATGTTTCCAGGATTTGTTCTTCTTCGTGAAAGACAAAGGAATGCCAGGAATCTGAAACGGGGAGAAACCTTGTGGTGGGGAGGAAGAGATCTCCCCGGGAGTTATTCCACGCCACCAGGAATCATTTCCTCTTTCTGAGAAAAGAACGGCAATGAAAGGGGAAGCTTCATTCTGGGCTTGGCGCCCACTAGCTGTGTGTCTGCGGTGATGTGGCTTGTGGTCTCTCAACACAGACTGTCGCTACAAAAGAAGCTTTGGCCAACGCTTACACAGCACACTTTTGAGGCCTCCATAAAAAAAAAACAAGGGGAACATAAAAGATCAGACTCGGAGGCGTTGTTGGAAGCCTCACTTTTGTTTTTTCAGAAGAAGATCGTGTGGATTTAATGGGGCGACATTTTCCCCGCCGACAGGATGTGACTCGAAAGCTCAAAACGGAAGTTGTGGGTCGTAGCCGGGTGGTGGGGAAGAAAACAAAATAAAAAAAAGAAGCCAATCGAACAATAACACACTTTGTCCTTTGTTACCAACTTAGCGACATTTCTGTTGTCATTATCTTAAAAATTCTGACAGTGGCATTTTTGGATTATTTCGTCATCTGCTCGAAAAATGGCGGCGTTGCCACATTTGATCGAATTTAAACTAATTTTTCATTTTGCAAATTGATTTCATTTTTTAATAAATAAATAAATTCCCCAACCAATTTGCAATTGAAGGGGAGGCTGGGCTACTTATTTATTATTCAAATTCTCGTGAGCACACTCTTTTAATCATAACAAAATGGAGAAATGCCTCAGGGGAAGTTGACGGAGGACGGTGGGCGGAGCTTAATCCCAGCAGTTTCGTCAAATATAGTTTGTGTGTGTAGACTGTAGATTGGTACTGTGTACTTCCAGGTATGTTTGATTTGAACCTAATCGTTTTTTATTCGGGGAAAAAAACACAAAACGTACATTGAATTGACAAACCAAGATGGCCGCCAAAATAAAAATACAACCCCCTCCCCCTTCTCCCCCCCCCCCCAATCCAGCTGTCGATTTGAAACATTAACGCTCACGCACAGAATTCCTTATGTATAAATCGGTATGACGGGCCGCTACTACTTTTTTTCTCTCTTTCTCTTTTCCTGGAAATACAATCACATGAAAGAAGTTAAAAGAGAAAAAGTATCTAACTTTAACTTTCTTTTTGGACATGTAGACGACATGCACGCACGAGCGAGCTGCCCGGCAAACGACACACACACACAAGATGGCCTGGATCGATATTATCGGCTGGAGTTTTTGCCCGGCTATTAAATTATTATTATTTGGGAGATTTGGGTTTGGTTTTTGGGATTTTTCGAAAATTCCCGCCATTCATTTTTGAAATGAAAAAATGGCGGGGAATTCAAATCGATCGATAGGATGATTGATTGATTTATACCTGATTGGTTCGTTGCTGGGCAGACTGTGGAGTTCGGTGCGTACGCCGAGCTGCTGGGAATGATTGAGCCCGCCCTTGGCCAGCCCCGGTTGGAGGGACGGGCCGGGCGAAGTGCCGGAATTGACGCCGGAAACGGATGACGAGCCGATGGCGGGATATTTCGAATTCAACGATCCGCCGCCGCTGTTGTTGAACGCCGGATCCATTCCGGCCGACGAGAAGTGACGGCCCGTCGAGCTGCTGGCGAAGCCGTAGCCGGGCGAGGCCAGCACGGCCGTCGGCTGCTGCTGCTGGATGCTCATCATTTTCGAGGCGGAATTACTTCCGTATGCGGATGAGTAGCTGCTGGTGGTGGTGGCGGCGGCGGCTGCGGCCGCCACGGCCGCCACTGGCCCGGCCGACAGGTGCGGCCCGCCCCCGCACAACGAACAAGTGTGATGGATGTGGTGGTGGTGGTGGTGGTGATGTTGTTGCTGTTGTTGCTGCAGTTGCGGATGCGAAGGTGAGCCGCAACACGGGCAACATCGGCTGGACGCGCTGCTGGGCAATCCGCCCAGCGGCTGGTACGGCCCAGCACTCTGAGCCACCGAGTAAAGTCCCTCCGGGTTGTTGCTAGTGACGCCGGACCCGCCCGTCAAGCGCCCAGGTTGTTGCTGTTGCGGTTGTTGTTGCTGTGGTTGCGCTAATAATGAATGATCGCCGCTGGCGCTGCTGCTGCCCAGCGACGAGCCCCGGCCCGTCACCACGCTGCTCGAGTAGCTGGCCAAACTGCTGCTGTAGTAGTCGAACGGCGACGAAGGGCCGGGCGAGGGCCGGCTGCTGCCGGACAGCTGGATTGGCTGCTGCATCCGCATCTGCTGCCCGGCCGAGACGTCCAGTCCGTTGTTTCCGGCCGACAGGCGTCGCTGGTACTGATGCTGCTGGACCACCAAGGCCGGCGAGGCCGTGTCGTACAGGTTTTCGTTGGAGGCCAGCTGGCCCGAGACGGCCAGGCCGGCCGATTGTTTAGGACCAAATTCAAATTCCCTCCGCATGTCCGTCCCGCTCTCCGCCGGCGAAATGATTTGCTGTTGTTGCTGTTGTTGTTGTTGTTGGCGGTCGCTGCTGGACTTTGGCTGACGGACACGAGTCCCGGATTGGTTGAGGCTGCTGTTGCCTCCGGCCGCGTGATTGGCCATAATCATCCGCTCCATCCTGGACAGGACCAGATAATCTTCCGGCCTCAAAGCGCCGGCCCGGAGTAACTTGTCCAGCAGGACGGAAGTCTCCATTTTGGGCTGTTGGAGGAGTCCGGCCGCAGTGGCGGATGAGCCCGAGGAGATCCCCAGATTTCCGGAATTGACCGGGCCGGCTCCGCTTCCGGCCGGAGAAGATCCCTGCCCAGCTTGCAGCTGGACGTTGTTGCTGCCGCCCGGCAATTGATTGCGGACTTTGCGTTTGACCGGCCGCCTCAGAGTGGCTATGCCGGCCAGTCCGTCTTCCGAGCGGATGTGACCCCCTCCGCCCATCATGTCCGGATACAGCGACGACTGTTGTTGTTGTTGTTGTTGCTGCTGGAGTCGCATCTTCTGGCCGCAGGTGCATTTCCGGCTGATTCCGTCCGATCCGATGGCCGTCCGGTGACATCCTCCCCCGCTGCTGGACACGGAAGAATCGTGATCGACGTCCATCCATCCGGAAGAGCCGGAAGAAACCGGAACAGTCGAGTGGTTGTTGCGGGGCTTCCGGGCGGCCGTCAGCGAATATCCGTCGCTTCCATTGCGGGACGGCCGGCCCCGGAGCGTGGCGTATTGCGGAGGAATTTGAACCAAATTGACTCCGCCGTCGTTCCCACCTCCGCCCCTCATTCCGTCGTGCTGTTGTTGTTGTTGTTGTTGCTGTTGTTGCGGAATCTGCTGGTCAGAGTTGCCCAGCATGGAGTCGCCGGGCGGAGGCGAGAGGAAGTGGAGGTCATCCGACGGTGAACTGACGTCAATGCCCAGCGGCGGAAGCAAATTGGCCGTCTCAAAGTCCAGCAGCGGCGGAGGCGGAATGAACGGCTCCCTGTCCGACTCCATTCCGCCTCCGGCCGGATGCAGGTGGTGGTGGTGGTGCTGGGCGGAGAGCGGGTCGGACGACGACGACGTCCAGCGACTTTGCTGGTGCTGGTCTTTGCCGTTCAGGAGGTTCTCGCTGGACCAGCAGTGCGGACTCAGCCGCCTGGACGACATGGTGTTGGTCAGCGACTCCTGTTGTTGGTGTTGTTGCTGTTGTTGCGACCTCGACCGCGACGGACTGGAGCTGGCCGTCAAGTGTCGCCATCCGGAGGATGAGGAGCTGTTGGACGAGGCCGTGTCGTTCAACGGCGTCCAGCAATCGGAGCCGACGGCCGTCGAAAAGTCCGGCTGCTGCTGCTGCTGCTGGCCCAGCAATCTTGACTGTTGTTGTTGTTGGCTGGACGATTTAGAGTGATGGCGAATGGGCGTGGCCTGGTGGAGACCCACTGACGACAAACTCCCGCAACTGCCGGCCTGCTGCTGCTGCTGGACGGCCAACGGTTGCCAGCTCCTGGCCGACTGCTGATCCTCGTCCAGCAATTCCTGTTGTTGTTGTTGTTGTTGCTGGTTCATTCTTCTTGGCGCTTTCTAGCTCTTTGACTAATGGCGGATATCCTCTGAAATAGATATCAATCGGAAATCAATCAAATATTATAATTTATTCATTTTTCTATTAGGCTATATACGTCATGTCGATTCGATTTGGCACGTTGCCAGCAATCTTATTTTATTCGTATATAAAATGATTCAAGAAATGGCTTAAAAGAATGCTGGGATTACGTCATGTATTCTGATTATATATTATAAATAGTGCCGATTTCATCAAAAATTCTGTATAGGCACATTAAATCAGATTTTTATGATGATGATAATAGTAATCGTCTTTTTGTATGCGAAACAATACAACCGCTGATTGTTACACATATAGCTATAGGCTACAGTCCGCCGAAAATGTCAGCACTTGATGAAAAAAGTTTCCAATCGATTTTTGATTGCATCCATTTTATATATTTTTATGAATAATCGACCATATAACTAGACATAAAAGGTTTCGTACTCTGAAATGAAAACGAATTATATCATAGATAATAGGAGGGCTGCTGCTTGTATGTGGGGTTTCCTCTGACGCCCTCCTGTGTTACTATATGGCCAGTATAGGCCTACACTGATGGTCAATTTATTTGAAAATGGATGACATGGAAATGTATATAAATATACACACAAAGTCGTCCGTTGTGTCATCACATCGACGTATAGTAAATTTTCCCTTTTATTCTTTAGAGAGCTAGCATAAATGCATGCTGCCACACTATATAGCCTATATCTGTGATGGGGCAGCCAATCACCGTGCGTGATTGAACACGCTGGACAGATAGTAATGCGATCTATTATATAGATCCGCAGATATAGACGAGAGAGATATATACACAGCAGCAGCAGCACGAGAGCCAAGAATATATAACGACCGCGCGGTCATCGATTTCCGATATTGTATCACAGCAGCCCAGCAGCAAATAATAAAAAAAAAATAACAAATCGCGATATTAATGTGCTGCTGCTGCTGGACCAACGCTTTTCCAATGGTCGTTATATTTATATAGAGTATATATACTAAGACATATACAATATAATACAATGTAAATAACCTACTATAATATATAGGATATATAATACATGTAATAGACAAAGTCTTCTTTTGTCTGGCCCTTATAGTGGTATTACTTTATCTTTGTTAAGGTGAATGCTGAGAGAGGCTCATAATAGGCCTATCTGATGGAATGATATGATGATGATGACGATCCTATATATACATATTATGTCTATATTATATAAGCCTGTGTATATGGTCAAAGTGGGTCAAAGCTATATAATCATCTCTCAATAGCTTTTCTTTGCAGTCGATTCTATTCATTCGTAATATATAAAGGCCTACAGTCAAATGTATAGATGAATTATATAAATAATATGTAGTAGGCTAACTTGTCAAAGATTTTGTTGAATGTCGTTCTTTGACGACGTCATATTTCCGACCTTTCCAACACCTGAAAAGGGGGAATTTTAATTGGTTTTTATTAAAGTCATCAATAGCCTAATTCTTGTATATAGCCTACCTATTAGACTCTACTTCTTTTAGTTTGATCATATTACATGAGGAATTTCATTATAGGACCGACGTTGTTATTGATCATAATGGGCCGCGGTATATCCCAAAACAGCTCTGCATATAGGCTCAATATAGGCTGTTTTAATGTCATTCTGCCAGCATCCAGATGGAGGAATACATAATAAAAAGATATAGCCTATGTAGCTATATATTATATAAATTATGATATATAGCATCGTCTCCAAACCTATATTTTTTCTTTGTTATATTCAGCATCCCAGACAGTCTGTGATCCCATCCTATTAGGTTTGTAGGCCTATACATATTATCTCCTTTTCTTTTCTAAAAAGTTTTCGACGACAAATTTCTCCTGATGTTATCAGCATCCAGCTGTTCCCTATATCTATCTCTAATGCCAAATAGCTATATACACACTCCAGCATATGCTGTCACAATACAATCGAATCAATATCATCCTGGAATATAATATATAATAATACTGAAAAGGTGGACATTCATTTCTCCGAGGATGAAAAGATCACAGGCCTATTTATGGCTCTCTCCTATTAGGATATCAAAATCATATTTCTGATTTGGGTATATATATAGGTAGGCCTATACAGTATAGTATTATATAGAGGCTACCAGGCTTTTTGATTCCTTCTCAAAAGAAATTGAATAAATTTGGATTCCTTATATTATATCTTTGACTGATGATGCGCAATTTAATTTCCCAGCATTTTCGTAAATGTAGAATGAAAAGAAATCGCAAAGATTTCAATCGATATATCCTTGTAAAATTCGTTAGGCCTACTATAATATTCTATAGTAAGATATTATCCAGAAATAACAGCACAGCTCGATTGATTTTGAAAAAAAATGTGTTACTTAAACATTAGCCTATAGGCCTAATAATGGTGGCCAACTGATGTGACGGCTCATTTTACAAATGAAATATAATATCGTCACAATCGAAAATCAATAACCTAAAACCTCACATACACATCACATATAGGCTATATATAAATAATATAGCTCTGTATAATATACATTTCGACTTTCAAGAAAATTGTATATAAATGCTCCCAGCTGCAGATTCTCAGAATAAATTATTTCTGCAGTTGCATTTCCATGCAAGGCCACCCACTCAACAGTAGCATCATCAAATCAATAACTGCTTCTGTTGAACATAACATATACATAGTGATGTGTATACCTAATAGCTACACACTGACGGATGTGCATCACGTATGGAAGCCATTCGAATTTATCCCCGACAGCACAATCATATACACAAAAAGAAAACTCCAATCGTCGAGAAAGAACTCGACGGTGTGCTGTGTATTATACATTAATAATGGAATCTTTTTTTTTTTTTTTCAAAATTTAGAAAAGCTTTTCCTTTTCTATAATATATAACCAACAGCTGCAGCAAGTAAGTGCGAGAAGAATTATTATGATACTGAAAAACAGGGCGTGTTATACATAACACTCGGAGTATATTTGATACTGTTGTTGCTGGCCCTGAATCTTTTCTATATAGTCGGAATATTATCTATATAAGTTATGATAAAATTGATTTATATAAACTGATGCTGTGCTGGCGCATTATAATGTATAAAAGAACCGCAAATCGCTAAATAGGCCTATTTAGCTGCTGCTGTGCGAAATGTCGACTTTTCCAAAAAGGTATTTCCCCGCCGTCATATCGATCGCCAGCCCCAACCATTGTTGCTGTGGATATAATATCTATATTCCTACATATACACACGTATGTACATATAGCCGCAGTATATTTACATGCAAATAGGGGCCTATATGATGCTGCTCATCACTCGAGAGCAGCAGCAGCTAAATCATGTATATTCCAACGCAGAAAATAGGCCTACAGCAGAGATGAGCAGTTGCACAGGCTCGTTCCATCATGTGCACAGAAGAAAACGGAGTCATTATAGAAAGGACGAGAACATCAGCCAGGCACACCCAGACAGTTGCTGGTGCGTGACATAGACTATGTCTGATGATGAGAACGCCGTGCATCTAATGATATACGTGCGTCATCTCGACGCTCGAATTACAATCAATCTTATTTATTTCAAAAAGGTATAGATATAAATATCTAAGACGCTGAATTCTTTTGGTTTTCTCTAGACACTCGTGGATGAGACACGAATGTCTCTCGATATGTTGGTTCAAGAGGTTGCAGCCAAAGGATCTATAGAGAGAGAGGGAAAACATATGGAAGTGTATCAAAGATCAAAAGCTAAAAAGAAAAGTAGATACAGCAGCCCCAGCCACTCTTATTTTCTTCTTCACTTGTATAACGCCCTCTGACGTCGATCCATCCAACTTGAAATTGCTTCAATTGCATTGCACGCGTCTTCCTTTCTCTCTCTCCTTTTTTCCTTTAGCACTTTTTCAGAGATAAATATATAAACTTAAAATTGACGTTCAGAAAGACTTATTTTAATAGCCATATATATTATACAGCGACGTATAGGCTAGGTCTATATAATGACTTCAATTTATTCGGCGAAAAAGATATAGATCAGATCGATCTCTGGCTATTATAATGATATCCCCATCAACCTAGAATAACAAAGATTTTATAGAGGCTGGAAAAATATATAATAAATGAGAGATTGATCGACTGGCTGCTGCTATATCTCTCACGTCAATCTCGCGCAATTTATGCATACATAAACTATCTATATACAAATTACCGATCTAAATATTAGCCTATAAAGGACATTTGGCAAGCAATTGAAGGACTCTAAGAGTCTTCAAAATTGGCCTGTATAGGCCTACTTTACAAAACAAGACAACAACGACAAGAGTTGAAGCAACCTCGTCGCCTTCACAATATAACTTGCAGCCCAGCAAAAAGTCTATAGGGAGAGCAGCAGCAGCAGCAGACGTTGAATATACTATACAGGATCTATATAGGTGCTGTGCTGCTGCCTTCTATAGAGCTTGCGCCGCTAGCGCCACGACGTCGTCTATTGATTATTCTCCTCCCCTCCGTACATGCACCACCTCGGCACAGCAGCATATAGAACACGGCCATGTATAGTATAAGAGCCGAATACATAAGATAGAGAGAGACTCTACACATGATATGTACTTAACCATTAGAGACATGTAAGAAGAAGAAGATGGAGAATGTCGAGTAGTAGTATTGCCACCCCCACAAGTATTGATTCAATTATACAAGGAGCTGGCCTATATTTTGATTAATTCTATATAATAATAATATTATTATACCTGATATATAATATGTGGAATTTGTGTGTTTTGTTTTTATGATCGGCGAAGAGGGAGAAGAAGAGAAAGGATCGACTGTCGATTTGGTCGTCCTTTTTCTCCTTCTTCGGCTCGGCTGAGGCTGAGGCTGGTCCAGGAGGCGACACGAATCATCGGCTGGATCCTAACCGACGACGTCATGATCTGTGCTGATGATGGACGTCCAATCAGACGACTCGACGGTGACACACATCAATAGTATACAAGATTTTCTTTCCTTTTATGGGGGTCTAATTTGATGTGTTTGGTTGCGTTAGAACGGATTCGGTGTTTGTCGTTATTATATCAAATAATACATTTAAATATATATATATATAGATCTATATCAAAATGAATTAGATTTCCAATCAATCCGACGAGGATGGATATCCATGATTGTTCAATTCAAATTGCTTTGTTTTGGTCGTTTATATGTAAATCACAAAAATGTCGGAAATTTGAATCAATTTTTTTAATTTTTCCCAGCACTTTTTGGCGATTTCTTTCTTTCGTTTAAAAAAGAAAATCCACACACACACACACACACACACTTATCACACACACACTGTCCACTGCAACACAGCCACACACACGCACACACACTCACACAATTACAAAAATCATAGTGAGACGCAATAATTTCACGATGAATATAATATCAATTCCAAAATTTTCACTTTTGTTGTTTTTTTTTTCCCTTCCGTTCTTTCGTGAAGAATTTGGTCGTCTTCACTGCTGGGTGTGGCGATGGCCTTCTGGATGGTCGGGACGAGCGGTGCCAGTAGAAACGGCGGCCATGTTGGATCCCGTTGGCTCCTTGTTCGCCCACCCCCTCCTGCTGGCGGACGTGCAGCAGTTGTATAGGTGATGCGCGCGTTCGCGTCTGGCGTGAAACGGGGTGGCACCACCCTACCCTACATAGGAGAGCTGTGCTGCTCCTCCTCTTATATATGCTGCGTCTTCTGCTGCTGCTCCTAGCCCGGCCGAAAAAGTTTCTTTTTATAAATTTCAGTATGTAACAGCACAGCACAGAGCTGAATCAATTTCCTTTTTGTTGTTGTTTTTGCGGGGGGGGGGGGGGGGGGGGGGGTTGAAATAAGAAAAGGAACTGCCGTATACATACACACACATTCATTTGCTCCTGCTGCTGTATAGCTCCTTGCGCCGGCGCTCTTGTGTGTAAACTGCAAAAGCAGACGACAAATTTCACCTCCTTTGGTCAGTGTGTTTTTGATATTAACTATTTAATAGTTATACAATTCTTAATGATTTCTACAAACCAATTGGGTGTGTCTATAGCCCTGGAGGCGGGAGCATTTATATATAAGGTAAAGCTCCTTGAGACCCTAAACATCTATGCTGTGTAACGATTTATTTATAGTATTATATCCTCTAAGTAATCTTTGAAAGTCTTTCATATATAAATATCCAAGTTTGAATTGACTGCTGCCCACCATCATCTACATAACACGATTGAACGACCTTGCCGTGGATTAATTGTATAATAGCCTAAATATTATTAGATAAAATGGGAAAATCAGAGAAGTACATCATCGGATATAGATGTAATCGAATTAATTTTTTGTTTGATGATATGCTCGATAAATGTCTGTATTGAGAAATAATTGATTGAAGGTGGACTTTTGTGTGTCTATTATAATCATTACTATATACTATATATATATGTTGGCGGTTGGTTGGATGAATGGATAAACTATAGGCGACATGTACTATTTTTACCGATTCCAGCAAAGTATATAAATGTCGGATATATATATATGCGCGCTCCGGCGGGGGTCGCATGAATTTTCGATGCCAGGAAAAGACCTTGAGGACCTCCTGTTTCATTACAAACTGTCAACTGTATAGAGAGACGAAGAAAATAAGACCAGGCCAAGGATATATGGTTCTACGAAACCGGCGAAACCGGATGTTATTAGGCAATAAGTTCGTGGATGCAAACTTTTCGATTTCCGCGTGAATCAATGCCAGTGATAATTATTAAAAGGCCCCTGTATATTATATATATTAGCCTATTTGATATTGATAGCCTAAGTTAAACAAATAATAATTTTAAATGAGCTAATAAATTCCAATAAGACGGTTTTAATGAGCTATTATTTTTCAAAAGGGGCCCCTCTCATCCATATAAAAGACTTTGTCTTAATGCGTCAAACCCCTTTGGATGTGATTCAAAAAAGTTTTGACGATGAGTGATGGCCTGTTATTAATAGGCCTAGCATATATTACGCAATGTGGTATATTAATACAAAAACATAAAGGAAAATCTAATGCGTCTAAAATCCTAGTCTCCGCGTCGCAGTCTCAACTTTGGCGTATGTGCCAAACGACCTCATATGCAAATCCTTGTATAAAGGGTGCGGCCTATACTTGTCGTCGACAAAGTGACACAAAGATGAGAGAATAGACCTATTATATAACTTTGATATATTATCCTGCCCAATATAAATGTGTAGATAGTTATCCTGTAGTCTACATTTTGAGTTAGATATATATTCTATACGGCCATCTTCTTTTGCGCTCCCTGATGTGCAACCCGTCTAGAGTTTCCCTGTGTGTTGTGCGTGTCGTATATTGATCGCCCGACATTTCTAGACCATCCTCCTTTCCTTCCTATATATTCCTTTTTGCGCTAGCTCCTTGTGTGCTGAACAGCAGCAGGAGCAGAGAAAGGGCCCTTATATATATATCCCCTGAAAGTTTCACGCAGTCTGACAGAACCTCGCCGAGTTTCTGTATATTCTTTGGCTCCGGCTGCCTCCCTTTTCTCTCGTCTCTCCATAGTCTATAGATGTGTATAATACATTCTACATGGCGCTATCTGCTGCTGTGTGGCTCTGTGTGCGGTTGCCCCCCCCCCCCCCCCCCCCCCCATACAGTAGCCTACAAAGTTTCTTTTCTGCTGTGTATATATAAAATAGGAAAAACATTAGGGAAGCACAGCACTGCTTATTCAAACATGGCTACAGTTTTATATATATAATATGAAAAGGGCCTATAGTTCTATATATACCTGACAGTCAAATGATTTGTGAAATTATATTATAGATAGCCTATAGGCCTACATTGATTTGTAGCCTACATGATGCTTCCGATTTTTATCCACAGTGTATTGTATGGGTAGGTGTAGACAGGTTTTGTTTCTATATTAACAATGTCTAAAAATGAATAGATACTTATATAGTCAATCTGTTTTTAACTTTTTAAATAACTGTGATTATCGATTGCTGGACACACACGGGATCGAAAAAGAGGACATTGTTAATAGGCCTATATAGGCCTAAAGTTCAAGTATACAACCAATATATTATATAGTTTTGTGGGAATATAAAAGGGTGAGATTGATGTACGTTCGATTTTCTGGTTACAACAAGACGTTAACCTACTTATTTGATAGGATAGATTGGCTGTATAAACTTGATCTATATTTATTAGCCTACAGCAGATGGACGATGTGGTGGAAATATATCTCAAGAACATTGCAGCAGATGTAACAGGAGAGAATGATCGTGCATGTATATATATATTTTTGAGTTTGTTGCTCTATATATCTCAGCCAGCAAACCTCGAGAGAGATGATGGAAATTTATATGCACATGCAGCCCCCAATTTTTATTCGAGAAATGATACGATAAGTTTGTGTGTCTGGCCGCGGACTGTTGACGTCAGGAATAAGTCAATACACATACAGTATATACCTAAACACAGGAAAGTTTTAAAAAAAAGAAAGAAAGAAGAAATGTAACTGCGCATTATCAGGCAAAAGAGCGACGGAATAGATATAACTCTTATTTAATATTGATGGAAATATCTATAGAGTATAGATGTACAGCAGTATATAGACTTAGTATATATATATATAGCGCTCCTTTTGGTGTTTATTTCAGCAGTGCTGGCTGCTGATGCTGGGCTGGCCTACATATGAACTCCCATCCAGCAGGACACAAATGGACTGATGTATATAGAGAGAGGATGAGGACGACGCCCCGCGGCGTTTCGTCAATTTATTCCACTTGGGTTCATTCACACTGGCGATTTAATCGATATAGCAGAGCATATACATCTCTCTCTCTTCATAGAGTTGAACAATTTTCTATTGGCTACATATATTTTTGAATTGGAATATTCATTTATTTCTATAGATAGAAATTCCGTTTTTATTATAAAAGAAATATATATACTAGGAGATGTATAAATATCATTTGATCTTTCACACAGCAGCACAGCAGCTCTCTTTTGTTTTCTATAACCAAATAAACCAGCGAAGAAAAAGGTCCAGACACAATAAAAAAATCGTTTGTATAGACTTTAGTTGATATAGGATTTCTCTGAACGTGACATAACAATAGGACATATGATATAAATAGACTATGAAATATACTATATATATAAATATAAAATACTACATACAAGACCTAGATAATAAACTCCCAAATTTGTTCTTGCGCAATACACATGTATTCGATTTTGCGTTATTGCGTAGCACGTATATCATGGCTTATAATATTTCAAATTGTAGTGGTCTAAACTTGATCTAAATGGATGTATATTATATAAAGAAATCTATATAGAGCTAGAGGGAAGACCTATAATGGCCTCTACCGGACGTTTTATCATATCAGCGTGATTAATGGCTTCACCTTTCCTTTTGATATTCATGAACAATGTGCGGAACCCTTAGCAATCATACAACTTGATGCACTTGTATGTAATTAATTTCCTCTTGTGTATTATTTCCATTTGTATTAAAACCCAAATATATAGAAATGATAATATCGATTAATAAATATTGAAGAAATAATAAGGAATATAATCGATTAGAAATATTCGAAATCTTCTTCGATGAGGAGCCCGCTAAAGTGGGTGTGGTGCCAGTCGGCGTCGTCGTGAAGGGAAACTCCCGCCGCTCCGGAATGAGCGTGAATCTCCAGCCAAATCCTGTCGGACTCTTGCAATTTCAGCGTCGACTCTAATTGGATTTGATTGAATTTCGTTTCCGCTAGAGTCACGCTAGGCCAGCCGCTGGATTTGGTGGCGTAACTCGACCTGACCCGGACGCCGTTCAACATCAGCCGCAGCTCCAGCATCTCGCCCGACGAGTCCGACGAGTCCGGGTCGAATCGGGCCATCCCGCCGAACGAGAAATGATAAATCCCCGATTTGGGCGTCGTGAAAATTCCAATCTCCAAGTCCATGGCGTTTCCGGTGTTGACTTTCTCCACCTCGAACGGAACGGCGGTTGCCACTGAAGAGAAGCCAACGTTTTTCTCGACGTAGAAAAAGGTGGGCGACAATTTGACGTCATTGTAACCGACCCATTGCTGGAAACCTTAGCAAATAAAAATTACCCGCCAAATTTGAAATTTGATTTTGATTAGGAAAAAATTTAATTTAAAAGAAAATATTTTGTGATTTTTTAGAAATTTAATTAATTAAATTAATTAAAAAAAAAATCGCCAAATTTGAAATTTCGTTAAATTTCATTTTGATTAGGAATTAATTTTATTACAAATAAAATATTTTTAATATTTTTTAGTAATTTTATTAATTTAAAAAATAAATTTGAAATTTTTTGTGAAATTTGATTTTTAATTTTGCTCAGGGTATATATACCTGGATCTTCTGGTCGTTTGGAGAAGTCGCAGTAAACAGTTTCGACGCTGCGAGTGCCCATGACGGAATACAATCCGCTTTTAATGTGTCCGATTAACTGCAAATCCATGCAGTTGTTTGGCATTTTCCCGATGTCTGTCGCTGCGCTTGTTGACGAGCTACCCGTTGCTGTAAAATTAAAAAAGAACAATGAGCGGGAAAAAATTGAATTCAAATAGCGCGGATGTTTTTATTGTGTACCGGAAGCAACGAGCTCTTTGACGTAAATGATTAAATTGACGACCATATCTTTGGTTTCGCTCAATCTGTTTGAAATGTCTGTCGATTTTTGCGAAGTTTCTGATGATGAAGAAATTGTTAATTTAATTTTCAAATTAATTTTTTTTTTAAATTTCGATTTAAATACCTTCGAATTTCTTGTTCGTCCAGGCCCAACCCTTCACCATTTTCTCGGCCAATCGTCGAGTGTTCTTTTCCAATGCTGTTAATCATTTACATTAATTTGCGTTTATTTAACATTAAAATTTTGGCGCGAAAATTCAAAAAATAATAATATTACTAACCGTTCAGCTGGCTCTTTAAATGGCCAATGACTCCGGATGTTTCCTTCAAACGTTGGGAAGTCACTGAGAGCAAAAAGATGTTAAACCAGATTATATCATAAATAATATTATTCTGCCTAAAAAGAAAAAAATACCTTTGAGTTCCCTGAGGCACGGGTCCTTTTGCTGGGGACTACTACCGTCCAACATAGGCACATAAGGAGACTGAATAAGCGGATTGTAATAAGTCCAACCTGGAGGTCCTCTGATCAACTGACCGGAGACGACACTCATCACCGCAAGGACCATTATTACCTTTTCTCATTCCAATAAATCAATAAATATATATTAGAAAAATTTCAACTAAATTTTGAATATAAGGAAATAACAAATTCACTTACCGAAATCTTCATGTCAAGGAAAAAAATCTAGCAGAGCTTTACCGAGTTTCAGAATTGAAAATGAACCAACAACTCGAAAGTTCTAGCGTCTTTTATATAATATCCGCAGTGGCGAATAAATATAATATTTCCACGCACGTTTTTATACTAAATATTTAATTTGACGTGTTTCGCAAACTTTTGCTATTTCAGGAGCTATATAATATCAAAGTATGCGCCAAAGAAAAGCAGCACTTGCGCAATCGACGTCCAAACATAGATTTTATGTTCTTGTATGGACATTAGTAATAATTTATATCAAAAGTCGGTTGGAAGGAAATTGATTCTTTTAGCCAAATAAAAACAAAAAAATAGACGCTGCACTCACATACGTTGGACATAGGAGATAAGAGGGAAATGGCTGTAAGTATATAGTATGCGGCGCGGTCGCATCGCCAGACATCAGACATATAGGCTCCAGACACATTAGTTACATTGGATACATGTCCTACATATAATATATATATATATAGCCTACTTATTTTTTTTTATTTCACGCTCATCTCTTTTATATTTCTCTCTCGTCGAATTGTGTGTGTCTGCTGGTAGACATCACAAAAGTCTGGTCACGATCTATTTTCCTATATATACGTGTGTGTGTCCTATGTGTAATGTTGCTGGCCTGCGGGGGTGTGAAAATCGAGAAAGACAAATTCCTTTTATATAAATAGCCATAAAAGATAATTTCTCATATTATTATTATTTAACTGGGGAAATCATCAAATGTATAGAGTGAATTTCGGTGAATTTAGTATGTAATATATAGTCAAATATTATATGAGATGTGTGTAACCACGCAGGTGCACCTTTTAAGTATAATGCAGTAATCAAATGCTGTTTTATTGGTGTCTAAACCACAAAATGTGTCCTTTCTGCTATACGTGCTGGGAGGTAGATATATGAAATGTGTATAGTAAAACACGTCACAGGTGGAATATAATAACTTTCATCACAGAAAAAAGTAAAACTAAACTGTTTTTATATCTTACAAATTAAAAATTCGTGTTTAATAAATAATTTCATTGGATAGTCGAAGTGACGAAGGCAGAAAATGAATTCACTATATTATAATAGGACCCGATGACTTATGTAAAATCGATGTATAAAAAAATATCGACCAATAAATTATTGAGCTTATATAATATATCCACGCGTTCCCAGTGACCTTTTTCAATTGGAAAATTCAATCTATTGCCAATTTATAATTCGTCAAAACATTTCAATGGCAATAGTATATTAATAATAATCCCAGAAAGCAATTTCAGATGGGATTTGTCTAAAATATATACATACAATCTATAATCTATGTATACAAAAATAAGAAAGAATAATCTCCAGCTGATTTTTGCTGTGGTCTCTATAAATATAAAGCCCCTCACATGCCCCTAATCAGTAATCACGGACCCTCTTGAACTCCCACTGCGTCCGAATAACTAATAGACAGTGACCGCTAAACGTTCTTAAAAAGCATTAAACATAGATTATATCTATCTAAACCTGAATTACATATTTAAATCAGAAATAAAGGCCTATTATATTACATAATCAAGAAATTGAACCATTATAACATTTATTCGACATTTCGTAATATGACAAAATACAATCAAGAGAAATCTTCTTCTAAAAGGAATCCGCTGAAATGGGTGTGGTGGATTTCGGGAGCGTCGTAGAGAAAAACTCCGTCCGACATGCCGGTGATTTGCAACCAAATGCGATCGCCTTGCCGCAAGACCAGAGTCGATTGCAGGGCCAACTGGTTGAATTGGTACTCGGTGGCGCTCGACTTGGACGAGTGGGCCGTGCCGACGCCCAGTCCGTTGACCAAGAGACGCACTTCCAAGTAGACGAATTGCACAGAGGCCGGGAATTCCGCCAGTCCCGTGAACGAGAAATAATACGTGCCGCTTCTGGGGGCCATGAACGTTCCGTTGGCCAAATCAAAGTCTCCGTCTCCGCTGTTATTGACTCGTTCCATTTCGAACGGAATCGGGACGCCCATCGACGAGAAGGAATTGTTTTTCTGGACGTAGAAATAAGTCGGTCGGGATTTGACGTCGATCGATCCAATTAAAACCTGAAATTCTATAATGAAAATTCAAAAATGGAATCCGCCATTTTGTTTTTGTGTAGGCTAATAATAATAGGCCTACCTGTATCGTTGGAAGATTTGGTGAAATCGCAGTAGACACTGTCGATGCTCCTGTTATTGTTGCCCAGAATTGAAAATAATCCACTTCTCTTGTATCCAGTCACCTGCAAATCGGCGCACGAGCTGGGCAGTCTACCGATGGAAGACGGACTCGTGCTGGCTGTGTAATATATGGAATGAACGCTCAATGTCACGTATGAAGGACAACATTTATATCTCTTACGGCCGAATTACGGCGTGATTATTATTATATAACCAACCTCTCAATTCGGCTGTTAAATTTCCAACTGTCGCCTTGGTGTCGGCTAAATCTTTTCGGGATTCTGCATGAAATAATTTATTAAACAAAGTTACATCATCAAATAAATTTGCAATGAATTGATGTATATACCGTTCAAATCATTTTGCAGTTTGATGATTCTGTTATTCGAGTCCGACAGCAGTTGATCAATTTCGGCCGAGCGTTTCAAACTTTCTAGAAATTAGTTTTTAATATTTCATATAGAATTCTCGCTAAAAATATACAGCACGCTTTCACGGTTGAATAAATAAAAATATGCCTATATAGCCTACCGTCCAACTTTGTCGTCGCCATGATCCAAATGGTCACCATCGTTTTGGCCAAATTTTGCGAAACCGCTTTCACGGCTAGATGGGATTTGTTATATAATTTCCCCGGAGAGATAATCAAAATTTCAACATTTCATATATTTTAAATAAATATGGATTCCTGAATTATTATTATTTATGACGGTAGGCCTACCTTCCATATCGTTCTGGACAGTCTGGAGAGTCAGGATGGTTTCGTCCAATCGTTGCGTTGCATCTGCGCAAAATTTTAACCACATATTTAATAACCAACATGAAATAATAAGCGATAATAATCAAATCGATCCCGGGATTAATTATTATACGTAAATATAGATATAGTTCACAGACTTACATTTCACTTCACGTTGACACGGAGCTGATGCTGGAGAAGAAGAGCCCGGGATCACAGCAGCTGAAACTGGATGTAACATCTGGGGAAAAGCGTAATGCACTTGCGTTGCGGCGGCTGCTGCTGGGATCACCGGGAACGTGAAATGCTGGAGATAATAGGGATTCCGTGAATTCGGCGGGATCGTCGCTAATAACTGGCGGCGGCAGGAGACCGATAACATCAAGGAGAAGGTCAGCAGCATAACGCCAACAGCATCCGCTATCTGATGTGTGCAATGATGTATTTATACATAACTATCTCATTGAAAAATCAATAATCTAATTTATAAATAAAATCTAATCATTTAAATGTAATATATTAAAATATATACCGAGGACTTCATTTCCTTTTTTTTTTGGGGGGGGGGGGGGGGGTTCCGGCTGGATCGAATCCGGCGTTTGAATTAACCGAGAAACTGCGCCAGGCTTCGGCCTTTTATATACAACACACTATGTATAGGCTCCTACATGTTGACACACACACCTTATATAACATTCGGTTTGATATTTGTGTTTATAGACGATTATATTTTCGCCGGGAGCAGCAGCTGAGCTAATTGAAAAAAGTTTAACGGCTTCCGCACTCTCTCACTGCTGCGTTATATACACCTTTTTTTTTTCTTCCGGTATTAAATAAGCGATTGGTATACGTAGTGGAACAGCGCACTTTATTGTTATATATGTTGTAAAATTTAAAAAAAATGTCATCCCCTTGGAGCAGAAACATTTTTATTGGCATTTAAAAAAAATGAAATAAAATATTGTTATTCCTATAATGTAGTCTCAACAAATTCCTTTTGGGTTTAATATTATTTATCGGCAAATATAATAAATGGATGGTTGTATATAGGGGATGTATATACATTTGATATAATAACAAGGACAATGTCCTTAGACGACCCTGAAGTCAGCACCCATTGCGTGATGGTGTGTATAGTATAGAGCTTCCGTGCTGTAATGTCCAGTGATTTTTATCCATTGATGTTTTCCAATATATTCTGTATGTAACTTATATGTATTATACAAGAACGAATGGTATTTAGATGACCTTTAGATGACCGACCAAAGTTACTATTTCCATTTTTCACGCTGAAGTTTATTCAGCTGAAAGTTGAAATGGCGGGTATATAGAGAGGAAGGAATAATAATCTATAGAGCTCGGAGGGACTCGATTGTATATTGTTATATATGTACCTGATTTAATTTGATGATGTTATATATCTATATATTTTCCTGCGGGCTATAACTATGAAACTTGTTAGCTATACAAAAGAATAAGCTCCTGTTTCACGCCTTTTGTTACATATATATAGACGCGGTTTATATAAACTATCATTTTCCAGGAAATTTTCCCGGCAAAAGTGCGGATGTCGTTCATCCGAGACCTTCGGGCGGGTAGCCTATAATAATAATATCATACAGCACCTGTTATATATATACGGCGCTGTTGCTGCGCCAACATTTAATGATATACTCACACTTTATATACGTATCAAACACACCCGAGTTGATTGTTTCTCTTATTTCTATAAATGTTTTTTATTATTTTATTTTATTTTAGCAGATTAATGCGCGATCTATCCGCAGCAATTTTTAATTTCTGGCGTATACTAAAAACGGGTTTTTATTTCTTAACTTGGTGGGCGACATTCGATCCCAACACCTTGACGAGGAAATTAATTTCTACCCAATTTTGTGTTTTAAGGGTTTTCCGGTGCGGGGATAAAAAAAAAACATTTTATTCTATAAAACGAATGGCTTCCGCCTTTTGATGGCCAGTTATTTGCTGGTCTCCTTGAAAATGACGACGTTGCGTAAAACTTAATTGCAGTACAACATTTTTATTTGATATTGAACTTGCAGTGATGACGTTTTGTAACGAAACAAACTAGCCAAAGTTCATTGAGAACGATTGCAAGAGCAAATTTTCTTTCTAACTGAATAAATCCGGTGAAAATGGATGGACAACTTTGAGCATCGCATGTAGAGGAGAAACACAATCGGCGCGAAACCGATTAACGTTTGCTATAATCTTGTGATGCCATTGAACGGGGAATTATTATTAGCATGTTGAACAAATAATAGAACGAGCATCAGAGTTTTAAAAGTGCTCTAAGCCGATAATACCCGCGTATTATCGTTGGATTCCTTCGCTTGAAATCGCAGCAGTCGACACTTTCTGATTTCCCATGACGGAATAAAAATAAATCCGCTTATACATACGTTGCGTGACCAATCAACTGCAAATCTCCGCTTGAGTTGGGTGTATTACTCAACTCGCTGTTGAACAGATTAAATATGGAAACTTTTCTTTTTCTTTTTTAAATTAATTGATAGATCCGAATGTTTGAAAGAATGAGATGACTTTTTTAATTGGCTGTTTTGATTCGGTGGAAAATTGTCTTGGTTCATTTTTAATCGAGTCTAATGGCGAATAGTAAAACTGTTCATTCGGTTATCGCATTACTTTCCGCCTTTCAACTGAAAACAAGACGAATGTCGGCTATTTAACAGCACGGCGGGCTAATTTTCTAAAATGAAATAGGTTTTCTTGTGAGAGGTTATTATGTAACGACGCGAATGTTCGGCTCATTTTACACTTCATTATTTGCGTGTCATGGAGACCGCTGTTTTGGCATTTGATTCGGTTACAATGTCGTCCTCTCTAATTGAGACGAATTGTTTATCTCCCGTTAATTGATTCCACTAAACAGTTAACCAACAATTCCAATCCTGCTATAGTCAAACAAATAAACGAATAAGATGTAGTTAAGAGTGTTAGTTTGGTTCTGGAAACTGGCCAGAAAATGTTCTTCAACTTTGATTATTTCTTGAATGTCTTCCGAATATCGTTAATCGATTCTCCGAAAGCCATAAGCCCAGCTGT
Organism: Daphnia pulicaria; assembly: GCF_021234035.1. NCBI lineage: Eukaryota > Metazoa > Arthropoda > Branchiopoda > Diplostraca > Daphniidae > Daphnia > Daphnia pulicaria. The sequence continues at coordinate 10,253,831 of NC_060914.1, forward strand.
TGTTATTCCCTTTGCTGCAGCTAGTTCATATCGTGTAAAATTCAGTAGGCTATATATTCCAAGAACAATGTCAACTTAAACGGGCCTTTTTTAGATGGCCGATTGCGTGATACCAAATATATCCCCCGGTTCGGTTGGCGAGTATAGCCTCATATAAATGTGACATCATCTTGACAAATAGAAAAACACGAGTCGGCAGATATATAAAGGCACAAAGAAATTGTGTGTGTACATTGTAATAATACAGTAGCAAAGTCAGAAAAAATATATATCCGTTTGATTTTTTTTTCTTTTCCGGCCGAATTTTTCTATTGGATATAATATTTTTCCGGTCGAATGCACAGCAAGCGAATGTTCGCCGTTGAATAATTCAATCTTCCCATCTTCTTTGTTGGCTCCGTGAACTTTTTCCATTTCCGATTTGAAATCTGTTACTCGTTCTATAGCAGCTTCTCTCTTTTTTTTTTTTTCTCTTTTATATACGAAGTTACGAACGTTATCGTTCGAAAATGATTCCGACTTCTCTTGTCTGTGTCTACCCCCGTAAGGCCGTAAGCGTAAGGCATGGCGATTTTTGTTTGCTTTCTATATAGCCGATCGGATTCACTGGGTTCAATTGATTTGATATTTATTTTTTTTTTACTTTGGATTTTTGGTCGGGTTCGTGCTCTGTTATTCCGGTTATAATTTTTTTAAATTTTATTTAGCGGAATTCTGTGCGCAACGTCGTACCAACGAAAATGTGGCAACGTTGCGTCGAGTTTTATGTCTGCACATGAAGCTCTTGTCCTGTGACAGTGCAGAAAGTTGTTAATCAAAACTAGGAATACCGGTACGTAAGTGTTTGACAATTACAATTCACCACACATATTTAACTCGACAATTAAACGTTTGGTTTGATGTAAAGAGTCTGAAAGGCTTGAAGCGAAAGAAAAGTCATGGCGGAATCAAACACAACCGACGGGGGCCGTATCATCAAGATGGAAGTGGACTACAGTTCGACTTGCGATGAAAAGATACCCATCTGTAAAGCTTTGGCGGCAGAGGGCAAAATTAATGAAGGCCTGGAAATTCTTTATGCTCTTGAGAAGCAGACTAGGACTGTGAGTGGACTTTTTTTTAAACGTTTTTGCTGAGTCGATTCATTGTTCATTTCTTTTCCTGCAGGGTGCCGATGCCATCTCCACTGGACGTATCTTGGAAGCTATTGTGCAGCTTTGCTTCGACACCAAGAAGTGGGATCTGCTCAACGAAAATGTCATTAGTTTGACCAAAAGAAGGAGCCAGTTGAAAGCAGCTGTTACCAAAATGGTCCAGCAATGCTGCAAATATGTTGACCAGATGCCTACCAAGGAAGTGAAGCTCAAACTGATTGATACCCTCAGAACTGTCACTACTGGAAAGGTTTGACAATAGTTTTGAAAAATTCCATTATGAACTTTTCACATAAGTAAAACATTTTTGCAGATCTATGTTGAGGTGGAACGCGCCCGATTGACTCACATTCTAGCCCAAATGAAGGAAAATGAAGGTGAAGTCACTGAAGCCGCCGACATTCTCCAGGAGCTCCAGGTTGAGACCTACGGATCCATGGAAAAGCGAGAAAAGGTTTGATGAAATTGTAGAATTTCTTTTGGCAATTCAATTAATTTGTCGATCCTTACTACAGGTCGAGCTCATTCTGGAACAAATGAGGCTTTGTCTCGCAAAGAAAGACTTTATCCGCACGCAGATCATTTCGAAGAAGATCAGCATCAAATTCTTTGAAGAAAAGGACTCGCACGACCTTAAGCTGAAATTTTACAAGTGTGTATTTATTGGATTCTTTTGGCTGTACGAAATGTCTTAATTGATTCCTTTTTTTTTCACGTTTTGTAGAATCATGATCGATGTGGACCAGCACGAAGGATCGTATCTTTCCATCTGTAAACACTACCGGGCCATGTACAACACTGACGTGATCCAGGAGAACGAGGCCGATCGACGCATGATGATGCAGCACGCCATCCTTTACCTTTTGCTGAGTCCCTTTGACAACGAACAGTCCGATCTCACTCACCGGTTCCTCCAGGAGAAAGTCGTCGACGAAATCCCCAAATACAAGTAACCCACCGGAATGTCATGGAATGCAATTGTCGGCGCAATCTAATCCAATTTGTCTTTCCAGGGAACTGCTGCAGTTGTTTATCGCTGCTGAACTCATCCACTGGGGTACTCTCTGCCAGCAGTATGAACAAGTCCTTCGAGTGGGAGACGCTTCCACACCAGCAACTAACGTCTTCACCGTCGGTGAGTTTGAATTGACAATCCATTTTTTTGTTTAACAAACGGAGACGAGTGCTAATAATTTGACAACAGGTACCGAGGAAAGTGAGAAACGCTGGAAGGCCCTCAAGACCCGCGTTGTCGAGTACAATATCCGCATTATGGCCAAGTACTACACCCGTGTGACGATGCAAAGAATGGCGGCTCTCCTTGACTTGTCGGTCGAGGAAACGGAAGAGTTTCTCTCCAATTTGGTTTCCAGCAAGACCGTCACCGCCAAGGTGGACCGATTGGACGGCGTCGTTCATTTCCAAACGTCACAAACGCAAGACGTCAATGTCCTACTCAACAATTGGTCAAGTGGCCTCGCCTCGCTGATGGACCTCGTCACCAAAACCAATCACCTCATCAACCGCGAAGAGATGGTTCACCGACACTTGTTGGCCACCAACCCTTCGCAAGAGTGAGGTATCTTTTTTGAAGTACATAACAAACTGTCTGCGCCGATTGATAAATAAAAACAGAATTCTTCGATTTCCATCTGCACTGGTTAATTCGTTTTTTTAATTTTAAAATGAGAGAGCGAGTTCGTTCACCTCAATTGTTATTGTTTAACCGGCAACATTGCACCTACCTGTGGCTGTGCGTGAGTTTAGATAAATGTCACGACAGTCACGTCATAACAAGGTTACTACCTATAATCTTGCAGTATTATTTCTTGGTCGAGTTCTTTGTTCCGTCACACCTGGGTAAAGAAGAAATGGGGTCCAACGAAGAATTTCCCGTGTGCGAAGATACGGTAATAGTGACTGGTTTTGGGCCTTTTGGAGTTCATAAAATTAATTCTAGCATGGAAGCTGTCAAATTGCTACGCGGTTTAGACGTAGAACGAGAGCTCGGAATCCAATTAGTAACTAAGGAAATTCCAGTTGAATATGATTACGTGAAAAATGAAATTCCAATTTTGTGGCAACTGTATAAACCAAAGGTAATGATATGAGGTGTTTAAGCTTTGAAATTTAATTGTGTTATTCTTCTAAATATAGCTTGTTGTTCATGTCGGAGTCTCTGGTATGGCCCAAGAATTAACTTTGGAAACTCAAGCCTTCAACAAAGGATACGGTTCATTGGACAACACAGGCAACCTCCCTGAAGGTGGTGTGTGTGTTGAAGGATGCCCGGACTATCTAGAATCCTCTATTGACATGAGAACAATTTGCCAAAATGTGAACAGCTCTACTTGTGGTCTAGTTTCCTGTGTGTCAACTGATCCAGGCCGCTACCTGTGTGACTACATATTTTATTCATCCCTCTGTGTTGATAAAACCAGAACAGCTTTTGTTCATGTGCCTGTTTTGAACAAACCGTAAGTTGATAGTATTTCAAAAATAGGTAGAGATTGGATTCTAAAGGAGATATCACATTTTAAAATACTTAATTTATTTTTGCTAGGTACTCAGCTATTCAGCTTGCTCAAGGATTGAAATTGGTTATTGCTGGTATGTAATAAAATGCATTTACATTACATGTATAATGCAAATAATGGCACAATATCAATATTTTATATAGAAATGTTGGAACAAGTCCGCAAAAACGACCGGAAGCAAAATCCCGCCTAGATTTCAAAAGTGCTAATCATCGTTCATTAAGAATGAATTTTTCCCCTCTCTTAGACCAAAATTAAAGACAGAGTTTACTTAATTTTTGAATAAATGAAAATCCCTATGAATACTTTTTGGGTTATCCGGTGTTTATTAAGTTGAATACACATTTACGAAGTGTAAAAATCTAAAATAATATTTATTTAAAAAAAAATAACATTTGTTTGCGTTGAAGCCAATTTAAAGTGATGTGGCACCGCTGCGTAGACGCAGACTAAAGCCGAAAGGCAGACAACTAGTACCAGTCGGCTTTTTTATTGATCGACTCGTTTATTCAACGTAAAAATGGCTGGAAACCCATACTACAATTTCATCCCGGCTGGAAATCAACAAGCGTAAGTAGGGTAATTTTTGTCAATTGGGAATAATTAACGATAGTAAAAGGTAAAGGAAGCTGTCAGGAATCAAATGATTCCACCCATCAGTTGAGTAAGAGTTGCTTGCATGTTTGAAAACGTAATTTTTCTACGGTACATACACATTTCTCGCCAGCAACATGCCGCCATGTTGGTGTTGAATCGCCACCATCGATCATGACGACGGCAAAATTTTGAACCCATTTTTCACCTACGTTGTCTTCATTATGACGAAAATCATAACCTTTTTAATGATCGCTGATGGCCCTAAACAACTAATATGGACGAGTCGTGTATCTCTTTTGGAATTTTGCCGTTCTTATACCACACAGAGCTGGGACGCAAGCGTACGGAGCTTCGGCCGGACCAAGCCCGGGCTATTCCGCCGGTGGCCACTCGGCCCCGGCTGCGGGCCAAACCTCCTACGACACGGCTCATACGGCCTATCCTAACACGGCGGCTTTTGCTGGTTGGTTTCCTATCATTACCATGTTTTTAAAGTAGAATACTACCACTGGTTAAACTCTGAGAATCAAGTTAGAAACAACAACGTTGAATCTGGTCTCCAAGACTAGTTACATGAACCTGACATCTTCAGTAGCCTTAATTTAAATGTGCTCAACTCATCAAGCTCAACAAATTAAACTTGCATTAATCTTTCTCCCCAACTTGAATCATGTGGTAGACGTAAATTTTTGTTGTTGAAGCCTTTGCTTGAAAGCCTTAAGATTACTTAAGTTCTCATTATTTTTTTCACTAGAAGTTTACTGTGTTGTAAAGTGAAGATGCATTTGGGCACTTGCTATATTTGAATTTAATCTCCCTAGCTGACAACTTGTATTTAGTAAAACTTAGGCTACGTAACTAAACAAATTACAATAGCAGGATATTATGGCTTCCCCGCTAAATCAAACTATGAACCATCAAAAAACTATTTCCCGGGACCACCAGGTAAGTGGAATCATTGCTGGCAGTATTGGTTGATCTAAAATACATTCATTTCATGTTTCTCGCAGGACCAGGTAAGCAGGATGGACAAGGAATCCCCCCAGCTCATTATCAAGGCTATGAGGCTGCTTTCTTCAATGCAGCTCATGCTTACCTACATCACCAATCCGGACCTAAAGCACCACAAATGGGTGGAGGAGGCCAAATGTCCGGAAACAAATCCGGTCACGGCGGAGGCGGCGGCGGTGGAGGAGGAGGAGGAGGACAAGGCGGACCTAAAACACGTGGCCGATACTTTGCTGGCGGTTTTAATCAGCGTTGGACCAGCAGTTCTACTCAACAGCTCCATTACTGTGAAGTTTGCAAAATCTCATGTGCAAGTAAGTGATAAAACCATGCGGTTCAATTTACGCACTTTGACGTGAAAATCTACGTTTTGTTTACTATTTTCCCAAGGTCCCCAGACCTACAAAGACCACTTGGACGGACAAAAGCACAAGAAGAAAGAAGCAGCTGTTCGCACAGGACTCCCTATGGTATGCATTCAGCTCTTAATGTTTTTCTCATTCAAAATCTGGTAAATGGATTAACCGTTATCTGATTCTTTTAGGTTCCTACCCCACGGACTGGGGCCGCTTTGCACTGCGAACTTTGCAACGTGACTTGCACTTCTTCTGATGCCTATGCAGCTCACATTCGCGGAACAAAGCATCAAAAGGTTGTCGAACTTGACGAAATTGTGAAATATTCCAAGTTGGAACTTATTAGTCTTCTCACATTTTCTAGGTCGTCAAGCTTCATACTAAACTAGGTAAACCAATTCCACCTGCTGAGCCTCAATTGATTCATTCAAAAGCGACTGGAACCGCAGCAGCCACACCGACTACTTCAGCCGCCGCTGTGACCACTGCACCTGTTGCCACTACCACCACAGCGACCACAACTCCTGCAACAGCGGTACCTACACCGGCTGTTTCAGCAGCGACGGTCGTGAAAGTAGTGGCCGGAACTCCTAAAATCAACTTTCTGGGTAAAGAAAGAAGAAAGACGACTTCATTATTTCATTTTGAATGTTTGCTCAATTTTTATTCGGTATCCCTTTGTCATGTATGTGCAGGTGGAAACTACTTAAACACGCTTGGCGGGCCGAAAGCTAACGGATCTGAAGAAGTCCCAGCGGCCGCTCCTGTTGCTGTTGCTGCCACGACGACGGCGCCGGTGGCCGTTCAGGCAATCAAGAAAGAGGCTGAAGTGCCAATGACAGCTGCTGCCGCTACAGAAACAGCACAGGCAGTGGTTGCCCAATGGGAAGAAGAGAAGGTGATCCAACCTGTAGGGCAAGATTACGTGGAAGAATTGCGCGGCGGCGACGGTATACTTTTTGAACATTCTTAGTTCGTGCCCGGCCGACAGAAATTGATTCTAGGTATCTCTGATTAAAGGCAAAATAACCGGGTTCAATTGCCGGCTCTGCGATTGTCGCTTCAACGATGTCAATGCCAAGGATATGCATCTGAAAGGCAGACGTCATAGGTAATGATGGAATTAGTCTAAATCGGTGTGTAGATGAAGCTAAACTTTTTGTCCCTACTCTTCAAGGTTAATGTACAAGAAGAAAGTAGACCCCAATTTAGTAGTGGAAGCCAAAGGTTGGCCAGCTCTTCGTCAAAAGAATAAAACGATACCAGGTTGGCAGGAGAGGCGGAAGCCCAACGAAGGGGGTTGGGAAGGTAGTGAGAACTACGAAGAAATGCCACAGGCTCCGTCTGTCATGGAAGATGGAAACCAGCCACGTCCTCCAGCCTATTGGGCCAGCCCTTCACGTGGAGGACTTGGCAGACATGGAGGTCTTTCGATGGGTTTACCACCTCCGCCACAGGTAAGATTTTGCCTCTAGGCAAGACACGTTTTGCTTACGATTGAAGTTTTTAATCTATTTTTTTGTGTATTCGTGCCATAGTATTTCCCTACCGGATCAATGCCGATGGGCCTTCCCAATCCAGCTATGCGTAAACCCGAATCAAATGACGATCGGCATGTCATGGCGAAACATGCTGAAATTTATCCATCGGTATGGAATCATTTTAGAGTTCAATTTTCAAAATAATTCAATTAATCAAATGATTTACAATTCTATAATTATCCAGGAGATGGAATTAGAGGCCATACAGACATTAGTTTCGTATGTCGAACGTTCGTTGAAATTGGTTTCGGATCAGCTGACGCACCAACCCGAAGAAGCGACGAAGACTACTGAGACTCCTCCGCAATCCAGCGCCCTTGCTCAATCGCCTGTTGCAGCCACATCTCCCGCTGTTGCCCCAGCGACGGCCGTTTCTCAGGCTGCCGCCGGTACCACCACCAATAATCTTGTTCCTCCTGCCGCTCCAGCTACTGCAATTTCGTCTCCAGCGGCCGCTGCAACGACTACGACGGCTTCAAACGGTTCGGCTCAGCCGCAGCGGATGCTGAAGGGCGTCATGAGGGTTGGACTGCTGGCCAAAGGATTACTTTTGAAAGGCGACCGCACCGTTCAGCTGGTCGTACTCTGCTCCCAGCCACCTACTTATCAATTGCTGGACAGAGTTGCCCAAGCTCTGCCGGCCCACCTCTCTGTAAGTAGTCGGCAACATCAATCAAAAGGGAGGAGGAGGGCAAGAGGATAAGGGACTGGCTTGATTATCTGTCTCTCTCTCTCGTTATTAAGGTCGTCGCCCCATCAATCACGTTCAACGTGGAAACGCTCCCCAGTGAAGCAGTTGTCATGGTGAAATCGGTCCAGGGTCACGGCCTGCCGGGTGATATTTTGGTCAAGGTTTCTCTGACTTCGCCCGTTGTCAGGGAAGAGCAACTCGCTGCAGCTGCTGCCACCGCTGGCTCCACGAATGGAACGGCTCCTTCTGGTACGTTGTTGCTCTTGATGTGACTATTTGATTCGTCGGTGCATTAGTGATGATTTGAATTGTGCCCGTTTCCAGGCAACGACGTTGATATGAATGACGTCGCCACGATCAAGGAAGGTCGTCTCAACACGAAAGATTGCCTGCACTCGCTGGCGCTGCTGCGTCGAGCCAAATGGTTCCAGGCCAGAGCCAATACGCTCCAAAATTGCGTCCTAGTAATCAGGGTCATGAGGGATTTCTGTCAGCGTTCGCCCGTCTGGTCGAATCTTGATCTCTGGGTAAACATTTGTTGTTGTTGTCCCTTCCCTAACGATTGACCATCGATTGGTCTCAAATTGAATTTCAATTATGCATTTGCAGGCAATAGAATTAATTGTGGAACGAGCCACGTTCAGTGCCGGCACTCCGCTGTCTCCAGGCGACGCCCTCCGCCGAGTATTCGAGACGCTCTCTGCCGGCATTTTGCTAAGCACCAATGACGGATGGGGTCCAGGTAAATCAAACAAGTTACGTTGAATTGTTCATTCCAAATAGTTGATCTTTACGTGGGAAATGTCAAGGTATCGGCGATCCGTGCGAGAAAGACGCCATCGACGTTTGCGGCAATTTGAGCGCACAAGAACGCGAAGACATGACGGCCTCTGCCCAGGTAAATAAATAACACCGCCGATCGAATGTCTATTTCCGAGATTGGATTTGTATTGATTTTTGTCCCGCGTGTGTGTTTACCCGATTGCAGCAAGCGTTGCGTCAAGTCGCCTTCCGCCAAATATTCAAAGTACTTGGAATGGCCAAGCCGCTTTCATCGGGATCGCGCAGCTTCAACAAGGCCTCGACGGCCGCCGGTGGTCCATCACCCGGCAAGAAGCGACCGCGTGAAAACTCGACGAGTGACGCTGTCAGTCCCGAAGGTAATGCCAATCCAAATTTGGAATAAAAAATAAAAAAAACAGAAACTAACCAAGTTTTGAAGAGAAAAACAAAAAATAACGCTGTTTCCATGTCTTGTTTACCACCGAGCAGGCGAAGTTCCAACAGATCTGAAGAAGGAGAAGATTGAAGGCCAAGACGCTTAAAAATAGAAAAAATAAAATTTCAAAAAGATTCAATGTTTCGGTGAAAAACAAACAAGAAACACAGACCCCCCTCATTGGCCAATCGTCGATTCATTGTCTCTTTTTTAAAAAATAATAATAATAATTGATTAATTATTTTTTTTTTGTCTTAATTCCTTTCTCTCATTTGAAATACCTCCCCATCCCTTTTTTACCCACCTTCCCTTGGTATTGTTTGTTTCTCCCTTTGATTGTTTTCCTCCCAAATTTTTTTTTTAATGCAAAGAAATTTTTGGTTTAACACAGGCAAAAAAAAAAACAAAAAAAAAAGTGACACAGTGAGAGAAAAAGTGAAACATCCCAATTTTGTTCCCTCCCCCAACTCCTGTTTTTCATCCTTTTACCTCTCTCATAGTATTTGATCGTGTTGAATAAAATGATTTGGCTGTCATCAACCAAAAGCAGCCAAGAAAAAAACAAAAACGCAAAAAGAAAATGTCAAACTGGTGTCGCGTGGAAAAACTCTTCGGCACATCTCGTCCGGCGGCGTGTGTGTGTACGTCTGTTGTCGCCTTTTCCTTCTCCATCCCTTATTTTTTTTCTTCTTCTTCTTCTTCCCCACTCCTGAAAATGACACGCAAAGAGCATCGATGAAGGGCGTCCTGTGAAAGCGACTCGTTCTGATTGAACCTGGAACTTTGCCTTCGTGCGTCACGGAACGAAAACATTTGCCAAAGTCCATAATCCGTAAACTTTTCCTGGATCCAGGAAGAAGAAGGAAAAAAAATCTCTTCTAGGAAGTGATAGTAGTAGTAGTCCTACTACTCTTACTCTACTACGAGAGGTCAAGTCTGGCGGAATAGAAATGGAGGCAAAAGTTTTCGTTTTGGACGCGGAGAAAAGAGATTGTATTGAAATGGCCGTTTTTGAATAACTTGAGAGCCCAGGAGAAGAAGAATATATCTATCGCCTCGCTTGGTGATGTTCACAGCTCGTATTCCGCCGGCCATCCATTTGGGCAGGGGGCAATGGTGAGTCTCCAGCTGAGCGAATATTGACACGATCCATCGTAGTTTAGATGGAATTGGTAGTATGTATTTTTTTTCTTCCAACTTCCTTCGTAGTAAACACCGTCGTAGTAGTAGTAGTAGTATTGGTTGTAGTAGAGACGTAGTAGTAGTCGTCTGAACGCCAAAAGTGTTGTCCAATTTGTTATCCGTGTTTTGTGTTTTGTTTTGTGTCTCTTTAGGGAGATGGCAGTTTGGTTCCATTTTTCTTTTGCTGCCCAGTTTTCATCTGTCGGTGTCGTTGCCAACACGGATGTGCATCCACTCTTGGCCCAAATCGGATGGCGTCAGTTTGATTCCACTTTTTTCTAACTTCCGTCTTTTTCGCACCAATTTTTGGATGGAAGTTACTTTTTTTTTTTTTTTTTTCGTGCAAGTGCGGAAAAACACAGACTCGCTTCACTTTTTGATCCGGGCCCGCGCCGCAACAAAAATTGGGGAGTTTCCCCAGCAACAATTTGAAGAGAAGAAAAAAAAAGTGGAGCTGTTCAATCTTTTCACTTTTTGGCAGCAATGGCGAAACCGATAAGGCGACGAAAGATTAGGCTAAAGAAGATGCCGCCAGCAGCAGCAGCAGCCGACAAGATTTCCTCAAACTCAATTAGCTCCAGTGGGTATGATCTTATTTAATTCCTTTTTTTTTTGTTTTTTATTGCCATGGTTTATTTTTGTTGGGTTTCCTCGTTGACGGACGAAAAAAAAAAACTTTTTTAGTTTTTATTTTATTTTGTGTGTCGCGGATATTTAAAAAAAGAAAAAGTTGATACTTTGTTTTTTCAAATGATTTATGCAGAAAAACGGGATAAAAGGAGAAGCTTCGATCGCTTGTGCCAGACAAACAGATCGGCGCTGAAAAACTTTGGACGAAAAGAAAAAGTGTGTGTCGATCGTCGTCCGATGATTCATCGTCTTAAACTCCAAATATTGTATAGGAGAGTACGTATATACCCCTTTTTTTCTTTATTATTATTCTCATCATCATCATCGTCCTCGGGTTTTGTTTCTTTTCCACGAGAAGTTCAATCGATCTTGTTGATCTTTTAGTCCACCAAGTGTCGACATTTTCTCTTCTTTCGAAATGTTTCAACCAAAAGTTTGGAGGGCAAATGTTGAAAATTCTCATCCGGTTGCGCCCAGCACCAACCGCGACCAGTAGAGAGCGTATTTATTTTATTGCGGAGTCTGCCGTGTTGTTCAAATATTCATTCATGACCTAGAAGATTGTTTCTTTTAGAACTCTCGACGAATGATTTGGTTCTGAAATGGGAAAACAGAAAATGTTCTGGTAGTCCATTAATGAAATGATTCAACTTTTTTTTTGCGACTGATTTTCCTTTTAAATATTTACGGACAGACTTGTGCGTGTTCCTTTTTTTTTTCCTTTTTGGTATTGGGGTATTTTTATCGGTCGATCGGGAATAAATATATCCCTGGGAGTGTATTAACTAGACGCGGAAGAATCGAACGTTTGCGATCGACCGGCTTCTTCCAGTTATTTATGCAATGGACGGACGACGACTGTCTGTGCTGAAACTTTCAATATTCGATTTTATTCGAATAAGAATAGCCAAATAATTGCGATAGTATTATTTGTCTAGTTGGAAATAATCTTGGAAGAAAAATCTTAAACTGAACTGGCTGGTTTTTTTTTTGTATAAACAAGACACATTTCCCATTATCCCGATGTCGACCGCTCGGGAATATCCCTCACAAACCGAGAGAGTTCCGTTCCGGTTCGACTTCCGGATAGTGTGTTTGTTCTTGTTTGGGTGCGTGAACACTCGCCATCCGAAGATCAAAACGTTTTTCTCTTTGTTATGTACACACTGAGGTGAGTGACGTCAATTTGCTTTGTGTTTCTCTATTCCCTTTTTTGACTTTGATATCGAGTCGACTAACTAACCCGAACCGAACACTATTGTCGAATGTTTTCTCAGCGGGTTGTGTATCGCAATAACGGTGTTTGATTGTTGAAAACGGCCGTGTGTGTGTTTTAAAAGGCTATCAATAGCTGCCTACTGCTGTTTAGTAGTCGTTCTTTTTATTTTTGAATCTACCGCCGATCGATCTTTATACACATCTGGTTGTTTTTTGTTTGTTGAAATCCAGTTCAGACTCGACTAGTATCAAAAGATATTTTTGATGTTAAAAAATGTCTTAAATAATAACTAATAGGAGGGCGCGAAGATTTGAATTCCTCTGGGCTCGACCGGAGACTTCAATCGATTAGAATTCTATTAAAAAAACATCTAATCATAATTTTCACCTTTTTTTTCTTTTTCTTTTCGGTCTTCTGGCGCGGCCGGAACGCGATTTTTCTTCCCTGGATCCCCCCCCCCCTTCAGAAACTGTTGAGAATAAAGAGGGTGGCATCTAGAAAGAAGAAGGGAAGGAGGGTATGAGGTGGTTTATTGAGAGATAAAGACGGGCCGGAGAGTTTTTCTTCTTTGGGTGGTACAAGAAGAAGAAGAAGAAGTTTCTTTTTTGGCTCTGGGTCTCTATTGTATTACACGGAAGAGAGCTTAGAGCGAAAATGCTGGGCTACAACAGTCCAGGGAGGGTGAGAGTCTCGTATAGTTCCAGGGAGATGTATATATGCATGTCTATATCTATCTATCTCTTTCTATCCATCTAATATAAAAGAAGAGGGTGGTTTTATAAGCGGGCGGCCCGTCGACAATTTTCTTTTCTCAAGATAACCCCCTCCTCTTACTAACCCCCCCACCACCACCCACCGTCCACCCCACACCGTGCCCACCGAAAAGTCACAAAGTCCTGCCCACTTTTCCATCACAAAAACCGGATACGAGGCACGACGCAAGCGCATACGAAGCTCAGCTACTACAAAGTTCCACTACTACCGTGTCAGCTCCTCATACGACTCGCCAGAGTCAGTCAGACTACTGTCAACCCCCCCCCCCGCCCGATCCGTGCTGCTCCCCCCTCCTGTGTGTTTGAAGAAGATCAAACAAACAAAACCAAAAAAAAATCTTGTAACCGAATCCAATTTGTATTTTCCCGCATCTTTTTATCGTGCAGACGTCCACCACCTTTTTCGGGCCGCAGTCGCATCCGCCGCAGAGGTTTGAATCGAACGGTTAAAGTGATGTAACAAGAAGAAAAATTAACAATTATTTGAATCGCCCGCCGAGAAAAAAGAAACAAAACAAAAACACTCTATAAAACCAACCAACCGTGTCGTCTTCTAGTGAATGTAGTTTGCATCTGGGCCCCTCAATCATCCATCAAAAGGTAATTATGATTTCTTTTGATTTTATTAGTGTCTGGCTATTAGTAGAACATTTAGTGGAGACATTTGTGTCCGTGTCAGCCCACCTCCCTCCTCCTCCTCCTTTTTCTTTTTATGTCAAAGGAAAAAGAAAAAAAAATGTTTGAAACCAACACCTTTTCGGAGATCAGCATCCCAAGTGTCCCATCATTTATTGGAGGGGAGAACGTGTGAAAACTGTGACGAACGTGTCAACCTTTTTATTTTTTATTTTTCTTTTCCCCAAAAATACTTCTCACCTTCGCTTTTTCACCATTTCAATAAGAGAAGAGCGACGACTCTCTATACGGGGCTAATTGTATTGTTGTTGAATGTGTGGCATTCCTCTCTCTCTCTACGCCGCTCTCTCTCTCTCTCTCTAGAATTCCTATTGTGCGCTATGGAATGACACCCTTTTTCGGGGGGTCCTTCGAAACATATTTTTCAATAGACACGGAAGAAGGAAAGAAGAAGAAGAAGAAAAAGGGTGGCGGTGCTGCTGTGAAGGAATTTTTTTTTTAACTTTTTCTTTTTCTTTTCCAAGGGATTTGACTTTGGGAAATGGATCACTTCCTCTTCTTTCTTTTCGGGATCCCAACACTTTTTTTTTTTTTTTTTTTTGAGTGGGAGCGTATCGGTCCCCACAGCACGTTTCACAATAAGCACATTTTTTGTTTTGTTTGGTCGAGACAGCCAAGCTCTCTGATACAAACAATAACACAAGTCGTGGCAGATATTTTATTTCCCCCTTTTTTTTTGTGTTTGTGTGTGTGTCCACCCTTCGATGAAGAGAGTAGCGGACTCGTTGTTGGTCATTTTTCCACACAAACGGGCTGGATCGATTGGCAGAAGAGAGGGAGAGAAAAGAGAAAACCCAAAGTCTTTCAGTCATCCCCCTAGCAGTAGTAGTCGTCGTCGTAGTATATATCTATTTCCTCCTGCTCGATATTGTCTACATCTAGACTTGTGTTATATTGATAAAAGCTTTTTTCTCCTTCTCTCTCCCCCTCTCTCTCTCAACTTCTGTTTGTCCTATTAATCCGCCAGGGTCCGAGACTTCCCCCTCTCTTTTACTCAACTATATATATCATCCATTTAGAAGATGAGAAGGATCCTGGGTCACCCCCCGACAGCGCTCCTAACACATAAAAGAAGGAAAAACGTGTCAAACTGTATGTGTGTGCAAGAGAGAGAGAGGCCGGGCCCCTCCACCAACTGGTATTGAGACATCAGGGATAAAGATTTAGCGAGTTAGATCATCTTCCTTTTTTTTTTGATGATGTTGTTATTGTGTATGTGCGGCCCCCCCAGAAATATTCTTCCACACAAAAATGGGAAAAAGAAAAGGAAAAACCGTGGAGGGATCAGGAGCTTTGCTCACTTGCGGAGGGGAGTCTTGTTTGGTTGTCCGTCTCATCGATCATCATCTCGATTGCATACGAAGTAAAAACAAGATCCCCCCCCCCCCCCATATTCCTCCCCAGAAGAAAAAAAAAAGAAAGGAGGAGAGAGAGAGAAAGATGCGCATCTATCGCTAAAAGTGATCCCAAATGATGAGTTATAGATGCACTCTATTACATAGCGACGAACGGGAACGATGATTATTTATTTGTTTTGTATTAGGAGAAAGAGAGAAAGAAGGAACACAAACAGAAAAAAGGGACAACAAAATAGAAAACGACGACGACGACGACTTACTACTCCGGCGCAATCCAAATGATGTAAAGAGGAAAGTGGGATCTTCCCTCCTTTCACTATAAATATAAAGCCTCCCCCCTCCCCCCCCCCCCCCCGAAGCTATATAGCCGTTTAAAAGGATTCATTTTTTTTTTGTCTTTTTAAAATATTTTGCGATGAAACAAGGAGCTCCTCTTTTTGTCTTTTTTGGTTCGATGCTAATCCACACGACGCCCCACTTTTTTCTTGTCCTATCCGCCACAAACACTCAGACATGGACTGGATGAGGGCCGCGCATATAGAAGCAAGAAGAAGAAAAAAAGGAGGGATGATGCTCCTGATGATGCCTAGGGGCTCTTTATAGTGCATAACATTGGAGTAGGAGCAGACTTTTGTGTGTGTGTGTGTGTGTCCAGGGGTCGGATAGGAGCTCCTCCCAAGGTTTGTC
Source organism: Daphnia pulicaria (assembly GCF_021234035.1). Lineage (NCBI taxonomy): Eukaryota > Metazoa > Arthropoda > Branchiopoda > Diplostraca > Daphniidae > Daphnia > Daphnia pulicaria. Next base: position 10,269,479 of record NC_060914.1, read on the forward strand.
CTCTCTTTTACATCAGGTCACCGACATGTTGTAGGATCTCCATCTCATTTCCTGAAACATACAAGGAGCTTGATATAAGGAGCCGAATTGTGTTTTTTCCCCCTCCCTTTCTCAGGAGCCTTGGAGAAGAAAAAAGGAGAGAGGAGCCAATCTATATCGATGGCCGTATCCATTTTTCATGTGAGGAGGGATAGTAACACTACCCCCCTTTCTCCCCAAAAAAATAGGAGGCTAGACTAGGAGCAACAACATCAAGAGACCGAAAAGAAGGAGATGCAGGAAGTCAAAAAAAGAGGGAGGAGATATGGCAGAAGAGGGTGGTCTCTCTCCTTCTTTTCTCTTCGACATCGGCGATGAGCTCCTTCCTGATTGAATCCTATTTATATATTTATACTACACACACAAGGATCTATAACGTAGACTCGGCTCCTATTGTTGTGTGTTCCAAAAGAAGAAAAAACCCAGCGTTCGCTCCGGGGTCCGCCGGAACACGATCCGGAAATGGGAAAACGAAAAACCTCCTTTTCTTCCTCTTCTTCTTCTTCTTCTTCTTCTTATTTTTAGTTTGTAGATAAGGAAATTTCCTTTTAACCCAAAAGATATCAAATCAAATGAGATCGTCACAGCGGAATAATTCCGCTTTTCCTTGTGTGTGTGTGTCATCTGATTTTTGAATTGCTAATCGAATCACGTTGTTTGTTTAGTATTTCGGAAAAAAAAAGAATAATGAAACATTGTCTGGTGATGGTCCGTCTGACGATGTGACAATGAAAAATCGAGACCTGATCAGCCGGACAAGGAAGGGGGGAAGACATTGATAATTGATAATTGATTTCGTGTTGATGGTTTCGATTGGCAGATGATGAGAAGAGCAGCAGGAACTGGCGCCGTCGTTGCAGCAGCCGACCGACGTCGTCGACATGGTGGCGGCTCCTTTCCCGCTTTAATGCTGGGCATGACCGTCGTTGTCGTCGCCGCCGTCCTGGCGACATCTCCCGGCTCCTTATTGCTACCAGGAGCCTCAGCCGCCGTCCAGACGACCGTCAAAAACGTCCAGCAACAGCAGCAGCAGCAGCAGCAACAACTACGTGTCAAACCGCAGCCGTCGCCGTCTGTCGCTTCTTCCGGCCTTCCGGTTCCGGATCTTCTAGAATCACCCGACGCCAAATACGACCCCAAACCCAAAGATATCGACGCCGCCGCCCTCAGACTCAGACTCAAAGGTTAGTGTCTCATTTGATTGAATTCAATTCAAAACCCAAAAAACCCAATTCGATCAATTCAAAGACACGGCCGGCCGTCCGTCCGTCCGTCCGTCCGTCCGTCCGTCTCCTCTTCCTAGTTGCGATCCGGTTTCGACCGACAGGGCCGATATCGAAATCGATGATTCAGCCATTTTCCGTTTAGTTTTTCTGACGTCAATCACGCACTTGGGAGGAATAGGAGCGCGGCGGGCGGCCGGTTGTGTATTTTCTCACGCCAAAATGTCGTACACGTGACCACCGTCCAAGGATATCGTCGGTTGCCCTGGGTCACCGAGTCTATAGATTTTTTTTTCGGTCGAATTCTCTTCAATTATTTGTCTCTTCTTTATTAAATGCGCCATATCGGCGCTACATTATGCATCGCATGTAACTAGACCCGAAAGTTGTTGTTTTTTTTTTAGCTGACTTGTCTATGCGGATGGATATCCATCAAATCCATGTTGTCTATTTATAGTTTTAGTATTCTTTTTTTGTTTCCCCCCTACCACCGCTACCGCCGGTTGACAAGGATGGGGCCGATTCTGGTTGGGTGGGAAAAGGCGATTATGGATGGATGGGGCGGATGGATGGATGGATGGGTTTGGCTCCTTTTTTTATCGCTTAATACTTCACTTTGCTGCCTCGTCGCTATTATGTAGATAAAAGTAGTCGAGTATAGAAGAAGAAGAAGAAGCCAGTCGTACATGGGCAATCGAGGAGCCAATCCCGGTCGCGGGAGCGGACAACAACCTCGCTCCTTGCTATATAACAGAAAGAAAAAAAGGAAAAAAAAAGGAAAAAAGAAGAAGAACCTCTTATAGACTTGTTTATACCAGACATATCAGAAACTATATTCGGCTGTTGCTGTGCGGAGGTGCACGCCAATGGTGGCCACAGTCTACTACTTCCGATTCAGATACACGCCAATTGTCTAACTGTTTGGATTCATTTTTCTGGAATGAAAACGACAACGATGATGATTAGAGGCTGGTGACGATTGGAAGGGGAAATCCCCTTAAATGTTCAAACTGGAGAGGAAATGATTTACGAGCCGAACGGGGCCTACAATGACGCTGTCGGATTACGGTCACGTTTGAAATGAAAAGGGAAAAGAAAAAAAAAAGCCCAAATTTGAAATTGATGAAATTCTAATTCCGTAATATAATAGAGACGTGAGCACGGCCAAAGAGCCCTGCATTAATGTTAATCCAACGGTCGAACTGATCGGCACGTTTTCGACTCCCCTCGAAATTGTTTTCTAGGCCAATAAAAAAATTTAAGAAAATTTAGGTTTTGACTAACTTTTTATTTTTCATCTTTTTGTGTTGTTGTAGATCATTTCGACGGACGATTTATGTCGATTGGACAGCCCAAGGAAGCCATTCTGTATCCGAACGGCACGGCCGAATACCCGGTCCGCTACAACAACAATTTGTCGCCCTCGAGGCGCAACGTCCCCGGCCGCTCAAAGTGGAACCTCGGCTCGCTGCAGCTGCCGGACGGCAGCCGAGTGCGGACGCGCCTGTCGCGCAAAGTCCGCAAGAAGTTGGAGAAATTCCTCTGGCTCTACACTCAATGCCCCGTCATCTACCGGTGGAAGGATCTCGGCTCGCGCTACTGGCCCCGCTGGATCAAACAGGGACGATGCCACGCCAACCAGTCGTGCTCCTTCCCGCCGGGAATGACCTGCCGCGCCTCCGAAGAGCGTGAAGTCGTCATTTTGCGCTGGCACTGCCAGTACTGGGATCCGCCCCGCTTCTGCAAATGGATCCCTCTCCATTACCCGATCGTTCGGCAGTGCACCTGCGGCTGTTCGGCCACGAAATCCATCAATTGAATCTCCTTTTTTTAACTCTCTCTCTCTATCTATCTCTGATTTTGAATTTCCCGCGACAACATATTTTGAAAACTCCCCTCAACGATTGGACGCAACATTTTCTAAAAAAGAAGGAAAAACCAAAACGAAACTTTTTATCAAATAATCAAATGCCAGCTATAATACTCATTGCACATGCACAACCCACCCCCAAGTAACAGTTGCATTCCCACTTTGACAACGTAAAAAAAAAAAATCAATCACAACCCAAAAAAGACAACAACAATTGGCATTCCACAATTTCTCTCCCCTCCACCAGTCTGCTGCTGCTGCCCACGACAAAAAAAAAATATAAAATCTAAAAAAAAAGGAAAGAACAAAATAGAAGCCCGTCCATTGAAAAAAGAAAATGTGGCTGACGTTTTGATACGCACAAAAGAAGAAGAAAATCTTTTCGCAAATTTTTGTTCTCCCCAAACTATTATTATCCTATTATTCCCCCCCCCAGCCCGCTGTCAATCGAAAATTTGTAATCGAAAGCGCACACATATTTCTAACCAGTATTTTTTGGTCCCCTTTTTTCCCCTTCATCACCTTTATATTATTATATAACTTTTTAATTGAATTCAATAACGATCCTATTTTGATGACAATTGATATATGATAATAGTCGGCAATAATCCACCCCCCAATATGTCTCTGTGTGTTGTGTGTGTAGCTATATATATATGATATACATATGAAAAGGAGAGAAAAGAAAAACAAATTAGGGTTTGTGGGATTTTTCTCCCGGCCGTTTGAAAACCTCCCGCCCTTTCTCTCCTCCCGCAGTATTATTTTTACACCCCCAAAAAAAACAGCATGGAAAAAACGCACACGCTCCTCTTTTTTTAAAAACATGCTTTTACTCGAGCTACTATCTCAATAACGATTTTTACCGCCCCGTCAGAGCAAAATTTGAAACAAAAACAAAATTATAAAAAAAAAAAAAAATGTTCAAATCTTGTGTGCCGCATTTAATCTCGCTGTAAATAATAAGGAGGGGAAGAAGGGAAAAAAATTAACATGCTCGTTACTAGACAGACACGCAACAATGTCGAGACGATATTTTGTAATCCAGCCATAGTCGTGATTTTTTTTTATCTCCACTTGTCACAAGGGGGTAGAGGGAGGGAAGGAGATTTGGGTTTGTGGAGGCAAAGAAGAAAAAGTTAATTTTTTTGTCGACAATTGTGTTAAGAGTTGACTGCGGAGTCAAGCTTGCAGTTGGAGCAGCGTGTACTGAACGAGGAACTCGTCCGAGAGCGTTCGATCGAGCGTCATTTTGGCCCGGTGGTGCAAGTTACCCACCCGAGTCGGGTCGCCGCGTTCCAATTCGAATCGGATGAACCGAAGCCAGATTTCTATCAATTCAAAGGGCAACAGAAGAAGAAATTTTTAAAAAATTCATTGGAATGTGTGTGAAAAAATAAAAATAAGTTGATTAAGGAAATTCGACATGTAAACGGATCTCATGTGATGGCTTTGTAACTCCATTTCCTATCCCCCACCCCCCAACCCATCATTTGGAATATAACGTTTTACATGTTGTGTAAAAAGTTTTGGTCTTTGATTTTTTACTTTAGTTTAAAAAAATGTATACCTGTATTCTTTTGGCCAAAGTACATGGCGGCTTTCTCGTAGACTTGCCGGAGAAATTCCAGGTCAGGGTGAGACTCGTTGAGCTCCACCTGAATCATCTTGTAGTGAAAGTCCAGCACGAGAGGTGGAAGCGCTGCCTGGGATTGATACAATTTTCGGGCTTCGTCTCGGCCTGTCAAAAAATAAGAAACAGAATTGTTGACACTAAAGTCATTATCGTAAAAATAATAAATGTAGGAAGATGTAAACCTTTCTGAGTGGCAATCCAGCTGAGATAAAGAGGTTTGAAATGATTTCCGACCGGAGGCTCAACAGAGAGCGCTTTCTGATAGAGGTTTTCGACTGTTTGGAGAGCCTCAGTATTATCATTGTACAAGGCTTCGTAATGTTCGATTGCCGTCTCCCAAACGGGAATCGAATCGGCTGTAGATCCTAGGGCTTTGATCGCTTCCCAGAAAAGAGCCGGAAGTTCAACAAAAACAGCTGCTGATTTTTCATCATCACCAGCTGGAGGCAATTCGTCGGATGCTCCAGTGTCAATCTGGAAGAGAGGCTCCTCTTCCTTTTGTTCGAGCTCCGCCTTCAATGATTTCACCCACAGCGTGGCATTCTTGGGAAACTGACGCACAGCCTCAGCCAAAACCGATTTCAATTGGTAGCCGGACAAAGAATCAATCTCCATCATGCCAATCTGTATTCCAACACAAAATTATGAATAAATTACGTCAATTTTAAATAAACAATTATTTTTTCCCGTTTTACCCAGTCAGTGAGTTGTTCGTCTGACAATTTTTCGTTCATGAGCGCACGATGACAAAGGTGATGAATTCTTTGACGGATTTTGGGTCTGATGATTTCATTCTGGAACAAGAAAAAGAGCGTGTCGACAAACAGTTGCCACATTTTCGGCGTGTCAATGCGCTCGATAGCTTCTTCGTAAGTAGAGCAACACAACCTAAATCACAAAAACGAATTAGCATCTTTAACTGATGATAAACGGATATTTCACTTGACTTACTCTATCCTATCTTTCAGCTTCACATCCTTATCAGTGGACACCTTTTCGAGCGCGTTTCTGGCTACAGTATCCCAAGTGATTTCGTCTTCGCTGTGTTCGACTTTCATATCGCTACAAAATGAAAGTGTAGAAGCTTAAAAATTGAAAGAGTAATAAATGGAAATCAACTTACGAGAGGATCGTTTGCCGAAGTTGAAAAGTGAAATCAAAATCTTTGACCACGGCAAGGAAAGGCAGAAGGTCAGAAGCCGATTTTACAGCATTCTTGGCGTCGTTGTAAAACAAGATAGCAAGTTGTCCCTCAAGAATGCTATTCGTCTCTTCTTCACCCTCTGGCAAATCAGCTTCACAGCTGAGACCTAGAACTTCTCTCCTTTTCCGTAGTCGGTCTGCTTCAAGGAGTTCCAGACGAAAAGCCTGTCACAAAAGTATTTAGAATTTTATTATTAGGGAACGTATATGAACATGTTACCTCCGTGTACAACTGAATGCTTTCAGGATGAAATCTCAACGCTCTCAAAAGCAAACCTCGGCCGTTTGCAGCAGAGCCATTATCTTCAAACTCCCATTTGGCAGCCATAATCCACAGTGAGGGGTCATTGCTTTTCATGGCAAGCAGCCTGACAAATATTCTGGTTATGCTGCTATTCCATTTCTTTATTGGATAAAAGAATAATAATTATACTGATTCCATATAATGAAAATGTGTAAAGCTAATTTACCATCCGCTTGCAAAACTCAATGTGAGATAACCAAATTTTCAAATCAGTTGGGAAACGAGCAGTAGCGTACATAAACATTTTGTTTATCCTGTTGGCAATGGCATAATCAATCTCTGGTTTCTTGAACTGGTAACCAATTTTCTGAAAGTAAACATAATTGTTTTAGTGTCTTGTGACAACTTTACTGTTTAAACTATACTGGCATACATTTCGTCTTATTCTGACTAGTGTCAGTAAATTGATTTCATACTGTATGTATTTGAGAAAATCTTCCTTCATTTTAGTATGTTTCTGGAGCTTATATTCAAAATCTCGACGCTTTTTCACTATCGCTCTAAAATTAAAATGGTTTTAGGAATTAGCATCAACACGTAATAATCACAAACTTCTTTCTGTCATACTTAATTTCTTGATCGTTGAATAATTCCACTCTCTGCATCTGCTCCAGCTCTGGGAGCATTTCCTCAAGTCTTAAATCCACAAATTCCGCCATGATTAAAGTATTTACGTCTCAAATTAACTTCAAACACAGAGAAGAATCAACGAAGAACAAACTGTTCCAAATTTCAAACACGTGTGTTTTCAGACAGAGAACATCGTCTGCTTGCATCAATCCAAGCGCATTTCGTTGTCAAACTGTCCATCTATGTGCTTATCTTGAAACTGTTTACATGGTTATCGGTGCCTATTTGAAAATGGGGATTTTTTATATTCTAGAAGATATTTTTTTAAATTAAATTAAATCTGACGTATTTTTAATATAGCTACTTAAAAATTATTGATTTCATTCTAAAAAAAATTGTGAAAGCAATCTGGCTTTTTGTTGTGCTGCAGTTGTTCTGCTAGTCGTTCAAAGGTTAGAATCTTAGAAAAAGCGAAAAAGGGCTAAAAATCTTAGAACTTTCAGTGTTTTTAATTTAAAAAAAGACTGTCAACAAAGTTTTTATGGTTGATTTGTATTACTTTGTTCATCAGATAACATTGACTTAAGCCTGACACTTAAAAATATTGAATATGGATTGGATTCATTGCAATGACTGTTACAAACAACCATATACAAGCCCTAAAACCTTGTTCGTCCTCACGTCGTGCGCCCGAATACAGTGCTCTGAATGCAATTCATCCAACTCATGTGAATTCATATACATTCTTTTACATTAATAAAGTCTGGTTTGTGACCCTAAATGTTTATTGTTTGTGATTGAAAACTAGGCGTAAACAGAGATTGCAAGCCGTGCAGAAGTCAGAATTACAATGCAGTTCCATTAGATGGATCACTACCTTCAGACGTCGAAGACTTTTTCCGCGATCCTTTAGATATCCTTAAAAGATACCTTAAAGTCTATGATTTCCAACGTGGCCATCGGGATCGACTTTTTAAACGCCATGCTGAACAAGTGACATTTTACTAATTGCAGATAATTATTTAAAAAAAATCTAACCTATTATTCTCATTTTCAGCAAAAACAAATGGCTGCTCAATGTGCTCAGGCATCTCAATTTCAGAAAACCATCTCAGACCTACAAGGGCAAGCAAAAAATCATTAAAAAAATCCAAACCTCAACTGTGTCTCACTATTAATGATACTATTTTCGTTGCAGTACTGTGCAAAAACTGACATCAGAAATTCGCGCTAAGGACCAGGAAGTTATCACAATTGAGTCAAAACTACGAGAAGTGGAGAATGCCATGGCTAAAGAACGGAGGTTCTTGATTTAGAGGTTGAAAATAATGTTTTGTCCAATTGACAATTGTGTTGCTTTCTCTTAGGTCACAAGATTTATATCAAAACCTTAAGAAAATGCCAGCAGACCCAAACAAGAGAATTGCTCCAACTCCAACGTTGAGCGACAGAGTTTCCGATGACCGCAATTCTATTCCATGGCAGCCGAAAGTTCCAGGAATTCCGGTGAATCCCCCAGAACGTCCTGGCCCAATGCGCCAACGCTACATGCCAACCCAACAGCACCAGCCGTATCCATCCAGAGGATCCCAACAGTTTTTAAATTTTGAAACACCATCCTATTTTTACTCGTCGTCAACCCCGGCTCCTGTTGCCCGAGCGTCTCTCTCCAGCAACGTCACTCCGATGAATCCTCTGTCTTCCTTTCCTACTCCAACTGTCCAACGGTAAATGTGTTTTTGTGGTGTTTATTTTGCTATAATTGATCATTTTTAATTCGAAAATTTCAGACCTCGTCAATCTGTGGTGGCTGCCCCTATGCCGCACCATGCACCAAAGCAACAACAGTCACATCCAATACAACAACAAAAGCGCGGAGTATCTTACAATCGAGTTTTCGCTTTTATGTCGGAAGCGGCTCGTCAGGCTCTTACCCCAGAAGCTCCACAAGTAAAAAAAAAGTTGTAACTATCTTTATTAAAATTTTTTTTTGAAAAATACATGCAACATATTATTCATAGAAGAGAATTGCGTGATTACTAATCGACAATAATTGGCATGACTTTATGATACTAAATACGTTTAATTCAAAAGCTTAGCAATCGAGAATGCAAGTAAAATTCAAACAAATCCGATAGCCCAGTCCGTTATAGGGGAGGCAAATGAACAAATCAGAACGAACGATGGAACTTTTAAAAATATTGTTAGAATTCAAACATCAAAACCATGTCTACGCATCCCGATCGTCTTTTGTTTTCCCATCTCCCCTTGACGACACAAACGTCATCTGTTCGTCTCTAGCGTCGTCATCGACCCTGCATCTTTTTCTCTGTGTGTCTCACATCAAGAAACGTTTCTTATATTTTCTCTCTCTCTCCCCGTCTTATGTTGAAAGTCTTTCGTCTCGTTTTACTCTCCCTCATATTTTCTCATCTTGGATATTATTCCAATCCGTAAGTTCAATTCTTTATCTATATGTATGCTAATGTACTCAAGTAGTGTTTGACATTACTACTATTGTAATCAGGTCATATTGTATTCGAGCAACAAGAGTATCTTGCCCTCGCTGTATCGAGACGGCACAAAGAGACCCTCTGAACAACAAGAGACGGTATGTTCAATACAATAATTATATTGCCCTTATTGAAGGCTAATCCCTTGTACGTGTTAACTATATTCAACAAATATCCTTTAGCTATTTTCCATAGTCATTTGCTAGGAAACCTCTCTCACTTAACCGAAGTTATACCTTCATGGATAAAGAACTCGAAAACCTTTTTCGCATTTAAAGCTATTTGAGTTCACGGGAAAGCCAGTATCGTCTCAACAGTCAACACTCAACAGTTGAGAAAGGGGCTGAGCGAGCGTCTCAACCTGTTCTCAACAATTGTGCGAGAATATTGAGATGCAGTAATAGCTACAATTTTTAACGAAAGCAGCATTCTCGCAACATATCATTTATTTGGTAAGTGAAGTCTTTTAAATAATATTTGAAAATCCCAATACAAAGCCTACGATAAAGTTAGGTCATATTCGGTTAGTTCATATTAGGTCATATTATAAGTTAGCTGATATTCCCTTTTCCTTTTCTCTGCTTTCCCCTTTACTACCTGACAGTAATAGTAGTTCTAGACGACCTTGTCATAAAGACGACCTTGAAATAAATGGTGATTATTTGGAATTAATATATGATCAGAATCATTTTCACGTGGAACGAGAATAGAGTATGGTTTTTTACTATTACTCAATCAACAATTAAACAAAATAATGATATGAAACCATTGATCTGTATATTTGACTAAAATAATCAACCGGTATAATTTCCTATTAATTTGGTTGAAGGTCATAGGGAACATTACGTAAAACTGTCAATGCGGTGGTGTAGAGGTTGGGTGAGAAACTGAGAACGGGACGCGTTTGCACCATTATCAAGCAGGTACAATAGCCGCAAGGCTTAAGAGGTAGGTAGGGTGAGAAAAAGTCGTATAAAAGGAGAGAGCAAAAGTAACAGTGATCAGTCGAGTGAGCGTCTCAGACACGGCAACATCTTCATCGCGCACTTGTCACCAGCTGCAATTTGCATCGTATTATCAGTTGGCAATCATGGGTAAATATTCTGTTTTTGTATGTCAATTTTTGTATCAATTTCTATTATGTTAAATATATGTTATTACTTATTAGCCAGTTATTGTTGAATGCTAATGTTTGAATTGTTTTACTAATTAGTTAATTATGGCGTCGTGCTACTGTTGGGTGTCGTATCGTTGATGGCTGGGTCGACCACTGGTGTACCGATGTCTCCTGGGTATGGCGGATACCAAAGCACAACACTGCCGTCTTACTACTCACCACCAACCTACTATACCGAGGCCCCTAAGTACTACACCACCAAGGCGCCGGAGTACTACACGACTACGTATGATGCACCAGCTTACTACACCGAGGCTCCAAAGTATTACTCTGCCCCGAGCTACTACCAGACTGAGGCTCCGGTTTACTACACCACAAAGGCCCCCGAGTACTACACTACAACTTATGCTGCTCCTACTTACTACACTACCAAGGTTGCCGATTACTACACCACTACCTATGCTGCTCCAAGCTACTACACTGAGGCTCCAGTTTACTACACCACTAAGGCTCCAGAGTACTACATAACAACATACGCTGCACCGACTTACTACACCGAGGCCCCGAAGTATTATCCTGCTCCAAGCTACACAACTACTGAAGCAGCCAAGTATTACGAAGCCCAACCCTACTACGCCGCGGCTGCTCCTTCTTATTATGTTGAACCAACCTACTACACCGAGGCTCCAAAGTACTACTCCGCACCAAGCTACTACACCGAGGCTCCGGTGCACACAACTTACGCCGCTCCGAGCTACTACACCGAAGCGTCACAATATTATACCACAAAGGCACCAGAATACTACACCACAACTTACGCTGCCCCAGTCTACTATACGGAAGCTCCTAAGTATTACTCAGCCCCAAGCTACTACACCGAAGCGCCAGTTTACTACACCACCAAGGCCGCAGAGTATTACACAACTACCTATGCTGCTCCAACTTATTACACCGAGGCTCCTAAATATTATTCAGCACCAGCGTACTACACCGAGGCACCAGTCTACTACACTAAGGCACCAGTCTACTACACTACCAAGGCCCCTGAGTACTATGCTACAACTTACGCTGCTCCGACCTACTACACCCCAAAGTCTCCCGAGTACTACACCACAACCTACGCTGCTCCGGCGTACTACACCACTAAGGCCCCTGAGTACTACACCACAACCTACGCTGCTCCGACCTACTACACCACTAAGGCTCCTGAGTACTACACCACAACCTACGCTGCTCCGACCTACTACACCACTAAGGCTCCCGAGTACTACACCACAACCTACGCTGCTCCGACCTACTACACCACTAAGGCTCCCGAGTACTACACCACAACCTACGCTGCTCCGACCTACTACACCACTAAGGCTCCCGAGTACTACACCACTAAGGCTCCCGAGTACTACACAACTACCTACGCTGCCCCGACTTACTACACTGAAGCTCCGAAGTATTACTCGGCTCCGAGCTACCAAACTGAGGCGCCGAAATACTACACTACAACATATGCTGCTCCAACCTACTACACTGAAGCCCCAAAGAAGTATTATTAACCGTAGCAGCCTTGCTTTAATTCACGAGGTGACGCAGTTTTCAATTTTATTCGCATGTTCATATTCGTTACAAAATATCTCCGATTTATCTGCCTTGTCTATCCATTCACTAGTCATTCGGTTTGGATTGGTTCCTCTTTCAGATTTTTCAAAAAATAAATTATTTATGTGGTTACTTAACTTGCATTGGTTAGTTTCGGTAAATGGCGAAGGTGTTGTATTGGCTAGTCGTGTAAAATTGTAAGTGATCAAATGGTCTGATTTAGCACCGGCGAATCTACAATCTTTTTTGAGCAATCTGGCTGTTCCTAGTTCCCGGTCTTCTCAGAAGCAGTTGGCTGTGATATGGACTGTTCGATGAACTGATGTTCTTTAATATTGGTAACAAGGCTGTTTAGAGGGAAAAGGATAGATAGTCTGGGATGAAGAGAAAAATGCGCTGTATTGGAGAACACTTGGTATAAAAGTAAAGTATTGTGTTTGGAGTTAATGAAAATACTTTTTAATTCATAGAAAAACAAATAAGTTAGAATGTTGAATTATGTTTTATTTGCCCACCTCCACCCACAATTCCACCACGGTTTAACATAAGACATACAATACATAATACAACATACACATACAATAATAATTAACCCGTTGGCTGCCACGCCATACAACCCGTAGGTTGTACTCTCTACTAGGACTCTACGCGCCACGTCTGAAGGATCTATGACCAAGGTGGGACTTGCCATTGCTGACAAGTCCGGGCTGACACGGTGACAGGAGAATCCATCACCGCATCGACAAGGGGGAAGTCCCTATAGTGCATTGCCTTAACAGGCGCCTTGCGACAAGTTTTGGGCTGGTACGACTTTCCGATCCCACGGCATGAAAACCACGAGACCGAACAGCGCACGCAGCCCGTGCAAAGCTAGGGGAGAAAAAAGGCGTGGCAGACAACGGGTTAACTTACACAAACACAAACATATTACCAACAACAAATGATGATCCACGCTGATGTTTTGGAGATACCGGCGATGTTTTGGTGTCCATCTTCTCGACGTCTCTTCTGCATAACCTGATTAAAGAGAAAAACATTCTTATTTAGTGACATGCCAATAAAAGTTACATAATACAGATAGAAACAATAATAAGGTTTTTTAGCTCAAAGATTTAAATATGCAATTTTTTAAAGTTTAAATCAAGCTTGCAATGTTTAGAACAGTAAACAGAACAAAGCTCACTTGCTAGTCTTTTTTTTAAATTCCGGAAGTATACCGGAAGTAACCACATCGCCTCAACCATTGAGCTGTCGTCAAATTAAACCACATATTCGTGATCTCCATGAAATTTGGGGTCGATTAGATGTGATTTAAACGAAATCCAAAATTTGGCAAAAATCGAGAATTTTCCTGAACTATAAGTTCAGGAAAATTTTCGAAACCGGAAGTATGCGTACGTAAAAAACAGAACATGAACTTTACCACAAATTTTACGAGGATCACGAATATGTGGTTCTTTTGTGCGTCAGATGAATATTTACTAAACTACTAACAGAAATGAGAAAACCGGAAGTAGAAAAAAAATCAAATATCGAAAATCTAACAAGTGAGCTTTGTTGGGGGAATCGTTATCGTTAGTTATCACTAAATATTTCAACAAAATAACTGCCAATAAATGTTTAAAGAGATGTGCAAAGTTACTGAAACTGACTGTTTTGACAGCTGCAAAATTTCAAAAAGCCATCTAGCGTTAGAAAAAAGAAACATCCAAGTAAAACTTTGTTTGCGCGCAAGAAGGGCCTGATTTTGGAATTATTACACAGACACAGAGTTTAACGCAACTAGAACCTATTGGTAGATAACCTACGAAAGTAAGTCAATTGTTGGGTACCTGGGCATAATCCCGTGGTGAGTAACTGCAGGTGTGTAACAGCAAAGGAGGTAGCGACCACTGAAGTGTTCCAACTCGTCGGTGAAGTAAGACAAGTTGTAGCAGCAAAAGCAGTGAAGCTAGATAAGCGTACGTCGGGAAGATAAGGTAGGGGCAGAACGTTGCTGGATGTCCCTCTTCCTTCATGGACAAAGGTCAGCATTGGCTTAAGGATCTATTACATGCTCTGTAAAAAAATGTATTGCATTAATGAATTGAAAATATAACAGTTAATAAAGCATTTCAATCTTTACCTATACTAAGAAGCACACTGAAGATTTTCATGATGAAAAACCGCAAAAATGGAAATCACAGCAACCAACAGCCTTACTCCTTAAGTTGAGGTAAATTTCCTGATGCCAAAGAAAGTGTCATGAAGTATTGCAGTAGCGTGGTGATAGGTTATATTGATGCTTACCTTTATCATGTGGGTGAATGGTGCTGAATTTAGTAAGGCATTTGACGTGGTTGGTGTGTTAGCAGTAATCGAGAAATACCTTGTCTCCACACATTTGTATTCCACGATATGTGAGCTTCAAACATGAGTTTTAGGCTTTTGACAACATGATGGGTCTATTGGAGGAAAAAAAACTGAGCGCTAAGTCAACTTTTTGGAATGACTGACAGTAAGCATCTAAAATTTGAAGAAATAAGTTAGTACAATATAAAAATAAGAAAATGAGGTCAAGATAAACCTACATATGATAAGAAGTTCAATTTGGTATATGAAATCAAAGGAATATAATTCCTTCAAAGGAGTATTAATTAGCATCCATTGTTTCGCCCATTTTGCCATCATGTAAAAACAACAATGGCGACACTAGCGACATCTAGTAATGAGTTTGGAATCCTAAGTTGGTTGCAATATTATTTTTTAAAAACCCGACAATAGAACTCTACCGAAAATAAAAACCCAATATTTTATTTTAAAAATACCCGACAATAGAACTCCAGTGCTCGACAGTAGAACTCCCCATGCGACAATAGAACTCCGATAATTTGAGCTTCGACTGTGCAACCAACTTCAAAACTCATTACCAGATGTCGCTAGTGTCGCCCTTGTTGTTTTTACATCGTAAACGAGGCTAAATGGGCGAAACAATTTGATGCTAATTAAGGACATTCAATCTTGAGAGGTCACTATTTTACTGCATTTTTCTTTGTTAACATTTCATTATCATTACCTTACTGTGGAACTAAAACTCCCTTTGTTTAGGCCTATAGGTCTGAACTCCATTTCAGATTTACCCATCCTGCAACTGAATAACAAACTAAAAGTCAATGAGACAGCAATTAGGCTTTCAATCACTGGGAGTTCAGATTGCAAAAATGGAACTTTTTTGCACAGATGTTGAAACCGAATTAAGTTAGCCTATTTACGAAAAGCTTTCAATATTACAAGAACATTTAAGTTTTAATTAATGTAAAAAACCACCAGTGCTGGTATACCACGTCGCCTTTCTACAACCGGCACGATGACCAGCATTACTTTGATAGACTAAGTCGTTTACGAAGTTAAAAAAAAACCACTTCGGCGAAAGTACCAACGATCACCAGTCAAAAACAGAAACGACGACGACTCACGAATTAATCCAATTTATCATGGCACTGATGTCGGTCTTTGAGGTAAACCAAGAAAAAGATAAACCAATACCAAAAATTTCTAATTTCATGATAACTTTATGCTTGTTAATAACAGTAGAGAAAAAATTATATAGGAGGTGTAAAATTTGGTGTAAAATTTCGTCGGTTGCCCGCCCATATTAGTTATCGTTAATCTAATGTCCTTGTTGCAGGAACGACAACCGGTAGCAGCAACAGCGGCCCGATCCTTAAAAGTGTTCTCCAGGTCAACTGCAACTGCCGTCAACTTATTTGCCCGCTAAGTGCCGCCGATTATTTGTTTGGCCGTTTGCATCGCATCGGACTTGAACATCACCGCAATGGACCGAAACAAGGGTACTTTTTTTCTTGCCGAAGATATCCTACCGGGTAATATACTAAAATTCCATACGAATTATTTGTGGCTTAAATTTATTCGATTTTGTTGGGTTTTACAGGAAATAAAGAGTGTTTTATCAGAGTGGTCCTAGTTCGTTTCCAGTCAATCTAGTTGAACAAATTGCGTTGCAACCGACAACTTGTGGTTATTCCGTGGAAGTGGTTATTCTGGTGCATACAATTCCTACCCTTGGGAACTTTAAATTGAATTTTTAATTTTGTTGCTACTGTGAAAATGAATAGATTTGGAATTCGATAAAGTGCCGTCGAGTTTGATCGAATCATTCGTTTCGGCTGAAGAAGATCTCGGTTCCTGATCTCGGATGACCTGGATCAGCTCGCGTATTTCGTCCAGGAGCTACACGCCTGCCTGAACAGGCTATAAAATTGCATCCTTCAAGCGAGCCTTCAAGTTGCTCTGCCGAACTTCTAGTCTGTCTGTCTAGCAAATAATGTTTGTTCATTCAGTTACTCCGCTGCCATTGCCACATCATAGCAACCCAAACAAGGTAGGCACAAATTATACCTGTATCTTACAGTGAATATAAAAATTTTTGCGACTCCATTTATTCTCGGGAGAAGTGGCTATGGACGGAGAATTCGGTTGTCAAATTTAGTGTAAGTTCAGCACCATACCACTTCCTATATTGCCCTTCAATGCGTTATTTAAAGTTGAATTCACAGTGCGATCAGAAATTCTTTCAGCAAACCACAGATTTCTTTAATCATCAGCATTCAAAACCAAAAAGAATCATTCCAGATTTTTTTTTAAATTAAAAATAAAAGAGGCATTGTACGAAACCAGTTTGACAATAGGTGGAAGCTGTAATAGCTCTTTCTCACTGGAATTGAAATGAAATACGGTGGTTTGTATACGGCAGAACCCACAATTAATCAGCGGTTAAAATATTTCTGTTTATAAATTAATTGAAATCTACCTCACGTGTGGTCGACATCTTATTACAACATTTTCCCCAATAGAAACGGAAATATTTAACCAGAAAGTACTCCACAGACCACATCCTTTGAAGGCTATCGATTGCCAATGGGATACATCTAAGGAGTGTGCACACGTATTAAAGGATCACGTTGCCGTTTCAGTTAGACACTTCGACAATTGCACCAGTACGCCCTCCTAATACTGAACACTGAAGCACCGTAAGTGAACCTATTTTTTAAAGTAATATCATTTTTTAATATGTCTTTATTCATTCCAGAAAATTAAATTTTTTCGATTATTTCTTTACGATTGTAGAATGGAGAAAATGGTATGTCAGCATTTGAAGTTCTTTTTTTCCAACTAATTTTGTAATTGGGATGTATTTTATTCCTCTGCAGATTAAAGTATTGATTTCGGTATTCGTCGTAGCAGTCTTACTTGAAACAACATTGGCCTGTGAGTGCGATTACAAACGCGTTTACGAGGGTCACAACGGTAACAAGGTCAGCGGCTGCTATATGGTGAGGCCAGCAAGTCAAGGCACGGCTTGTCAGTGCCGTTATGTCGGATATGCCTTCATATGCAAAGGTCATCAAGTTGGTTGCCAGAACCCCAATCACTATCTGTGTCGTTATCCCGATACGTCAAAAGAGGCATGCATTTTCGCCAATGGAGACTGCGATGGTTATTAATCCACCTTATAATCCGACTAATTTCCGAGCGTTGTGATCATTCCGAATTTTTATTACCACATTAATCAACTTATCCACACACACTGATTAGAAAATAGATACTCTCAGCAGTCAAATTTTTCATTTGGTCATAATCTTTCTGTCCCAATATACAACAAACATTAGTTCACTTTCCCAGTTAGTTATTTGAGTTACAGCTGTTACTATTGACGTCAATATTGTGTTTAACATTTATTAATAATAGCTTACACGGTTACACCCGAGCGCGATAGATTGATAACGCCACTCGACAGAGAATAGCAGAGTTTTGACTAGTGAGTACAACTTATGCTTAGTAATCTGTAAATAACATGTTGAAAAATGGAATTATTTTTTCGGAATTTTGAGGAATACAGAGTAGACTTTTATAAATATTAATTATGCACTCTGTAATCCTCTCATATTGTTACATATCAAATTGAGGTTGAATTTAGTTCGTAAAAACCGGCAAAAACAACGAAACTAGAAACACAGAGGGAAATATAACTCGACATATAACAAAGCAAATTTATAACAAAGACAACTATTTGAGCCAAGCAAAATATTTTAAAAATTCGTTCGAAACTTGTAAAGTTGTTAGACTGAAGTCCTGGATTCAAAACTCATTACTAGATGTCGCCAGTGTTGCCTTTGTTGTTGTTACGTCGTGAAACGAGGCCAAAAGGGCGAAACAAATTGTAGCTAAATTATACTTATCTTCCTGTGATTTCATATACCAAATTGAACTTCGAATCTTGTGTAGGTTTATCTTACCTAGTTACCTTATTTTTATACTGTACCAACTTATTTCTTCAAATTCTAGATGCATACTGTCAGTCATTCCAACAAGTTGACTTAGCGCTCAGTCACTTTCCATCCATTATAGGCCCATCAGGCTGTCAAAAGCCTAAAACTCATTGTTGGAGCACACATGTAGTGAATACAATTGTGCCGAGATAAGTTATTTCCCCGTGACTGCTACCAGACCATAACAATTTAGATTTTCTTATAACATAGGTATCCTTGCCCATGAACCATAGGATCTTTTCTGAATCTCGCAATTGTGGTGGTGTACCCTGCAACAGCATGTTTGTGGTTATGGATGTGTTTACTCTGTTCAGAAGGCAACCCAGCTAAGAGATAGGTACAGTTTTATTTCTCATAAGTAAATCTATGTCAATTTGTAAATAATGTTGAGAATTTCCTTGTCCCATTCCCACTTACAGTTTCAGAGACATGAAGTGTGTGAAGTGAATAACCTGTCATGTGTAGGCACATGTACCAGATCTGCTTGATGAAAGTCAAATGCCTTACTAAATTCATCACCCAAATGACAAAGGTAAGCATCAATACCACCTATCACCAAGCTAATTTACAATACTTCATGACACTTTCTTTAGCATTAGGAAATTTATCTCAACATGCGGAGTAATGCTGTTGGTTGCTGTGAATCCATTTTTACGTTTTTTCATCATGAACATTTCTTTGATGTGCTTCTTAGAAAAGGTAAAGATTAATGTGCTTTCTTAATTTTTATATTTTCATTAATGTAACACTTTTTTATACAGAGCAGGCAAGATCCCCACGCCCCACGGACATCCTCGAGCTAATGCTGAATTTTGTCCATGACAGAAGAGGGACTTCCATAATGCTCCATCCTTATCTTCAAGACGTACGCTCATCCAGCTTCACTGCTTCAGTGCTTCTTATGCTGCAAAAAAAACTTTTCTTGCTTCACTGGCGAAGCTGGATAACTTCAGCAGTTGCTGTTACACACCTGCAGTTACTCACCACGGGATTATGGCCAGGTACCCGACAATTGACTTACTTTCGTAGATTATCTACTAATAATCTAGTTGCGTTAAACTCTGTGTCTGTGTAATAATTCCAAAATCAGGCCCTTCTTGCGCGCAAACAAAGTTTTACTTGGATGTTTCTTTTTTCTAACGCTAGATGGCTTTTTGAAATTTTGCAGCTGTCAAAACAGTCAGTTTCAGTAACTTTGCACATCTCTTTAAACATTTATTGGCAGTTATTTTGTTGAAATATTTAGTGATAACTAACGATAACGATTCCCCCAACAAAGCTCACTTGTTAGATTTTCGATATTTGATTTTTTTTCTACTTCCGGTTTTCTCATTTCTGTTAGTAGTTTAGTAAATATTCATCTGACGCACAAAAGAACCACATATTCGTGATCCTCGTAAAATTTGTGGTAAAGTTCATGTTCTGTTTTTTACGTACGCATACTTCCGGTTTCGAAAATTTTCCTGAACTTATAGTTCAGGAAAATTCTCGATTTTTGCCAAATTTTGGATTTCGTTTAAATCACATCTAATCGACCCCAAATTTCATGGAGATCACGAATATGTGGTTTAATTTGACGACAGCTCAATGGTTGAGGCGATGTGGTTACTTCCGGTATACTTCCGGAATTTAAAAAAAAGACTAGCAAGTGAGCTTTGTTCTGTTTACTGTTCTAAACATTGCAAGCTTGATTTAAACTTTAAAAAATTGCATATTTAAATCTTTGAGCTAAAAAACCTTATTATTGTTTCTATCTGTATTATGTAACTTTTATTGGCATGTCACTAAATAAGAATGTTTTTCTCTTTAATCAGGTTATGCAGAAGAGACGTCGAGAAGATGGACACCAAAACATCGCCGGTATCTCCAAAACATCAGCGTGGATCATCATTTGTTGTTGGTAATATGTTTGTGTTTGTGTAAGTTAACCCGTTGTCTGCCACGCCTTTTTTCTCCCCTAGCTTTGCACGGGCTGCGTGCGCTGTTCGGTCTCGTGGTTTTCATGCCGTGGGATCGGAAAGTCGTACCAGCCCAAAACTTGTCGCAAGGCGCCTGTTAAGGCAATGCACTATAGGGACTTCCCCCTTGTCGATGCGGTGATGGATTCTCCTGTCACCGTGTCAGCCCGGACTTGTCAGCAATGGCAAGTCCCACCTTGGTCATAGATCCTTCAGACGTGGCGCGTAGAGTCCTAGTAGAGAGTACAACCTACGGGTTGTATGGCGTGGCAGCCAACGGGTTAATTATTATTGTATGTGTATGTTGTATTATGTATTGTATGTCTTATGTTAAACCGTGGTGGAATTGTGGGTGGAGGTGGGCAAATAAAACATAATTCAACATTCTAACTTATTTGTTTTTCTATGAATTAAAAAGTATTTTCATTAACTCCAAACACAATACTTTACTTTTATACCAAGTGTTCTCCAATACAGCGCATTTTTCTCTTCATCCCAGACTATCTATCCTTTTCCCTCTAAACAGCCTTGTTACCAATATTAAAGAACATCAGTTCATCGAACAGTCCATATCACAGCCAACTGCTTCTGAGAAGACCGGGAACTAGGAACAGCCAGATTGCTCAAAAAAGATTGTAGATTCGCCGGTGCTAAATCAGACCATTTGATCACTTACAATTTTACACGACTAGCCAATACAACACCTTCGCCATTTACCGAAACTAACCAATGCAAGTTAAGTAACCACATAAATAATTTATTTTTTGAAAAATCTGAAAGAGGAACCAATCCAAACCGAATGACTAGTGAATGGATAGACAAGGCAGATAAATCGGAGATATTTTGTAACGAATATGAACATGCGAATAAAATTGAAAACTGCGTCACCTCGTGAATTAAAGCAAGGCTGCTACGGTTAATAATACTTCTTTGGGGCTTCAGTGTAGTAGGTTGGAGCAGCATATGTTGTAGTGTAGTATTTCGGCGCCTCAGTTTGGTAGCTCGGAGCCGAGTAATACTTCGGAGCTTCAGTGTAGTAAGTCGGGGCAGCGTAGGTAGTTGTGTAGTACTCGGGAGCCTTAGTGGTGTAGTACTCGGGAGCCTTAGTGGTGTAGTAGGTCGGAGCAGCGTAGGTTGTGGTGTAGTACTCGGGAGCCTTAGTGGTGTAGTAGGTCGGAGCAGCGTAGGTTGTGGTGTAGTACTCGGGAGCCTTAGTGGTGTAGTAGGTCGGAGCAGCGTAGGTTGTGGTGTAGTACTCAGGAGCCTTAGTGGTGTAGTAGGTCGGAGCAGCGTAGGTTGTGGTGTAGTACTCAGGGGCCTTAGTGGTGTAGTACGCCGGAGCAGCGTAGGTTGTGGTGTAGTACTCGGGAGCCTTGGTGGTGTAGTACTCGGGAGACTTTGGGGTGTAGTAGGTCGGAGCAGCGTAAGTTGTAGCATAGTACTCAGGGGCCTTGGTAGTGTAGTAGACTGGTGCCTTAGTGTAGTAGACTGGTGCCTCGGTGTAGTACGCTGGTGCTGAATAATATTTAGGAGCCTCGGTGTAATAAGTTGGAGCAGCATAGGTAGTTGTGTAATACTCTGCGGCCTTGGTGGTGTAGTAAACTGGCGCTTCGGTGTAGTAGCTTGGGGCTGAGTAATACTTAGGAGCTTCCGTATAGTAGACTGGGGCAGCGTAAGTTGTGGTGTAGTATTCTGGTGCCTTTGTGGTATAATATTGTGACGCTTCGGTGTAGTAGCTCGGAGCGGCGTAAGTTGTGTGCACCGGAGCCTCGGTGTAGTAGCTTGGTGCGGAGTAGTACTTTGGAGCCTCGGTGTAGTAGGTTGGTTCAACATAATAAGAAGGAGCAGCCGCGGCGTAGTAGGGTTGGGCTTCGTAATACTTGGCTGCTTCAGTAGTTGTGTAGCTTGGAGCAGGATAATACTTCGGGGCCTCGGTGTAGTAAGTCGGTGCAGCGTATGTTGTTATGTAGTACTCTGGAGCCTTAGTGGTGTAGTAAACTGGAGCCTCAGTGTAGTAGCTTGGAGCAGCATAGGTAGTGGTGTAGTAATCGGCAACCTTGGTAGTGTAGTAAGTAGGAGCAGCATAAGTTGTAGTGTAGTACTCGGGGGCCTTTGTGGTGTAGTAAACCGGAGCCTCAGTCTGGTAGTAGCTCGGGGCAGAGTAATACTTTGGAGCCTCGGTATAGTAGGTGGGAGTGGCGTATGTTGTGTAGTAAACTGGAGCTTCAGTGTAGTAACTTGGGGCAACATACGTTGTGGTGTAGTAAGAAGCTGTAGTGTAATACTCGGGAGCCTTGGTGGTGTAGTAAACGGAAGCTTCGGTGTAGTAGGTCGGGGCAGCATACGTTGTGGTGTAGTATTTAGGCGCCTCAGTCTGGTAGCTCGGAGCCGAGTAATACTTGGGAGCTTCAGTGTAGTATACTGGGGCAGCGTAGGTTGTAGTATACTCCGGTGCCTTGGTGGTGTAGTACTTGGGAGCCTCGGTGTAGTAAGTAGGGGCAGCATACGTAGTCGTGTAGTACTCGGGGGCCTTGGTAGTAGTTTGGTAAGAATAGCTGCCATAACCAGGAGACATCGGTACAGCATTGATCTGCCCAGCCATCAACGACAGCAACGACAACAACACCAGCAGCAGCACGATGCTGGAATTAGCTACATATACAGATAAATATGATGTGTCAAATACTTTCATTAAAAACAATTTCACAACAAAAATTTCATTTTAATTCAGAGTTAACATTTAAATGATTTAACTTACCCATATTTGAAAGATGAAATTCGATCGAGATTCAAGTGAATACAGGTACTGGATACTGTTGCTGTGTTGAAGCTGCTCACTCGACTGATTTCAATGCCGTCTGTCCTCACATTTTATACCTTTTCCTGTCACCCTTATTTACCTCGTTGCCTACCCTTTCCCAATCGTTTTACTGGGTTTGCCCTTGAGTTATCGCGCTACTCGATAATGATGCAAAAGGCACAAAAGAACCACACCCATCACTATTTAAATTTCTTACCACACCTCTATTACGAGGCAAAATGGCGATTTTTTAGCCCCCTACCTCTCTCTCTCTTTCAATTCTTATAGCCGTTGGCAGTTAGGATATAAGTAAATGGAATAAACATGGATGAATGTAATAAATGGAATGTGAGATCAGAAACGTCAAAGCGCATTTTCTCTTCCTCTAATATTTAACTATCCGTACTATTTATGTAGGTACATTCAAAAACTTTAAAATTGTAAAATTGTAAAAGATGATTCATTTATTCGGCCATTTTGCAGCGTTACTCTAATTTCGATTTCAAACAATGAATTTTTCACACAGATTCTCTTGAACACGCGTCACGCTATTTATCGTCACACTTTCATTTTTGATGCTTTTTTTTTTTTGTATGAAATGCTGCGACTGCTACAAGTATTGAGGTACCGATACTCGGAGAATTCCGGTTTTTACATTCGTTTATTTGACAATAAAACCCACAAGCTTATTTACAAGTCAATTTTTACCACACGAGAACGACACTGACATTTGGCAGAGCAGATTTCAACAAGAAACACTATAAAACCGAGTACTGCCAATCCAAAAGCACCGAAAAGCCCGCGTAGGTCGTGCAGAGTCAATGGAGCTATCCGGCGGTTCCGTTTGTCGTTTTCCACTTTGCGCTCGTCTATATAACACCTCGACGCAAAACTGTGATGGGTGGCATCCAAATAGTTGGACAAACCTGTTTGCCTCAGCAACAAAAGCCTATGTAAAACGAGGATACGATAATAGAGGTATCATTGCATAAAAGGTGTTTGACGAAAGGAAATTTGGTTGTATGATTGCGCAAATTGAATTGCTCACTGATTGTTGATTGCCTTGGTAAACTGACTATCCTTTTGAAGGAACAAGCTGTTTTGTCTCGATTTCACTTTCTCCGGCAGAATCGTCGCTCGGCAAAATCCGGTTCTCCTCAAGTCTTTCTCGATTTCGGAATCTGCTAAAAGATCAGACTGAAAAGCCAAGCACTTTTATGAAATTCTGTAAATAAATGAATTGTGCATTGAGACGAAATTGGAATACCATGACTAAAACCTGGTTTGGTTTGCTTAGTAAAAGTTCCACAAATTCGCTGGAGGGTGAAACTAGAAGTTCCGGGTTTTCCCTTACGCGCTTATAGATTTCTTGATAAATTGGGTCACTAGATTCCTTCAGACACGTTTATATGAAATGGTTTAAGTTTATTATGAACCTCAAAATTTTTAAATTTTATTTAAAAAAAAATGAATATGTGGTTTGACTATTATTTTAAAATACCCATTTCCCAACTTCACCTTAAATTCGGTGTGTGTACTGGACTCGTTAATAATGAGTGGTTGGATATCTTTGTTTGCCACCACATCTCCGATTGAATGGACAATGAAATGTAATTTAGGAGTAGTTATAATCGAAATGATGGATCCAGTAAAGGCGTAATCAAACACCAACACAGTAAAAAGCCACGATCCTATAATCATGCGAGAAGCCAGCGAACGGTGTCTCGTCCGTGAAAGATCTCCACCTTGGAATAATAAAAAAACACGCAAAACATATTAGGATTCAGTTATTTTGAATTGAGTGCCGAACTTCAACATGGTCTATACCTTGTCCAAAAACTATTCCGACGCCATTTGTGAGAATGTCCTGGTATGTTAATATCTTTTGCTCAGGTCCTTTCTTAAGGTACATCACAATCCAAACAACGTATCCAACGGCAAAGTTAGCTGCCAAATACAGGATCCACATCTGCATGTGATGAGAATAAAATACTTGATTATTACATAAATTATACGACGTTGAACTCCCCTCGATATTGAAATTAAAATTCTGAAATTAGTTAACAAACCGATGGGGAGAAAACGTTCAAAATTGCAAAGGCATCAATATTTTGCCGTGGATACGGGACAATGATTGCAATATTGTCCAAAATGATCGGCACAGTGACATCAAAAACCGAATCTCTTGAATATAGCTGGGGACCGAAAGTAGCAGTCATATCCACTTCCTAGTTGCCCAGACAAATAAAACTTAGACCGGTTAATTAACATTGAATACTGTTTCAACAAGTATCACTTCTTATGTATACTTCACGGACGAGTTGGCCCAAAATTCCAGTCCAAGATCCGTTTCCGTGGATTTCGTCGGGTGAACCTAATTGCAGAATGTCCGTTGGAACGTGAATTTCGTACCTTTTTTAGAATTGGAAGAAAAAATGGATAAATAAAACAATAAATACGACGTAAACCTTCGTCCCTTACGTGAAATTCAAGGACTCTGCAAGCATTTCAATCAGTTGAGATTCAATCATGCCTAATTTGTTGATGGATACATTAGGAAGATTGCCTAAAGGATTCTGGGAGTAAAAAAAAATCCCAATTAAGGAAACGGTAATTTCTAAACATTGTCAGGATATGTTTCATTTTGAGAGTTATTAACTTACGTAACAAGTAGCGAGGCGAAGATGACCGTTGATTTTTTGACATTTACAAAATACAATCAAGAGAAAAACCAAAAATAAGACCTCCAAAGCAATAAACCTCATCTTGTCTAGTTCAGCTGAGCGATTACCGGCGATTCAATAAATTACAGGTATCAAGTTCAAATACCTGAATCCAAGAATGCTTTTTAACGGTAGAATGCCAAAGAGATTGCCTAAGAAGCCTGTGAGTATTTTTAACTGATGGCAAGTGCGTCTGCATTTTACCTCGACGACAGAAACGAAATAAAATCAATAACAATCACAGTAGGGTCCCAGTCGGTCGCCTCCTGACAGTTCCAAATTGGCTATAACTGTATCATGACGTTTCTCTTTATAAAAGTAGACGAGATTTCTTTTAATAGTTTGCTATAGTATACCTTCGCTGATGGAATGCGGGAGACATCGATAGCTAGACAATTTTTCGCTTCGTCAGTTATCTCTAAAGGTTTTGGACTCCTGAGTCCTGACCGGTAATGCTAATTTAAAAGAAAAAAAAACTACCGTATTTTGTTGTTGTCGGTTATTGTTGAAGTAATTTTGGGAGAAAATTTGGCCGCTTTCCGAGGTTTTTAATTTTTTTTGTCTTTTTGTTTTCTCTAATATGCGTTAAAAATAACGACCATAGGTATGATTTTCTGTCAAAGCCTTAGCATTTACCAGATTGGAAAAGGGAAAGCGCTGAAAAACTGAGACTTATGGTCATCTATGATTGGGGAAACTAGAAGCTCCGGGTTTTTTCCTGTGCGCTTAAAGATTTCTTGATGAATTGGGTCACTAGATTCCTTTAAAGGTTTAAAATAAATGGTCTGAGCCACGATCCTACAAACATGCGAGAATCCCGGAGAATCCAGTGAATGGTGCTACGCCGATGCGACATTTCCACCTAAAGCACAAACAGTGGAATTCAGTTACTTTTAGTTAAACATGGTCTAACTGCTGTGAGTATTTTGAAACTGCGTTTGTTTTGTTGTTGCTGAAATCATGTTGGGAGAAAATGGGATGTGATTTTCTAGCAAATGTGCCTCGGTGATAGATAACCAGAATGGAAAAGGGTAAGCGCTAGAAAACCGGAATAGGAGCCTACGGTCATCTTCGGCTGCTTACAAAGTTGGGACGCGGTTGGAACTAGAAAAGCTTACATCTGGTTAATAACGGTGAAAGAACTTGCAGTCGCTCGCAGTTTCAGTTGGTCTTTGCCATCGTCACGACGATTGCAGCTGTGCTATCAAAACTTTTGGGAATTTAAGTTTCAAAGGAGAGCTTCGTTTAAACCTACTCTTAGAAGAACTTTGTTGATCTGGTGAGTGCAATTATTTTGTTGTTGTTTTCGTGAATTGGTGCTATTGCGGTGGTGGCCGAATATAATGTTCTGCTGGTCTTTGCGCCAACAGCCTTAAAGCTTTGCGCCTGTTTGCGCAACAGCAGTGTGGCTGGGCTCTACATGGCCTTCACTCCTGTATGGGGTCAGTAGTGGTGAAACCGAAGCGGCTGCAGCGCCTTGGTATACACTAAAGAGGAGTATGTGACCAAAGTGAACAAATAGCAATGTCGACCCTCCATTCGACCATTCCCATGATAGCACACACGGTGACACGGACTTAGCGCACGAGGGAGTGTTTGATTCGTAGTTTACTTCCTATTTGGGGACAAGACACGTCTAAAAAATTCCCTTATTAGCCCTAAGGACTTCCACTGTATTAGCATAAAGCTTTTTCTTGTGTGGTACGAACTCGTGCACCAAGGCCATT
Organism: Daphnia pulicaria; assembly: GCF_021234035.1. NCBI lineage: Eukaryota > Metazoa > Arthropoda > Branchiopoda > Diplostraca > Daphniidae > Daphnia > Daphnia pulicaria. The sequence continues at coordinate 10,297,084 of NC_060914.1, forward strand.
CCTGACCTTACTATATAGTAGTATTTTTTTTCTACAGATGCTTCGTCGGACTTCCGTGAGAAAATATAAAATTTAAGATATCGGTGGTGATTCCCCAACTGTTTGTCTACGGAAAAAAATGGATGATGATGCAGAGGATTCAACGGAAGGATCTCCAGTGTCCTGGAATTTTAATTCAATTTACTCCGACAAAGATGTTTTAGAAGAGATCAAATACTACGTACAGTCAGACGATAATGAATCCAACAAATTTTATGACGATGTCGTCCAACACATCGAATCCAAGATTGGGCGTCAACTCGTCTGCTTGGAAAAAACCTGGTCCGAGAGACAATACGTCAATGTCGTCATGAAAATGTGGTTGCGCAAGAGTTGTCGAAAGGCCTTTTACTACCTGGATAATAAAACGACTGATATCAGCCTCGAGATGTCATCCCTCCTGGCTGAGCTGGACTCCATCCATTCCTTCGAAGATATTCGCAGTAAATTGGCCGACGAATCACGACTTCGATACTGGTGTGATGGCGGATGTCAATATCTTAAACTGATTCTCGATCAAAAGGACCTACTCGAAACTGCTCATCGCTTCGTCGTGCCTGTCATAAATTATTTGAAGCAATTCAAATCATCGTGCACCGACAAGGTGTTTTCCCGGTGCCTGAACGATATTGCCAAAGATAAAGTTCGAGGCGACAAGTTCGTGAAATTTATTTCCTCGCTGGATGAGTTTCTGGCACACCTGAGAGAAGATAAAGAATTACAAGACCTTTTAGAAGAGGAGAACACAATTGGCATATCGGGACGTGATTTGGTCAAGAAACTAATCGGCAATGTGTCCAAAATTAAATTAACATTACCCGAATGGGTTATTCGCTTCATATCCATTAATACACAATTACCTGACGAAGAATGGACCCCAAAACTGCAATCACTGACTTTGGAGACGTGCAAAAAGTTCTTGCTACCTAGAAACGAAATCCAAATCAAAGACGACGATGGAAGGCAAATTATTTTCATCAAAGGCATCGTCATCTTTGTGAGCAAAATAATCAAACCAATGTTGGAACTGAAACGAGCCAATCCGAATGTGCAAGAAGTCCAAATTGTTGGGCTGACATCGGTACACGTCGACTGGCACTTGGAATCGAAAAACTGGCACGGAATAAACGTGGGAGTCGTCTCCGATCAAATCTTTGTCAACGGAGAAGTCTGTTGGGACGTATCAGGGCTACATGGATATATTAAACCTGGAACCAGCACGATGTGTTCTACGAACGATAAAGGTACTCCCAACTTCTAACTATTAACATTATTTAAAACATAATTAAAAATTTGATCAAAAATTTCTACATCAATCAATCATTCAGGCACAAATTATCCTAAGCCGGGTGAGAGCGGTGGTAATGTGTACGTCGTTTGTAACGAAATGACAGCGATCAACAATGGACGCTGGACAATTACATCTGATGGGGGAGACGGAGACAACGCCAGCAAGGATGCAAATAAGAAATGGACAAAAGAAAAATTTGAAATGGTTTTCCCTTCCATGTCGCGATTTGATTCAGCAGGTGAAAATGCAGTGAGCAAAGTCCTGGCGAAACTAGAAGAAATCTTACCGCCGGAAAATAGGGATCACGGCGTCGATATCGGAAAGGGACACGACGATGCTTTTTTCGTCAGAGGAACCGCAAAAGATGGAAATAGGATCACAGTATCCTATTTTTACAAAATTAACAAGACAACCCGCAACATAAAGAATAAATGTACAGTCGTACTTCGCCAAGGTAATAAACGTTGGGAGTATTATAACATATTATTAAAATCATGGCCAAATGTTTTGCTTATTGTGTATAAATGTGTATCAAAGCCATTATTATATTTGAGTTAGCTACTGAACTTTTACTCTTATTTGTACCAATTATCAGGAGCGGTTGGACAAGGTGGATTTGGTGGGACCATTGTCATCGAGAACTTGAGCGGAGACATGGGCAAGAAGTCCAGTGTTCTGTTCACTGGAAAGGACAAACGACAAATAACATATGTACGTACCAATTTTTATGAGGCATTCGGTTCAGATGGCAATATGAGCAAATTGGTTGGAGATGTCGGTTTTATTCACAACGAAAACTCGTCGCTGTGCAAACAAAACAACAAGGGAGAATTCTTCGGATTTGACAGTGATGTCAGACTACATTTAAAATTTCAAACTAAGAAACCGCGCGGTAAAGGTTCCAACTTGTATGGCAGATTACATCATCCGATAAATGGGTTGAATTATGCGTCAATTGTTTGCAGTAGTAATCGGGAGTCTTATGAAGACCACAGCTTGACGTTCGACCAAAAGCGAATGGTGGAAGCCGTTAAGAAAAAGGCCATCACTCTGCAAAGTCTAGGGCAGCATTTAGCCCAGATAGACGAACGAAAGCAAATGACTCAATCTCTCCAGAAAATGTTGGCCAATCCGTTGGATCAACACTGCAACATCGGTGTTTTAATGAACAACATTTCAAACAAAGAAATTCAACTGAATCATCAGTTGACATCCCAACGTCAATATCATCAGGAGAAAATCGGACAAGGGCAATACGTCAAGCCATCATCGTTAAAGAAAGAAGATGTCGGTCGTGCAGCATGTTCTTACCGGGTAAATGCAGATCGCCGTCCTGTTTGCTTTGCTGACTGTAAGAAACCACCGGCCAACAAGGTTTACTGTCTCGAAGCTTTACCAACGGTGGGTGGGGTTGACAGCGCCCTTCACTGTATTTTCGGCCGACCGAATTCGGACGGTCTGTATTATTGCAATAACACCAACAAATACCGCCATCGTCTTGCCAAGTTCATTCTAGACAAAGAAAACAGAAGCAAAATGTCCGCGCCTATCGAAAGTTTTGTGCTTAGAGTGAAGAACGGTAGCAAAGACTTTCCTGTGGCAAGTACCATGAAGGACTCGTACACGAAACACAAAAAAGTTGAGAAAAAATCGAATTGGCAAATACCCACGGACCGATTCGAGAAATTGTTGGAAGAATATGCTAAATTCGTTGAATGCCCATCGAGTTTTCTGTTGATTACCGAGCTGAAGCTATTGGCCTTAGTTCACCAACTAACCATTCATGTTTATGAAAGTCAATCATATTCATTCCAATTTAAAAGTACATTTAATCTAAATGGCGGTGGATGTAATATAGATCCATTAAATGAAAACTTTCTTCTGTACGAACCTGATGGTGAATGTCAGCGTCTCAAGGCTAATACGAACCTGCAACCCTTTTGCAGTCAAATTGAAAACGATTTATTCAAATTTCAGCCTTTTCAGACCATTTCATTTGCAAATTTGATGGAATGGTCTAAAGAGAACTGCTGTTACGACAAAATAATGTCGTCACTCAAGATGCTCAACCCCGAAGACGGTGAAACACCTGATGAATTATCTCGACTTCTTCTAGAGCGCTTAAAGGAGATTGTAATGAAGAATGGACCAATAAATGAACTGGAATCAGAGATTCGCATTTTGTCTGAACGAGTGGAGGAATACAACAGTCGAAATATAAGCCCAATCTTTTACCTGCACATTGTTGCCAAATCGGAGCCTTACGAATGGAAATATGATTTCCTTTTACTCGAAATAGAAGAACAGCTTTCAAGTCCGCTCAACCCAGCCGAACGAAAAGTTTGGAGAGACAACTTGTTTTACAGTTTGGACGACAAGATTGTGTCATTATTGCGAGAACGTCTTGTGGCATCAAGGACCGGTATTAGTACCTCTTTACTAGAACCAGAAAAGTTTGAGCAAATGTTGAAAATGTTGGAATCCAAAACCGAAGAGTCTGAAAAACTAGTTGAACATCTTCGTCAATTGCCCCTACACAAATGGTTCGATGTGCTGAAAAGTAAAGTCGGAATGAAGAATGATAACAGCTCCTCGAGAAAAACGAGTAGGAATGAGGAGAACGATAAAGAAGAACCAGCCCCTAATTTATCGCAAGAAAGAATCCTATCGGATATAATGTCCTTAATAAATATAGATAACGATTGGCCATCCACATTTTTGAGAGACATTGAAAATCGTGTAAGTGCATCATCTTTGATGGCGGAGCGCGACGATAAGAGCATTCAAAAACTCATCCAAAAGTGGCAAACTAAAGGTTTAAAATTAAATGACGATGAATCGCTGATTCAGTTCCTTTATGTCTACGATTTCGCCGTAACGAAAGTTTATGCCAGTTTGACCAAGAATGGAAGTAACAGAAACCAACCCTTCCGGCTGCGCGATACCCAAAAAGTGACGATAATTACTTTATTGATGTCAACCAGCACGTTAGCTCAAGTATCCACTGGAGAAGGCAAGTCGCTAATCGTGGCCGGTGTGGCTATTGCACATGCTCTTTCGGGGAAAAAAATCGACGTCATTATCAGCAACGATGTCCTAGCCCTTCGTGATTCTAATCGGTCGGTGGCTGACGGTGGCCTTCGAGACATTTACGAATATTTCAAAGTGAAAGTAGCCAACAATTGCAGCCATACGGAAGACGATCGCGTCAAAGCCTACGATTCTGCCGTCGTTTACGGGGAATTGGCTAACTTTCAAGGTGATTACTTGTTAGACTCCTTCTATGGCCGCAACATCCGCGGAGATCGCACGTTCGACTTGGTCATTATTGACGAGGTTGATTGTATGTTGCTTGACCGAGGCAATAACACGCTTTACTTGTCGCACGATATCCCTGGCATGGAAATGCTCGAATCTTTGTACGTATTCATTTGGGAGAAAATATGCAATCATAAGTTGGGACTCGAAAAAATCAAATGCGACGTCCTGTATGATCTCTACGGCACAATCACTAAGAAACATTTAGAGGCCGTTCACGCTCCATTGAAAACCAATCCATCAAAACTGAACGAACTGTGGGACTATCTAATCGAGGCGAAAATCATTGATCCACAAGGACGTCTTTTGGCTGATAAACTTGAACGCATTGCACGAATAAATTATATTGAGAATCCCGATCTGAATTTAAAATTAATTTTCTATTTCCGCAATGTGATCGAGCGCGAACGCCACATCCGGATTCCCAGTCACTTGTTGTCCTTTGTCGACAGACATCTTGACACTTGGCTGGAAAACGCCTTGTTTGCAATGTATCTGAAACCTGAAGTGGATTACGTCATCGATCAAGACCGGACGGATAAGAGTACGGATCTAAATCCTCAAGTGATTGTAATCGATCCGCACACGGGGACAGATCAAACTTCGTCCCAATGGGATGAATCTCTTCATCAATTTCTTCAACTCAAGGAAGGATGCAAATTAACGCTGCAAAGTCTTAAGGCTGTTTTTATATCCAATACGACCTACATCAAACGTTACAAAATGCTACTAGGTACATCGGGAACGCTGGGATTCGAAGCAGAACAGGAATTTCTGAAGAAAAAATACGATTGCAAATGTATTTTCATTCCGACTGCCTTTCCGAAATGTTTCACCATCAAACCAGCCAAAGTGTTAAAGACAAAGCAAAGTTGGCTTGAAGCAATCAAAGAAGAAGTAAGACTTACAGTTTCCCCAACGAAAGAAAAGCGTTCGGCTGTCATTTTCTGTCGATCGATCAGAGATGTTAACATTGTTCATCAATATTTGACAGCTTCCTTTCCAAAAGTTAAAGAGACCAGACAGATCCATCGCTACATCCGCGATTTCGAAGAATTCGCATTTGAAAGCAAAACATTGGACGTGGGTCATATAATTGTCGCTACCAATTTAGCCGGTCGTGGAACTGATATCAAGATCAGCAGAGAACTGAATGAAAATGGAGGTTTACACGTTTGTTTGGCGTATTTGCCAGAGAATGAACGGATTGAGGAACAGGCGATGGGTCGTGCCGGTCGAAACGGAGCACCCGGAAGCGGAATAATTATCTTATGTGAGCCCCAATTTTCCAAAAGGGAGTTGTCGGTTGAATCTCCTGAGGAGTGGAGTACTGAGAGATTCATCAACATGAAAGAAGAACGGAATACACGAGAACGCCAAAGAATTTCTAGACTAGAAGAAGATTTCTGCGGCATTGATTTACAAGAAAGATTCTTCAACGAATTTTCAAATCATCACACACAATTGAAGATTGACCTCAAACATTTAAAATGGGACGATCCGATAATTAAGGCAGTTTGCGATAGCATCTTGGACAAATGGGCACTGTGGCTCGATGAAATGGAAGTTGACGCGGCATTTTTAAGTTTCGAATGCATCAACTATTTTTTTAGAAAAGAACTCATCGAGGTGCTCACACTACCCGAGAACCCTAGTGACATCGAATGGATGACACCGGCGCGTTCAGTTGTCGTGGCCAAACATCTAATAACAAATCGAGAGAACAAACCCAGTTTTTTAACGGCCGCTTGCGTAATTTTGGATAGACTGATCGAATCGAACGACAGTTTTTTCTACCCATCTGCTCACTACTATCGCTCTCTCATTTACACAACAGACAATTTCCAAAAGAATAGAAAACCGTTTATCCGAACATTGCGAACCTGTGAATCTAATCTCATCAAGCACATAGAAATGCAATCGTCATGCCTTGACAAAATAACGCAGACAAATAATATGAGATCTGACGAGAAGCTTCCGTTTTGCGTTGTCGATTCCTACAAACAGCAAAAGCAGAAAGTTATTCAAATATTTCAATACTTTATTTGCTCCACAAGATCGTTGTTGGGAAGTCACAGTTGTTCAGCTTCTGACGTTCAAAATGCATTGATTGCAAAAAACACGAAAAATGAAAAAGCTAACGAAAAAAAGCTAATGAAAAAAGCTAACGAATTATTTGAATCGCTGGTGAAATCTAAGTGCATCATCAATCAAGTCAGCGAAGAAAAGACGGTCCCAAATCGAGATGCCGTTATTCAGCGAGTAGCCTATGACAATGGAGTTAGTCAATCGTCACTCGTTGAAAGCTTAGAAAACATAAGGGGCAAAAATGAATCATTCAACATTGAAAGGGGAGTGTCATTTTGCCGAACTATTAGCAAAGATAAGATTTTCGGAAAGAAAATAAGTAGCGATGGTCTCGGCGAGAGAGAAATTGAGAAGAAACTGAAAAGTATTCAGATGATTCGCTATTCCAGAAAAAAATATTGGGAGTACTTGTTGGATAAAGGAGTCCTCCAAGAGTGTGTGATCGTTTCCGAGTCTGAGGCTGCAAAAATGAATCGCTTAGACCCGAAATTCACTGATGGCATTTTCGTACAGTACAGTTATTCGGGCAGTTTCAAAGATTTAAAGAAGAATGGAAAAGTCATTTTCCGTAAGGAATATAAGAAAGCTAATACATGTCGTAATAACAAGGAAATTGATTACGATTATGCCCTTCTCGATCTCGAAAGGCTCAAGAGTGTCGACCTGACATCGTTTGGTCAGTTGAAAAGTCACGATTTGATGTACACGAATATCGATACCGACGAATGGCCACAGATTTGGAACGATTTGTTGAAACAAAATATTATTGACGAAAAGGGAAATCTTGTCCCCAATAAGGAAACAAAACTTTTTAGATATCCCCAATGCCCGGCGTATGAAGTTCCTGTGAGAAAATTGATTGAAACAACGTTCGCTGTAGAAATAGTCAGGCGTCAGTGGCTGAATGCTGAAAAAGATCCAAATTCTCTCAAGGCAATTGAAATACTACCCCTGAAACCTTATCGAAAAATTCTGAACGATCTGAAGGCGTCACACGTCATTTGTGGAGCTCAAGTGACGGAGGATACGACACTTTTAGAGAAAACTGTCAACGATATATGTTCATCAGAGGACACACGTCAATGTGTTTTAGAATTCCTGAAAAGCCGCCAAGCAATCTACGTTACCACGAAAATGACACCGGATACTTTTTGTCTCTATTCTCTTGAAAGCCACATTCGAACAATTAAAGAAATGTCAGGCGTCTTGTCTGAACTCCACGCTTTTACTCTGGTAGGATTTGACCATGTAATTAACATGAAGGAACGAGCAGCGACATGGAAGTTTTTTGGTTCTGCATCACTCGTCATTTTTGGTGGAGTTGCTCAGATTGTGGCTCGAGTTGTAGGTCAAAATTTCGGGCTATTAACACAAGAATACGGTGACGCAGTATCACAACAGGGAATGGCTGACATCAATTACGGCATTCAAGCTATAAAATATCGACAAGAAATCACTTGGGACGATTACAAAAGGCATAAAATGGATCTGGTAAAATCTGATCTAGTTATGATTAAAGATACGATGTTGAATTCCCTGGAGGCTGACGACGAATTTGAGTTTGAATCAGAATTGATGACGTCGGCGCCCTACTCAAGAGGAAACGAGAGAACAATTCGTGATCAATCCATATGCCAGGATATGCCAGTAACCGAAGACAGCAGCGCAATGAATCACTTTCAATCAGTCGAGCACAAAGTCGATTTGTTTTTCCAACTTCGAGTCACGTTTCAAAGCACTTTACTCGAGAAAACAAACAGCGTCATCAGAAAGAACTCGGTCGAAATGAAAGAGACACTGGGCAATCTCTATAGGTCACACGGACTAGAAAAAGCGCAAAAAACTGTCAAAACGAAAATGAAAGAACTTGTCGACAACTCGTTTGACCATAGCCTAGGAGTGGCTGTAAAGGCATGGAATAAGCTGTTAGAGAAACAGTTCTTCCAACTAGACGATGCCGGGACTTTTAAATGGGAAAACAGAGAAGAACTTCGTACAAATTTGGTCCTAAAGATGGGAATATCAGTTATAAAACGCACACAAATGGAGTGCATAAATAAATTTCACGCAGAACTGAGAAAATCCTGCTCGTCCGAATCATCAACAACCAATGACTTTGACGATGAGGAACGACACCGCTTTCTAACAAATGGAATAGCCAACATTAAATCTGAACTAGCTAGAAATGTAGAGAAGCTGACGCAGAAAATGATGGAGTATTTCATCCATAATCACAATGCATTCACTTAGATGCAAGATTTGACGCTTATTATTTAATTCTGTGCTTGCATTTAAAACTAATACAAATTCACAAACTCGATGGATGAGACCTTAACTCACGAAAACGGAATCACAGTGGACAATTTCGACATGAGAATTGATCGAGAATGCGGGTGGTGTACGTGATTGGCGCGTCTGCAACAGAAAAATTACATTGGACCACCGAAAAATTATCTTAAGAGTTAGTTGCTTTAATACCTATAGCAGGATATACTGGTGTCGGTGATAATTTTTGTACGATAAATAAAAAAAAGTTTTGCTTTGTAGCATTGTTCAATTAAACAGCAATGAAAATAAAACATTTCAGTTAACCGCTTACAGAACTTGTTTTGAACATGTTCCTTTTGTATGAATGGGAAATCCAGTCATTTAACAAATAACTATTAAAATGGATAAATACGGCAAGACAAAAAATGCAAATGAAACCTTGCTGAGTCAACAAAAACCTCAAGAGAAACAGTCTCCCAGTCAACCACCTAGCTCAGGAATGATCGTATTCCAGGGTAACGATTATAATCAACACCATGGAATAGGAAAAAAGGAAGAATAGATAAACTTGACCTACCTTTAATCCTGGGAAATACAGCCAGACATCCACAAGTGAGCTCCATCCGCTTTGAGTTGAATCCACCAGAAGGTGGGATAGGGAAAAGGGGGGTCCTCATGAATACACCCATAGGCCTACTCACATGGGTGTACACGGGGACATTTCAAGTAAGGAGAAGAAGAGATCCGTAGCTCAATGTGTAGTTTTTCCAATCAAACAGGATGCTGTTTATCTGAATGAAAATTGGGTTACGAAAACAAATTAGCAGAACAAGTAAGGAAAAGTTGAAAATGAGACACTGAATAAGCCCTAATTATTAATAAAAAGGAGAATTTAGGGTATCTTTATAATAAACTGTGACATTTGAGCAAGACACACATCATTAAAATATTTAGCAGATTACAGAAATAAAAGTAACACAAATCAGTATCCTAGCGATAATACTGAGATTATTGATAACAGGTCACTACCAGAGCTAGCAAAACTTGCATATAGTGTTGTCTTGATAGCTGGCTCAACTGCTCAGGTCTTAAATCTTCACAAAGAAGAAGGTTAATTATAGTGCAAACATTGATCTGGAACAGGTTTAACTTTTACTCTTTAACTCAGTTTTAACTTCTTTTCTTAGTTATATTTATTACCTGCCAAACAGCATGGAGAGCCGGGACACTACATGCAGTTGATCCGACGACCACATTACTGAATAATTTTGTTGTGCTATTTTTCGTGCGGTCGCGTACGTCTTGAAAAATGAAATCGTTCGTGTTTTTTTTTTCTTCGTCTCCAACTTGGTTTCTTTTTCGACACTTGTAATAAACAAAACTAAAGCAGACGACACTATGTGAATGTAGTAAAGTTCTAATTTCTAGGGTACTTCTTTTTCTTTCACACTGATTTAGCCATTTAGGTGAAAATCACGCTGAATATGCCCCATGCAAAGGACACGAAAGAACCCCTCGGATAAAACGATAAAAGGCGATAATTATTTGCTTACCCCACCTCTCTACTTGAAACAAAATGGCGTTTTAGGTTTTAGTTGCTACCCTTCCTATCCAATTCCCGCCTATTCCTATAGCCGTAGTCAGTTGGAAGTGTAAGATGGAATAAATGGAAATGAGTTAAAGTAAATTTTTTGAAAATGTACAAAATAGTAACCCTTATTAGCATAGAAACTCGTGTCCGAGATGAGAAAGGATGAACAATCGCTTGTAATATCCAACTCTTCTTATTCCCGATTCCCGAATATGTGTATTAAATGTCGCTACGTTTTAACTTTTAACAGTATGCGTTAGTTAACATACGGTATGAGACTGTGAGACAAATGTAAGGCCCATTTTTTTCAAACTTTTTCCAAACCGCTTTGCTCCTCTTGTAATTCTACTGGTCATACTTTTAAATAGGTAGTTGTTCCGATAAACCCATATTTAATATTTCCGTATGTGATACTCGGATTTGGGTTGCTGTAGATTGGGCAAGGGCCGTTGGGTTCTTTATCTAACCAGCCCCATACGTCTGGTTTGTCAGGATAGCCAGCCATTCCCATTGTGAGGACCATTCCTTTCTTTAATCCGTAGCTCATACTGGCCGATATTTCTCCAATGTTCGGTTATCGTCGAACTATTAATCTGTCATTTATCATTATAAATATGTCAGTTGGCTAGAAACTGATGTAAACCTGTAATGTAATTTGTTTCACCCCACACACATCCTGTTGATAAAATATGGATAACACATTTTCAAGTCGCTTATGTCACATTTGCTACCACTTGTGTCCTTTCATTTGTGCTTCAACCGCAGCGGGAAGAATGACTAGTTTCTTTTTCAATAGTGGGGAAAAGATGATTCGCAGAAAAATATTATTTTTTTTTTTTTTTTTAATTTATTGTGTGTCTGTATTTGATATCTGAGGTGTTTTTAAGACCCCCACGTTATTTCTTACACCAAAATCTCTATATTTACTTATATAATTTCAGTTTGGCTGTGAGCCTGTGAATCAACACGTAACCCGTCGTTGTAACGATGCTAATTTTTCCATATAAAATTATAACGAAGCATGTTTTATGTCCCTGTTGGCTATGAAGATGAGCTCAACTGCGGTCTCGGCAAACAGGAAGCAAATAGTTCGCGGAGTTCAATTATTCTGATGCAATTCAAAGATAGTCATTGAAAGATTTAAAAAAAATTAAATCAGCAAGGAACCAGGAACCTGAAGGATGATAATATCCTTCACGCAATATTTACTGTATCATCATCCTTACCTTCTGAACATCATCAAACTGCTTATCTTGGACAACCCAACAGTTTTCGTTTAATCAAAGATAATAATTCCGCCATTTTCATCTCAATTTTTTTAAATCATTTAATTCTTTCCATCCGTTTTAGAAAACGATTTAGAAAGCCTAGATAGGTGAGCTCGGAATATTTTATAGTCACGTTTTCACGTATACCGCAAAGTTTATTCATATTCTATCTGAATAAAAAATCAAATCTAATTTTTGCTTGACGCACCAAATTTGTATCGTCATGTCGCCAACACACAGTGCCACTCTTTCTGAACCTGGTTGAAACGAAAAAACGTCTGCGTGTTGAAACCACTTCAAACATATATGTTTGTCCAATATGCATGTTCACCCAAAATAATTTAAGAAAATTTCGCGTTGCTTGTACTCTTTTATTTGTTCTTTCGTTCATCACACACTTTGCTTGATGCCTAAAGAAAGCAAGATTTCCTTTTGGTTCTTTTGAACCTCCCGGGAACCTACCTAAGATCTCAAGTACGCCAGTAGTTTGAAGGGGTTGCTATTCGGAAAACATACTATGTCAACTTTGTCCAGTCATTTTCCCTGTGACATCGAAGGTAAAAATCTTAAACTCCATCACTTCAAGGTTATATTGATTTTGACAAAACTTGAAGAGCAAATTCCTGTATGCAAATGACGTATCATATTCAAAGATGCTGAAGACAGTCTTACTATTTTTTCTTTATGTGCAATTTTAACATACAAGGAATTTTCTAAAAGAAATATCATCTTTTTAAAATTTATGACGCGTCTTTTTACATCCAAAGGAGGATGTGCCGAATGGATATTTCATGAGAACGTACTGTGTAAACCCAAGGTGTGTAAAAATACAAATTCCTTACAGGAAAAATGGGAAGTCAAGCTTCACTACAAACGTTCAAATTATGACAAGGCGGTGCTATTCTTCCGGAGGCAGAGATCTATACGAGAGAAAACAAAAAACCTTCGACCATCTCAGTATAAGTTGGTAACTGGATAAGCTTATATAACCGGTGGAAATTTCAGCGCGCAGTTTCAGTTGGTTTTCCGGCTTCGCGACAATTGCATAAAACCTGTCAAAAGGTTGAGTATTAAAGTCAGTAAAGGAACACAGTGGATAAAACAGCTGTGGGCAACAAAAAAAAACCAAGGGGTTGTCAACTCTAATACCCCTCGGATTTTTGGATAGTTTTGAGGGATGTTTCCAACGTTGGAAACCAAGGAAAACTTGAAAAAAGGTTAAAAGGGTAGGGCCATTATTTGACTTGGGAGAAATGGCAGGAAAGTTAGGAAAGGTAAAAAAAAATAAGGAAAGGGGAGATATTTGGAAAACCCACGGAACATTTGCAATTTTTCTATTAGAAAAACTGGAAAAAGGGGCGGATCAGGGGTAAAAACCAAGAAAGAGTCAGTAGCAAAACTAGCGCAAGTAGTATCCTGCATGGAAACTTGGACAGCCGCTAGGGGTTCTACACAGGATACTCGTAAGAACCACCTAGCGGATGTCCCAGTTTCCATGCAGGATCTTCAGGCAACGCAAAACTAGCCATATTCAAATTTCGCGAGGACATCGATAATGAAATCTGACAACGTTTTCGACGTAAAAAATGAGGGAGTAAGGAAAGAAAAGGTGGTAAAAAGTGGGGTATTATCTTGTAATATTTCCAGTTTTTCCAAATTTTCCAATTTTTCTATTGGAAAAGGGGAAAAAGGTAAGAAATGGACATAAAGAAATTGGAAATTTGTGGACAAAGGTTAGAGAGGGAACAGTACGGAAATTTAACAAGAATACCGCGCTTTTTGGGTTACTACACTGTGCGTGGTAATAACAATTTTCTAGAAAAATTAGAGTTGACAACCCCTCGAAAAAAACCTTGTTCGAAAAACTAACCAGCAGACAACTTTTGCAAAACAAATTTATTGATAAATATAGCAGCAGCCGGTGAGTAAGAATTGTTCTATTATAAAACCTTCCGCGAATTGTAGACTGCCGTGGTGGTTTGCTGAATAATGTGTACTGATTCACCTTTAAATGAGGTTCCGGTCTGTGCAGCAGTGCATAGGATCGACCCAAATCAAACCGATCCTGATTTTTGAAATTCAAATTTCCGGAAGATGATTACTGGTGAATAAGTAAAAATTTAGCCAAAGCAAAACTGTTAGTTCATTTCAATTAATTATGAATATGTAAACGATTTAAAAAAAAAAATTAAAAACCCGAATAAAAACTATGATTATTACGGAAGTTAGTATTCGTTTGAATTAAAATAAGAAGGTGTTGCAATAAGAGTAATCGAAGGTCTTTCTGTGGTAGTCTAACCTTATAGATGCTTTGCCGGATATCAGCCAGACAATATAACAATTTGGGCTCCAGTTGATGCGCAACGCGCACTGTTCATGAACATTTCATTTTCACGCAAGCATTTCCGGAACGTTAAAAAAAAAAATGGAAGATTCAGGGGATGCAACGGAAGGTCCTTTGTCTCCAAAATTAAACCGATGTTACTCCGACGCCGACCTTCTAGAGGAGATCAAAAATTGGATACAGTCAGACGATAATGAATCTACCAAACTTTATGACGATGTCGTCCAACACATCGAATCCAAGATTGGGCGTCAACTCGTCTGCTTGGAAAAAACCTGGTCCGAGAGACAATACGTTACCGTAGTCATGGAAATGTGGATGCAAAAGAGTTTTCAAAAGGCCTTTGACTACCTGGATAACAAAACAACTGATATCAGCCTTGAGATGTCATCCCTCTTGACTGAGTTGCATTTCATCCATTCCTTCGAAGATATTCGCCGAAAACTAGCTGGTGAATCACGACTTCGATATTGGTGTGATGGCGGATGTCAATATCTTCAACTGATTCTCAATCAGAAAGACCTATTCAAAACCGCGCATCGCTTCGTCATCCATGTTGTCAGTTTTTTTAAACACTTTAAGAAATCGTGCACTGACAAGATATTTTCCCGGTGCATGAACGATATTGCAGAAGACAAAGACAAAGGCAAGAAATTGTTGAAATTTGTTTCCGCGTTGGACGAATTTCTAACACACGTGAGAGGACATAAAGAGTTGCAAGAAATTTTGGAAGAAGAAGATGAAGTCACAGTTGGCATATCAGGACGTGATTTGGTCAAGAAACTAGTAGAATTAGTCTTTAATCATTTTACCGACGCCAAGAGCGTGTCATCGGGATTGTTACCCGCAAGAAAAATGGTTTTTGGGCCCAAATCAAATAAACCAACATTACCCGAATGGTTTAATGATTTCACAGCAATCGCATTATTAAATGATGACGAATGGACCCCAAAATTGCAATCACTGACTTTAGAGACGTGCAAGAAGTTCTTGCTACCTAAAAATGAAATGAAAATTAAAGACGACGAAGGAAGACAAATCATTTTCATCAAAGGCATCGTTATCTTTGTGAGCAAAGTAATCAAGCCAATGTTGGAACTGAAACGAGCCAATCCGAATGTGCAAGAAGTTCAAATTGTTGGAATAACTTCGGTACACGTCGACTGGCACTTGGAATCGAAAGACTGGCACGGAATAAACGTGGGAGTCGTCTCCGATCAAATCTTTGTCAACGGGGAAATCTGTTGGGATGTATCAGGGCTACACAGATACATTCAATCTGAATCGAGCGCCAGCGCAACGTGGTTTGTGAACGAGGAAGGACAGGAAGGTAGTTCAACGTCAAGAGGTGTGTCAGGTGAGAGAAATTTCTGGACTGTTTTAATAACTAATGTATCCCGGAATAATAAATTTTTTAAATTATAACCAATTTTTCACCAAAATCATTCAGGGACGGATTTTTCTAAGCCGGTGAGAGCGGTGGAAATGTCTATATCGTTTGTAACGAAATAAAAACTATCAACAATGGACGCTGGACAATAATATCTGACGGGGGAGACGGAGAAAGATTCTGCGTTGAAAAAAAGAGATCAAAAAGCAAAGATGCAAATTTGAAATGGACAAAAGAAAAATTTGAAAATAAATTTCCTTCCATGTCGAGATTTAATTCAGCAGGTGACAGTGCCGTGCGTACAGTCTTGGCGACACTAAATAAAATCTTACCAGCGGAAAATAGAGATCACGATGCCGATATTCGACCGGGACACGAGGATTCTTTTTACATTGAAGGAACCACTGAAAATGGCAGTAGGATCACAGTATCCTATTTTCACACAAGTAACAAGGCATCCAGAAAAATAAAAAAACGATACACACTAGTACTTTTCCAAGGTAATATACAGCTTTATATTTTTTCGATCAATTTTTTAATTTTTTAGACGATTAGTTTTTAAATTTTTTTAATTAACACAAAATAATTTGTGTTCTACAATTCTCGAATATTTGATTCAAATTTCAAATTGTGATATTTTTGCATATTCACAGGAAGAATGGTTAGACAAGGTGGATTTGGTGGGACCATTACCATCGAGAAGTTGGGCGGAGACATGTTCGAGGAGTCCTCTGTTCCATTTACGGGAAAGGAAAAACGACAAATAACGACAGTACGTACTGGTTTTTACGAAGCACTTGGTTCAGATGGCATTATGAGCAAAGCAGCTGGAGATATAGGTTTTATTCACAACAACAGCTCGTTGAAGTACAAACGAAACAGCGAAGGAAAATTCTTTGGATTTGACAGTGATGAGAAACTTCATTTAAAATTTCAAAAAACCAAACCGTACAGTAAAAATCTCAACTCTTATGCCAAATTACATCATCCGGAAAAAGGGTTGAATTACGTGTCAATTGCTGTCAGCAGTAATCGGGAGTTTTATGAAGACAACAGCTTGAGGTCCGACAAAAGACGAATGGTAGAAGCCGTAAAGAAAAAGGCCATCACTCGGCAAAGTCTGGTGCAACATTTTGCCGAAATAGACGAACGAAAGCAGATGACTCAATCCCTTCAAAAAATGTTAGCCAACCCGTCGTATCAAAATTGCAACATGGGCGTACTAATGAACGAAATTTCCACTAAAGAAGTTCAACTGGACTACCAGTTAACATCTCAACGCAAATACCATCAGGAGAAAATCGGACAAGGTCTATATGTCAAGCCGACATCGGTCAAAAAACACGACGTTAGTCGTGCCGCGTGTTCTTCCCCTTTTCAAATCAATGTAGGCCGCCGTCCTGTTGACTTTCGAATGAAACCACCAGCCAACAAGATTTACTGTATTGATGTTTTGCCGACGGTGAATGGAGTTGACAGCGCCCTCCACTGTATTTTTGGGCAACCGAATTCGGACGGTTTGTATTTTTGTTATAACACCAACAAATACCGTCAGCGTCTGGCCAAATTCATTCTAGACAAGGAAAACAAAAGCAAAATATCCACGCCTATCGAAAGTTTTGTGCTTAGAGTAAAGAGCGGCAGCAAAGACTTTCCTGTTGCAAGTATCATGAAGGACTTGTACACAAAACATCGGATAAAGTATGGCAAGAAATCGAATTGGCAACTACCAACGGATCGTTTTGAGAAATTGTTGGAGGAATATGCTAAATTCGTCGAGTCACCGGCGAGCAATCTCATGATTACCGAACTGGAGATATTGGCCTCAATTCACGATATAACAGTTCATATTTATGAGAGCCAATCCTATTCATTTAAATTAAAAAGTACATTAAATCGTGGCTATAATGAACACTTTATTCTGTACGAGCCCGACGGTGATTGGCAACGTCTCAAGGCTAATTCGAATTTGCAAAACTATTGTTATCAATTCGAGCACAATTTATTCATAGATCCGGCTGCCTCAACAATTTCATTTGCAAATTTGATGGAATGGTCTGAAAAGAATTGCTGCAAACAAGAAATCATTGCGTCACTTATGATGTTGGATCCGGAAGATGGTGACACACCTGACGAATTATCTCGACTTCTCTTAAAATGGATTACAATTAAGGGTGGACAGCAAATAGGCCTAGATGAACTGGCAACCGACATTCGTTTGCTGTCGGAAAGGGTAGTGGAATACAATAGTCGAAACATAAGCCCCATCTTTTATCTGCATATCGTTTCAAAATGTAAGCCTCACGAATGGAAATATGAATTTCTTCTGCTCGAAATCGAGGAACAGCTCACAATTCCGCTCAAGCCAGCCGAACGGAAAATTTGGAGGGACAACTTGCTTCACAATTTGAACGACAGGATAATGTCATTAATGCGAGAACGTCTTGTGACATCAACGACCGGTGGTATCTCTTTATTAGAACCCGAAAAGTTCGAACAAATACTGAAGATGATGGCAGAAGAATCCAGTGTGTCTGAAGAGTTTTTAGAACACCTCGGTCAATTGCCCCTCAACGACTGGTACTACGAGCTGAAAAGTAAAGTTGTGAAGAGGAACGATGACCCCTTAATATTGAGAGATCATCTGAGAAAGAATGAAGAGAACAATACAGAAAAATCGACTCATTCAGCATCGGTAGAAAGAAACTTAAAAAGCGTAATTTCTTTAATGGACAATAAAGATTGGCCCTACAAATACAACAAATTCTTGAGAGACATTGAACATAATGTAAATGCATCAAATTTAAAGACGAAACATGATGACGATAAAAGCATTCAAAAACTCATCCAAAAGTGGCAAACTAAAGGTTTAAAATTAAATGACGATGAATCGCTGATCGAGTTCCTGTATGTCTATGATTATGCCGTAAAAACGATTTATGCCACTGTGACCAAGAATGGAAGTAACAGAAAGCAATCATTCCGGCTGCGTGATACCCAAAAAGTGACGATAATTACTCTATTGATTTCAACCAGTTCGTTAACTCAAGTATCCACTGGAGAAGGCAAGTCGCTAATCGTGGCCGGTGTGGCTATTGCACATGCTCTTTCGGGGAAAAAAATCGACGTCATTATCAGCAACGATGTCCTAGCCCTTCGCGATTCTAATCTGTCGGTGGCTGACGGCGGCCTTCGAGACATCTACGAATATTTTAAAGTAGAAGTAGCCAACAATTGCAGCGAGGCGGAAGATGACCGCGTCAAAGCCTACGATTCTGCCGTCGTTTACGGGGAATTGGCTAACTTTCAACGTGATTACTTGTTAGACTCTTTCCATGGTCGAAACATCCGCGGCGATCGCACCTTCGACTTGGTCATTATTGACGAGGTTGACTGTATGTTGCTTGACAGAGGCAATAACACACTTTACTTATCGCACGATATCCCTGGTATGGAAATGCTCGAATCTTTGTATGTATTCATTTGGGAAAAGATATGTAACTCTTCTGATGGACTAGAAAAAATTAAATCCGACGTCCTGTATGATCTCTACGGTGCAATCACTAAGGAAGATTTAGAGGCCATTCACGCTCCATTGGCAGACAAACCATCGGGAAAGAACGAACTATGGGACTATCTAATCGAGGCGAAAATCATTGATCCACAAGGACGTCTTTTGGTTGATAAACTTGGAATCATTGCAGAAAATATCAATTATATTGAGAATCCAGATTTCAATCCCAAATTAATTTTCTTTTTTCGCAAAGTAATTGAGCGCAAACGTCGTATCCAAATACCCAGTCATTTGTTGTCCTTTGTCGACAGACATCTTGACACTTGGCTGGAAAACGCTTTATTGGCACAATATCTGAAACCTGATGTGGATTACGTCATCGATCAAGACCGGACAGATACGAGTCCAGATCTCAATCCTCAAGTGATTATAATCGATCCGCACACGGGGACCGATCAAACTTCGTCCCAATGGGATGGAGCCCTTCACCAATTTCTTCAACTCAAGGAAGGATGTAAATTAACGCTTCAAAGTCTTAAGGCTGTTTTTATATCCAATGCGACCTACATCAAACGTTACAAAATGCTTTTAGGTGCATCAGGAACACTGGGATCCAAAGCAGAACAGGAATTTCTGCAAGAAAATACGATTGCAAATGTATTTTTGTTCCGACTGCTTTTCCGAAATGTTTCACCATCAAAACTGCCAAAGTGTTGAAGACAGAGCAAAGTTGGCTTGAAGCAATCAAAGAAGAAGTACGACTTACAGTTTTTCCCGAAAACCCTAAAGATGAACGTTCGATTGTCATTTTTTGTCGATCAATCGAAAAAGTTAACATTGTTCATCAATATTTGACAACTTCCTTTCCAAAGGTTAGAGAGACTGGACAAATCCATCGCTACATCCGCGATTACGAAAAATTCGCATTTGAAAGCAAAACATTGGACGTCGGTCATATAATTGTCGCTACCAATTTAGCTGGTCGTGGAACTGATATCAAGATCAGCAAAGAACTGAATGAAAATGGAGGTTTACACGTTTGTTTGGCGTATTTGCCAGAGAATGAACGGATTGAGGAACAGGCGATGGGTCGTGCCGGTCGAAACGGAGCACCCGGAAGCGGAATAATTATCTTATGTGTGCCCCAATCCTCCAAAAGAGAGTCGTTGGTCGAATGTGAGGAGTGGAGTATTGAGAGATTTAACAACATGATTGAAGAACGGAATACTCAAGAACGCCAAAGAATTTCTAGACTCAAAAAGGATTTCCTTGGCATTGATTTACAAGAAAAATTCTTCTGTGAATTTTCGAAATTCCACGGTCAATTAAAGATTGAACTTAAAAATCTAAAATGGGACAGCAAGGTAATCAAAGCCGTTTGCGACAGCGTCTTGGACAAATGGGCACTGTGGCTCGATGAAATGGAAGATGATGCAAAATTTTTAAATTTTGAATGCATCAACTATTTTTTAAGAAAAGAACTCATCGAGATGTTCAAACTACCTGAGAGCCTTAGTGACATCGACTGGATGACACCAGCACGTTCAGTTGTCGTGGCCAAACATCTAATAACAAATCGAGAGAAGAAATCCAGTTTTTTAGCTGCCGCTTGTGTAATCTTGGATAGGCTGGTCGAATCCGACGAAAATTTTTTCTATCCAGCTGTTCACTATTATCGTTCTTTCATTTACACAACAGAAAATTTGAAAAATTATTTCCAGCAAAATAAAATAAAGTTTATACGAACATTACGAACTTGTGAATCCCATCTCAACAAACACATAGATATGCAATTATCATTCCTGGACACCATTCGGACAACTACGAAATCAAACCAGATAACTTCTTTTTGCGTTGTCAACTCCTACAAACAGCAAAAGAAGAACGTTATTAAACTGTACGAATATTTCATTAGCTCAATAAGAACTTTATTGGGCAGTCATAGTTGTTCAGTTTCTGATCTTGATGATGCACTAATTGCAAAAGATTATGAAGATGAAAAAGTTAACGAATTATTTGAATCGTTGGTGAAGTCTAAGTGCATCATCAGTCAGGTCAACGACGAAGAGATTGTTCCAAACCGAGATGCTGCTATCCAGCGAGTAGCCGATGATAATGGAATCAATCAATCCTCACTCAGTGATTGCCTGGATGACATAAAGGGTAACAACAATTTATTCAATAACATTAAAGGAGAGACGTTATTTAGACGAAATCAAATCAAAGGAAAGAAAAGTGAAGGTCTGAGTGAGAAGAAAATTGAGAAAGAATTAAAAAATATCCAGATGATTTGTCCTTCTAGAAAAAAGTTCTGGAAACACCTGCTGGACGAAGGAGTCCTGCAAGATGTCGTCGAGTGTGCGGTCGTATTCGAGTCTGAGACTGACGGTATAAGACACCCCGGTATCAATACCATAGACATTAAATGCGCTCGTGGCATTTTGGTTCAATACAACTATTCGTGCAGTTTGAAAAATTTAGAGGAGAATGGGAAAATGATTTTCCAAAAGGCATATTTTAAGGAACTTATCAACAGCAGTGAATATCGTGGCAAGAAAATCAAGTTTGAGTTTAATAAAATCGCACGTCTTGATCTTGCCAAACTCAAGAGTGTCGACCTGACATCGTTTGGCCAGTTGAAAAGGACTGACTTGATTTACACGAAAATCGATACCGACGAGTGGCCACAGATTTGGAACGATTTGTTGAAACAAAGTATTATTGACGAAGAAGGAAATCTTGCACCCAATAGGGAAACACAACTTTTTAATTATCCCCAATGCCCGGCTTACGAAGTTCCTGTGAGAAAATTGATCAAATGGACGTTCGCTGCCGAAATAGTCAGGCGTCAGTGGCTGAATGCAGAGGATGATCCTAACTATCTCGAGGCAATTGAAATATTACCTTTTAAACCTTATCGTACCATTATGAGTGATCTGAAGGCATCCCACGTCATTTATGGAGCTCAGGTGACGGAGGATACAACACTTTTAGAGAAAACTGTTAATGATATATCTTTAAACAAGGGCACACGCCAATGTATTTTAGATTTCTTGAAAAGTCGCCAAGCTGTATACGTTACTACAAAAATGGCCTCGGATACTTTTTGTCTTTACCCGATTGAAGGCGACATTCTCACAAGGAGTGAAATGCCAAACGTCTTTTCGGAACTCTACGCTTTCATTCTGGTAGGATTTGACCACGTGATTAACATGAAGGAACGAAAATTGACATGGAAGTTAATTGGCCTGGCATCACTCATCATTTTTAGTGGACTTCTTCAGACAGCCACTGGAGCTGTAATTGAACGGTGTGGGCTAGCAAAAGCAATGGGTGATGTATCCCAACAAGGAATGAATGATATATGTTTCGGCATTACAGCCCTGAAATCTCGAGAAGAGTTCACTTGGTACGAATACAAAAAGCACAAGCAAAAGATTACCATGGAAAAATTAGATCCTGTTATAATTAGAGATCTAATGAAAGCACTGAATGCCAAATACGAGTTGAAGCCAGATTTAATGACCTCAGTGTCCTACTCCAGAGGAAATGAGAAAATAATTCGTCAGCAATCTATAGGCTCAGGTATAAGCGGTGACAGTGGCACGATAAATCAATTTCTTATGGTCAAGCACAAAGTCGATTTATTTTTACAACTTCAAGATTTGTTTCGCAGCACATTATTCGAGAAAACGAAAAACGTCATCATAAAGAACTCGGTCGAAATTAAAGAGACACTGGGCAATCTCTATAGGTCACACGGACTAGAGAAAGCGCAAAAAACCGTCAAAACGAAAATGAAAGAACTTGTCGACAACTCGTTTGACCAAAGCCTAGAAGTGGCTATTAAGGCATGGAATAAGCTATTAGAGAAACAGTTCTTCGAAGACGATGATACCGTGACAATAATAGAGCGCGCAATGACCACATCCGGAATAAACGACAATGCAAACATTTTTTTAAAACGCATTCGCGAAAATGTTGGCCTGAATATGGGAATATCAGTGATAACACGTAAACAAATGACGTGCATTAACAAGTTTCATGCAGAACTGAGAGACTCCTGCTTCCCGAAATCTGAATCCTCAACAACCAATTACTTTGACGATGAAGAACGACAGCGTTTTCAAAGAAATGTAATGGTTAACATTAAGGCTGAATTTGCTAGAAATGCAGAGAAGCTGACACATGAAATGATGAAATATTTTATCCACAATCATAATGCATTCACTTAGATGGCGCATTTATGTATTGGCGCTTATTAATAGTGAATTCCAGGCATGTTTAAAAAGATATAGACCTACTAACATTCGCAGAAATCGATGGACTCACAATGTCATGAAGAAATGGTATTGCAATCGACTTAACTAATTATGGAAGGTTTCGACATGAAAATATGGATGGGGTAATACTTGATTTAGACATGTTTGCAAACATTTCTCTCGGATCCTCTTCAATCGAAGTCGTTAATGACTATTCTTCACTTAGACGTTGAAGAAATCCAGTGTTGAACAAATGCTATGATTGACGGAATGCCTAAAAATAGCCAGAAAAGAGAGGAAAAGATTTACAAAAAAAAAATCTATGTTATTACGCACACATATAGGCTAACAACATGCGCACCTTCGGCTATCCAACTGAATTTTCTTACTGGGTTTACCGGTGTCGGTGATGATTATTAATTTATGATGAACGTTTACTTCCTTTGTAGAAATTTTCAAATCAAGCAACAATAAAAATAAAACACCAGATGGTTAACAACATACCTAAATCATTTTTTTAAACGTGTCATTATGAATGAGAAGTCCAGTCCATACCGAATGCTGACTAGTAAATGAATAAATGGCAATCCAAAGTACGATAATTCCCGAGTAATTCTAAAATATCTATAAACATAATGTGACACCATCCCGCTGGGCATACCCTAGATATAGTGTTTTTCGATAATCATGCAAATGACACGTCACTCATACTTATCATTTGCTTACCCAACCTTTAAACTTGAAACTAAATGTCAAAATGGCGTTTTTCAAGAAACTTCTCAACGTCGCGCCTTTTCAGTCACCATGCCTTCAGTTGGCGCTTGGTCTGGACCTGGGGACTAGTGTTCGTTCGAGTGTTCGCTCTCAAGTTTTGAAACTCTATTAACTGTTATTGCTGGATTTATTAATGAATGTTTACTTAAGTGTTTGTATTAGTTTACTGCCGCTCTCAGGACGTATGAAACCACGTTGGAAACCGTTGGAAACTACAAAACTTAACCAACAAGGTCAGTCCAATAGTTTACATGTTTCCTCCAGCTGCTACCTTGTTAGATTGTGCCAGCATCGTTCGTGTTTTATGTTTCTTTCGAATAATAAGTACGTGATCTGCCCTGTAGTTCGTTACTGCGAATATGGCATGATTTTTGTTGTCATATTTGCAAACTGACTCACATGTCCTATCCTTTGTGCTTCATTCGTAGATTTTCTTACCAGTGGGAACAAGATTATGCCACTTACTTAGAAAAATGTGTTGTTCCCAAATTGTCAATGTTTGATATCTGAAGATGTTTTAAGGGCAAGCACGTTTCTTACGCCAAAAGCTCTGTATTTACTTCATGAATTTCAGTTTTGCTGTGAGTTCAACACTTAACGTGTCGTAACAATTTTCAGCTTCTTTCTCCATATGAAAAGATAACGGAATTCGTTTAATCCTTTTCTTCGATATGTGCTGCATGTAGATGACGTACACATCATTTTTTTTAATTACTATTGTTGGTATACTATTTTGAAAATTTATCCTTAATTTCTAGGACGTGGATTGGCTTCTGGTACAACTCGAAAATGTAAAGGGCCCGACACGCATTAGTACGAGTACAATCACGCTGATTTCATTTGGGTACATTGCACTTGAAATCCTGTGATCGTTATTTTATTTAATCGTTATTTATCATTTAATAAGAACATTTTCAGTAATATTCTTTTTGTATTTAGTGGGTCTAAAGGGAACGGTAAACAATGACAAAGAAAAGCTTTTCGATCAAGTTCTTGATATTTTACGAGTACCAATTTAATAAGATCAATTATTATTTCAAATTTATTATGTTACAACTAATACCACAGTACAACATCCATAAATGTAATCTAAATGTGTTATCTGATGCAATCTGAAATTCCAATCAGCAGCAAATTTAATTTTCTCTGTTTATTTGAATGAAATTGTTCAGGAACGCCGGTGGGTTTCTTCAAGGTTTAAAAGCCCCAACTGCACATCCGCACGAGCCAGGCAACTTGAATTTTTCGATGGTGAAAGGAAATGCGTAATCGCTGGGATTGAAGACCAAAAAACGGTGGAAGATGTTCTTCTGGATGCATTTGGAATCGTAGCAGGACGGGACCAGTGGGCAGACAGTGCCAACAACCACGTCACATTCCTCAACTCGAGCCGTCTGGGTGTATTTGACGCCGTAGGACTCTACTCCATTGACGATGGTCCGCCACTTGCCTTCGACGTTAATGGCCCGTAGAGGACGGACGTACTCGGTGGAGCTCGGACAAAGGTAAAATTCGTCACTCAGTTTATCCAATCCGTCGACGGAATTGTCTGTGTTGGCCAGTTTATCTTTGTAGAAAGCCAAAACGCTTTGGTAGTGCTGGTCCAGAGCATCTCTGACCTCTTGATGGGGATATTCCGAGTCTTCCAGGCACCAAGACTTTGTAGTGTTTTTGGCGCAGTGCGGAATCTCAGCTTGCTCGTATTTTGGCGGAGCGTATGAAGGTTTATTGTAGCTGGGATCGGGCGAGCTAAAAACTCCAACCAACAACGAAGTAAAAATCTGTGTCCAAAAACATTGGGAAGTAATAGAAGAGTAATTATTATTTATGCACACAAATTTAGGTTTGAATTTGTTTTGTGAATTAGAACTTACTAATGAATTGATAGACATTTTGTGACAAACAGCTAGAAAAGTTTTGGTTGTAGTGTACAGGCTCCAGTCTGGTTAGAAAACAACTAATTCAAAATAAAAACCAAGCGCACTTTATATTGTGCCCTCAGCCCTGCCATTACCGCAAAAAAGTTCCAGTCGCTTTTACTTTCCAGTTGACTGATTTTAATTTCACTAATTGGGAGATTAAGGTATGGCGAGTCATCTGAAGTAGTTCGAAATTCTATGGTAAGTGGCTATGAGCGCTTCACATTTTGAGGTTGTGGTTAAGATCAACACGAAACAAGTTTGGACTGTGATGAATGAATATCGATTATTTGACCAATTCAAACTTGGACAAACTCATTAATGAAAGCTAGTCTTGCAAATGGGAACAACACAGGTTCATTAGTGAAACTCAAATTCGAAATTTTTATATTTTGCAAACCCCAAACTCGAAAATACCACAATGGAGATCTGGCGCTGATCACCGATCGATGCAAATGTATAAAACCCTCGCCTGTTCTGAGTAATCTGCATCAGTTGAGAGCTGACAGTCAACAACTTAGTTTGTACACTTTTAAAACTAGTCACACTTTATTAAAAAATGAAAACTTCATTGGTAAGTTTTCAAACTTTTTTATGAAGATTCTTCTTTTATACTTTTCAAGATTTTGATCTGTTGTAATTTTAATAATAATTAGTGTTGATCGTATTCAAATTCTAGCTATGTTTGGCTGCCGTATTGGTTGGAGCTGTTGCTGTGCCGGAGCCGGATGCTGACCCCCAAACTTATTCAAAACCTGCCTACCCAGCAGTTCCGTCCGATAACTGCAACCCCCGCAAGGCACCAAAGTGTTTGGAAAACAGCACTGAAACTTTCTGTCTCACAGACGCTGAATACCCCGAAAAAGAAATCAGGGTAAGCCCAATTTTCCATACAAATTTGATACAAATATCTCCAGACTATTAATTAAAATCATTACCTGCTTTCAGAGTGCCATCAAGTACGACCCGTTGGTGCTGCAGAGGTACTATGATATTGCCAAACAGTCGGCCGACAACTTGGTCGATGGACTGACATCTTTATCGGAAAAACATTACGACTACTCCAACTACACGGGCAAGATTTTCGAGAAGGCCAACTGGATTGGCGAGGAGGGATACATTTGTCCCAGCAATGTCCATTACGCCCGCCCTCTGCGCGCTCTGAACGTTGATGGTGAATGGCGTGCCATCATTCAAGATATCGCCTGGCCGGGATACACGCAGACCCAACGTGTCGAGATTTGCTTGTTCCCCGGCTCCTCTTGCCGCACTTTGGCTCCTTGCTATGGTAGCAAATGCTTGCAAAAGTACGTCTACCAGCGCATGTTGTCCTTCGATCCTTGCGATGCCAAAAAGGGAATTTTCATTGACCTTTACAAACTGCCATCGGCTTGCTCTTGCCACATTCCCGTTAAACTTCATTGAACCAATGATCCCTTATAGATAATACTAATCTTTCCTTTAATTAGCTTAAAATTTTTCTCGCAAGTAACGAAAAGCAGCTACGTCTTTTATTTACTTGATAATTACTTTCTTTTTATTATAAGGTGAACATGAAAACTTATTTGTTCATTGAATAATGACGTGTCTTGTCAACGTATCGAACTGGAAAAAGAGAAATTAATAAAGCGTTAACTCACGATGACGTCAGCCGATATTCGGCCACATTTTCCTCAATTATCGATGCTGCCCCGGGTGCAGCCGTTTTGTGTAGGAAGTTGGTATACATACTTATTCTTTTTAAAATGATATACAGCTTGGCAGGTGTTTAAATTTACCGTTATCACTCTGATGCTCCTTATTACGCGGACGGAAAACTACCTCACCGATAGTCCGATAGTCAACTTAAATTCTACCTGTTTTTCAGTGTGTAGTTGATAAGCTGGTTATTTCAATTTCATGCAAAATTTTATTGGCGGAAACCCAGCTAAGTATTTAAAATTCCGTGCATAATTTTGGTATAATCGAACCAGTTCAATCATTGGTATATAAGGATAAATCTCCTAACTCATGATTCGGGAATAACTGTGCTTTTTTCCCAAAGTAGGCTACCGACTATCTTGAGCTAATTTTGGCAAGCGACGCTAAAATTTCATTTCTGGTAGAAAAAGACTCCGAGGAAGAGGGAGAAAAAAAGTTGAAAAACTACGTCTTTAAGTGTCATAGAAGAAGCGAGTTTCGCTGTTGTTTGTGCATAAAACTGCCAGTGGCATTTCTGTGCTCTTGTACGGTGATTCTCATTTTAATTTTTTTTTTTTCTTTTTGTGTAGTTTTACCTTTTTTTTTTCCTGCTTGACTGGGCCACCAAAATATGATCGTTTCCAGAATTGTGAAGTGCGAGTGCCGAGACCTGCTGCGCGTCAGTCTCTCACCGTGTTTGCTGCAAGGCCGTCGTCATGATTTTGAGTCGAAGGCTCGAGTGTTTCTATTATTTGTTAACGTTGACCGCAAATATTTTAGGTGAGACCAGCTACACTACAGTGGGCCATCACGCTCGTGGGGTACTCAAATATTGGCGAAGGACGGCGGAAGAACAACGCGCCAGACTGTTTGACCTTCTACCCAAAAATGTTGAATCCTCCTACACACCAGTACATTATTCAATTTCAAATCTTTCGAAAAAAAGTTTCGCTCGAATCGTGCGTGCAGTGTTCTAATTTCTGTCGGAATTTCTCTATTACACACAGCCGGAAGTAATCAAGCACCGCGGGTACCCTGCTGAGGTTCATCACGTGACAACAGACGACGGGTAGGTCTGATTTACATACATTTTATTTTGTCTGATTGAAAGGAAAATTGCCCCCTTATACTGGACGTGGTGATTTTAACTCTATTATGTACCGTTCGGTGCTCTACAGGTACATTCTGGAACTTCACCGAATACCACCTAAATCGTCCAGTACTAATAGGAAAGTCGTGCTTCTTATGCATGGGGTCGTGGAATCTTCCGGTACTTGGGTCGTCAATCCATCTAGTCGTTCCCTCGGTAATTATATACATCATTTAAATTAAACCCACAAGATTTAATTTCGGTGAAACTTTTTAAAAAACCTGTACTGGACCAAATAGCCATATTATTGGCGGCTCAGTCGTACGATGTGTGGCTCGGTAATTTCAGAGGCAACCGATATTCAAAAAGTCACATCAGACTGAGTCCTAAACAAGCCCAGTTTTGGAAATTTAGGTACGAAAGCTTAAACTTTTGTGAATTTATTATTTAATTGAAGTTATTTTTTCATCAGTTGGGACGAAATAGGAAATTATGACATTCCTTCCTTCATCAACTATATACTCAAGGAGACGGGACAGTCGAAATTGTCTTACATAGCCCATTCGTTGGGATGCGGAGTGTTCTTCATCGCCATGGTCAAGCATCCGGAGCTTAATGCTAAAATCGATATAATGGTTGGACTTGAAAATTGAAAAAAGATTGAACTATAATTACGTAATATTTTAATCCTATTATATTTATTGACCAGATAGCCCTTGCACCACTTTCTTCGTTTGCTCATTTCACTACCCCTCTATTTCGAATTCTGACTCCGCTCAGTAAACGAATTCAGGTAAAAATCAATAGTTTCAAACATTATTCAATCTGTAAAAAGAATATGTATTTTTAGGGTATCCTCAGGATGACTCGGACTTGGGGAGTGCTTGACAGTGCAGGGATTCCTGATCTCCTATATAACATCGTATGCGATCAGACATACAGTCAAGCGAGGTTTTGTAGAAAACTGTTAAACGCGATTGCTGGACCGAATCCGGATAACATAGAACTGGTAAGACTTAATAAAAGAAAAGGATTACATATAAATGTAAAGAAATATAAAATTTTTTAAAGGAGTTAATCCCTCTGGTGGGATCCAATTATCTTCAAGGAACATCGGTACCCGTTATGGCTCAATTTTCTCAAAATTACTTTGCAGGTAAATTATGTTTTAAAACAGAATAAGGCTCAAATCGCGCTAAAAAAATTAATATTTGTTCTCGTTATTTGTTGGCGCACAGGTGAAAGATTTCAGGCCTATGACTACGGATGGAGAGGCAATTTGATGCGGTACCGATCCTTTAAACCAATGGAATATGTCCTAGCAAAAGTTACAGCTCCGGTATCCTAAAACAAAGCAAATTATGCAATGTTTTTCACAAAATTGATATGGATTCTCATATTTTTCAACATCAAACAGGTGTACCTCTTCTTGGGAGGAAGTGACCGAATTGTCACTCCACTGGTAATAAAAACGAAATTGTCATTTTACGTAATACGTAGTAAAAGTAATAAAATCTATCAAATATTTCAGGACGTGGATTGGCTTCTAAAGCAGCTGGGAAATCTGAAAGGCTCTGCACGGTTAAATGATTACAATCACGCCGATTTCTTATGGGTAAAGCGTTAACAAGAACGTAAATTTTAACATTATTAAATTATTCACTTTCAATATAGGGAACAGATGTCAAAGAAAGGCTTTACGATAAAGTACTTTCTCTTTTACCGCCTCCCTAAACTCAGTACTTACATTATTTCCATTAACTGCTACATTTCCTGTTCAGTTTGTACATTTAACAATTATTTCAACCAACAAAGTAACTTCATTCGTAATGTTAAATTTTATTTATATTTCAAAATGGTATGAGTTATCCAAAAGAAAAAAATAAATCGTTGTACATATATTTTCATGATTTAAAAAAAATTAATCTTGATATTCTAATTCAGTGACAAACTTCAGATCAGTTCCAGCTAAATTTTTCTCTATCCAAGCATCGATCCGGCTATTCAACTCCGGGCTAAAGTGATTTTTCCAGTCTCCCGTTTTACCTGCGCCAATGAAAATACCAGAAATTGAAAGTAGCCGAAATGGAATGCAAGAGCTAATGCAGCTTATGCATAACTAAGGTATTTTGAGTCTCTATTCATATTCTGTTCACTTACCTTTACGGATAAAGTTTCCCTCCTGGTTAAAAGCGCCAGTCTTTTTCCCCGATTCATTATTGACAGATTCGTTTGTCTTAAAATTGTCGAATTTCAAATGCTCCGTCAATTTGACTAGCTCTTCTTCGCCAAGGGATTTTCCAAGGAAAGCGGCCACCTTATCGATTTCTCCACGTAAATTCTATTACCATGACACATATAACGTGATTTTAATATTTTCGTTGTTCAGAATAAATGAGCGAGAACTTTACCCTCTTCATGTCCTCGTAGAACATGAAATGCATGTTGGGATGATCACGTTTCGACCAGGCTTCCAAAATATGGGCAAAGTACGGTGCATTGAATACTGGAACGAGCAGTGAGAATATTCTATTACGAGTTGGTTAAGGAGAGCAGAGTTTTTTTAATACCTTCGTCATCCATGAAGAATTCGGCGAATTCATCCATAGTTCCCGTGAATCCATGCAACTTAATCAACTTGTGATGAAAGTAATAAGAGACGATAACATCTTTCGGATTGCGGGCCACGTAAACAACCTGAATTCAATCAACAATTTCAATAA
Organism: Daphnia pulicaria; assembly: GCF_021234035.1. Classification (NCBI taxonomy): domain Eukaryota; kingdom Metazoa; phylum Arthropoda; class Branchiopoda; order Diplostraca; family Daphniidae; genus Daphnia; species Daphnia pulicaria. Next base: position 10,328,643 of record NC_060914.1, read on the forward strand.
ATTTAAATTTTAAAATTTGTTTTTTTTTGAGGATAATCGGGAATACCTTGGCGGTGTCGAGCAGCGTAGGAGGAAGCAGGTACATCGGCATATGCGGTCGAATAACTCGGGGCGACGGAAGTTGTTCCACCTTGTCCACATTTATAAACATCTCTCTCATCGCTTGCATCTTGGTGCTCAAATAAGGCATCCTGATAAAACAAGTTAATTAGAACATTTCCAATATGCAGGAAAACGGATTCTTCTTACTCTAGGAATGGAGTTCGTAAGGTAAGCCCCGTTTTGCCGGCTGTTTCGTAATCGCAATTATTTTGTAGCAACCACAACAACTCGCAAGTCCATGTAGTTCCTGTTTTGCATGATGTTGAATTGATTTTTTTATTAATTTTAATTGAGATATTATTTTACTCACCACATTTAGGAAAAGTGAGAAGCCAAACGTCTTCGCTCCTCGGCTTCATTCGGTAAATCTTCTCGGCGTGTTTGGCATAGGTTGGAGATGTGACAAATCCGCCCGGTTCCATCCGTGCAAGACCTTCATCGTGACCGGTAAATAATTCCTTGAAGGATTCGGTGAGGGTTTTGGGTATTGTGTGGTATTCGAATTTCCAGCTCTCTTCCGACATTGTTGCTATGCGCGTTTTAACCGACTCGAACACACTGACTGCACTTTAGTGGGAAATTTTGTCGTTATAAAGGATCCTCTGCTTTCTATCTGTTGTATAACACAGCTTTCTCTTTTTACTCGTGTGATTTTACCTTGGACCCACTTTGTATAGGACTAGCAGCGCTCACTATAAAGAAGATAAATGTCATAAACGAGAGAAAGTTACGGGTTTCGGTACGGACGACGTTAGTGAAAGTGACAGCTAGTCAGGACCATCGTCAGCATGACTCGCATTCTTAGTTTCTTATGCTACATAACGTTTGACATTAATTGAATTTATCGCCATCTGTATTCGGATTTTACAACTATTCAATAAGAAACGGAATCAGAATTTGAAAAAGAAAAAAAAAAGTAATAATCCCGACAGATTTATTATTGATCTTCAGTTACTATACCCAAAATAATTAGCAGAACCATTGAAAAAAGGAGGTGAGAACTTTAGTCATAACTGCAATCATCATCTCTTTCTGACAAGTAATATTTAAGATAAATGAGGAAACGGGAAAAAACTAAAAAAATATTTTACACAATCGTGCTTGTGACATTTTACTTCCCCCAAGTGAAGAAAAGATATTAGGAAAACAAATGTCGAGTTTAATGATTTTTTTTTGTGAAACGGAAAGTGTATAATTATTTTTATGTCCATGTTTTTGATGATGTGCTAGGTGGAATCGAGTAGGAGTATCGAAGTATTGATTGTTAAGAAGCTACTTCACCTGATGTTACCCCGCTCTAAACTCGGCGCAGCGATCTTTGGAACAAGCAATTTATCTCGCGCTCGTCAAGACTTACTCGAATTCGGACAACGCTTCCATCAATGACCCTAGTCACTTCCAAATCAGCGTTTCCAATCTTGTATTATTTTTTAAACTAAAATTTTCTATTTTTTTTCTCATTTAGATTAATGCGGTTGGTAGAACTTTCGCTATCCTCCTCAACCAAATTAGGTCACAGCCTACAGTTCTGTTAAATGGTCTTAACGGAAGTGTTAACTATTCCTGGACTCCGCACTGCGTTTTAATACAGGGAGTAAGATTACGCTGACAGTTTGCAATAGTCTTTGTTTTTAGTGAAACTGGACAGTAGCATGTAGTACAACAGGGCCGATTTGCACTCCGCCGTTGCAATACACCAAGTCATTAGCTGAAAATGTCATGCGTCATAAATCATACAAGTCCTTGCTCCCTAAACAGACACCTTAACAGATTCCTAACTCCACTTGATGATTATAACCCTATGTAATATTCCTGGCAATCTGTTCCTATATATTCTTTATCATTACTTATCTACTCATATCTCAATGTCAAAGCATGCAATGAAGGATTTACGGGAACGCCGCTGGACTGCTATGGATTAGTTCGGTTTCTGGCGTTTCAGTTTCAGATTAGGTGATCTTGTGTTGTTTAATCTTTGTTAGTGTTGATTTCTAACTGATTGTTCTTTTATCTTTATGTAGGTTATGGAGTTGGTGGTATGAAGTTGGTAGAAGTTATTGGGCCATATTGGGGCACTAGCTTTGGATATAGGTATGGTATGGCTTCTGAATGAAGTACTTGTGGTTTGGATTGTCCAATTTTTGATACTTGTTTCCATTCAGGTTATTAGGCCTACTTTTTCTTCTAGTTAGATGTGCCTGCATCATTCCTTGTTTGACAGATTTTCTGATTCCTGTGTGGCCACAGGAATCCCTACTAACACAGCGATGTACCATGGATATGACTGAAGCGTACTCCCAAGGATAAGGGAGATACAAACAGCATATCCATGGAATGCTTCATGTTTATCCTTATTTCCCCTTCCCCGCACGTACCATTTGTATGTCCCTTGAATATACCGGTTTGTGTATACACAGTAACCTTAAGTAACATCCATCTTTGGATATGAATTCTGTCAGAAATTAAAAGATAAAAGTCTACCCCGAGACTTGAACTACAGACCTTCAATTCCGTAGCTCAACTCTCTAACCACTTGACCAACTGCTCATACATTTGAGGAACAAATGTTTGGGAGTAATGGAAATTGAGATATTTTTTAGCTTTTTCGTCCACTGTGTACCTAATATGGTTATACTGTGATGCACATTCTGTGTATGTACCAAATGGTATCACAACAAAATCATACCCCCGAGTATATTACTTTGATGTACAATCAGTATGTTAATGAATATACGCTGGTGGATCTACGATGAATATTCTTTATTTGATCCCATCCTAGATCCGAATAAATTTATACCTACGCTATACTACCGCCCCACAATTGCGACCTGGATCTATCCATCCCATATTTATCTACATCTTACATAAAGAGGATGGGTCGTGTTAGTAGGGATCATCAATCAGGAATGACTTGTCGCTTATTCAACTTTTCTTACTTGTTTTTTGTCAATATTTCTTGTAACCCATTTTTTACTTGAGAAATTAACAGTATCTTTTGCACGAAGTGTGATGGTAACCAGTGACGTAGTTGTCCATTTAGTCCAGTATTAACATTTTTACAATTTTTGAGAACTTATTGACCCAGATTCAGAAAAGAGGTTTCTAAAAAGGCTCAACTGTGTGCACATCATTAAATGAATACAGATTAATCATGTGTTTGAAATTTAGCCAAGGTTGCAGAGAAATATTTAAAAAATAGCCGACTGCTGTCCTTCAAACGGTTCGAAATGGAAGATTTATTCATTCACCGAAGAAACGAGTCAAATGACTCGGATGTCAATTGGTATAGATGTTTTTATTTTGATGTATTCATTTTGATGTATTCATTTTGATATTGGTTGTTGTAGACCCATCCCCAGCGCCTTCTACAGTTCTACCTGCAGAAGGAAAGGCCAGTTACGTAAAACGTTAGTTTTTCAAATTTGGTTATTTTAATGTTTTATCTATATTTTGTGTGCTGTAGAGGTTGGGTGCATGTCCTTCCCGCTCGAAGGTCACGGAGATCATTACGTAAAACTTTTCATGCAGTGGTGTAAGAGGTTGGGTGAGAACGAGACGTGTTACATCCATTTTGTTTTGTTTTTAATATTGGTTGTTGTAGACCCAACCCCAACAACGTCAACCTGCAGAAGGAAAGGCCAGTTTTCCTTCAATTGAAGGTCATGGAGATCATTACGTGTCATGCAATGGTGAAGAGGTTGGGTGCGAACGACACGTGTTGCACCATTATCAAGCAGGTAAAATAGCCGCAAGACTTAGGGGGTGAGGGTGAGAAAAAAATCGTATAAAAGGAGAGAGAAAATGCTACAGAAATCAGTCGAGTGAGGATCTCCGACACGAGAACAACTGCTGCACTATTGGTCTCCAACTGCCTTCTTCATCGCATTATCAGTTCGCAATCATGGGTAAAAATTCATTATAAATTCGAGTCGTGAATGAATTCTATCTTGTTTTTAGTTGTTGATTCAGTTATATTCGAAAATTTATTTTTCAGTTTGTTTATTGTTAAGTTAACTATGGCGTCGTGCTCCTTTTGGGTATTGGATCGTTGATGGCTGGGGCGACCACTGGTGTACCGATGTCTCCTGTGCATGGTTGATAACGAGCCTCGGCAGCTAAAGAATACTACACCATGCTGCCGACTATTAAAAAACAACATCAACACCTTCTTCCTATACCGAAAACACCAAGTACTACAACACCAAGTCTCCAGAGTATTAAACTGAAACGTACTCTGCTCCATCTTAGGAAACATGGGTAAATATTCTTTTTTTTTATATATGGATTAGTGAATCATTCCATATTTTTCAATTTGTTAATTTACTACTATAACTGACAATTAATGTTCAAATTATTTACTGTTTAGTCAACTGTGGGTCGTGCTGCTGTTGGGTGTTTTGTTGATGGCTGGGGAGACCACGGGACTACCGATGTCTTCTGAGTATGGTGGATACCAAACATCAACGCCGCCGCCTTACTGCACAACGCAGTCAACATACGCAACATCTACTTACTACACCGACGCTTTCAAGTACTTCTCTTCAAGCTACTACAAAACTGAGGCTCCTGTTTACTACACCAAGGCCACCGAGTATTACACTACAACCAAATGGTAGATATTCTGTTTCATCATTGAGTATTTATTATACTGTTTTTTTTTTTTTTTTTTTTTTTTTTTTAATTTGCCAGTTATTCATGAAATTAATGTGCAAATTATTTATCTCCAGTTAACTATGGCGTCGTGCTGCTGTTGGTTGTTGTATCCTTGATGATTGGGTCGACTACGGGTGAACCGATGTCTCGTGGGTATGTCGGAGACCAAACCGCAACGCAGCCGTCTTACTGCACGACAAAAACATACGCAATAACCAGATACTACACCGCCAAGGCCCCAGAGTAGTGCACCACAACTTATGATGTTCTGAACTACTACACTGAAGCCCCAAAAAGTGACTCTGCCCCGAGTACTACACCACGAAGTCAGCCGAGTACTACACCACGAAGTCAGCCGAGTACTACACCACGAAGTCAGCCGAGTACTACACCACGAAGTCAGCCGAGTACTACACCACGAAGTCAGCCGAGTACTACACCACGAAGTCAGCCGAGTACTACACCACGAAGTCAGCCGAGTACTACACCACGAAGTCAGCCGAGTACTACACCACGAAGTCAGCCGAGTACTACACCACGAAGTCAGCCGAGTACTACACCACGAAGTCAGCCGAGTACTACACCACGAAGTCAGCCGAGTACTACACCACGAAGTCAGCCGAGTACTACACCACGAAGTCAGCCGAGTACTACACCACGAAGTCAGCCGAGTACTACACCACGAAGTCAGCCGAGTACTACACCACGAAGTCAGCCGAGTACTACACCACGAAGTCAGCCGAGTACTACACCACGAAGTCAGCCGAGTACTACACCACGAAGTCAGCCGAGTACTACACCACGAAGTCAGCCGAGTACTACACCACGAAGTCAGCCGAGTACTACACCACGAAGTCAGCCGAGTACTACACCACGAAGTCAGCCGAGTACTACACCACGAAGTCAGCCGAGTACTACACCACGAAGTCAGCCGGCATCCGACTATTACACCTCAAACTACGCTTCCGCAACTTACCACATGGAGATTCCTAAATGCTAGAGCCGAAATTTCCATCTGAGTTTATTTATATTTGTCGGTTGTCTTCATGATCATTGGTCACTGGGAATTCATTGTTGATCTTTAATGAGTAAATAAAAATTTTAATGCGGGTAATTCTTTTGCAAGACTTTGGTAGTAACTTCAAGCCCGTCAAAGTTGTGGCAGGTGTCTTTTGGTGTTGAACTTCAAGGTCAGTATGCTGCGTAGTGAATTGATTGATTCATGTTTTAGAGGTGAATACTGCCTTATTCACTCTACATACGGACATGTTTTAGTGGTTGAACGATGATATTTCAACCTGTGACTGTTGGTATTATCAAATCTTATCAGTAAAAGGGAAGTAGCTGATCTTGGTATAAACGAAAGACTTTGAAGTTGACATAATTTCTAAACAAGACTTGGTATAAATTAAAAGACAATGAACAAAAACTTATAAAAAGAATTGTGTTATATTGTCCCACCTCCACCCACAATTCCACCACATTTTACAGTCACATACACATATACATACATACATATACTTAAGTTAACCCGTTGGCTGCCACGCCATACAACCCGTAGGTTGCTCTCTACTACTCTACGCGCCACGTCTGAAGGATCCATGACCAAGTGGGACTTGCCATTGCTGACAAGTCCGTGCTGACAAGGGGGGGACTAAGGTGCATTGCCTTATAACAGGCTTGCCTTGCGGCAAATTTTGGGCTTGGCGACTCTCCGACCCCGCGGCTTGTAAACCACGAGACCGAACAGCGCGGCCCGTGCAGGGGAGAACAAAGGCGTGGCAGACAACGGGTTAACTAACACTAACACAAACGTAGTAATACCAACAATACGATGATCCACGTTGATGACGAGTCTCGGTGTCGGTCGCGATTCCACCGAGTTTCGTTCGCACCAGGAGCAGGGGCAACATCCGACGGAGACCGGTGACGACTGTTAAAGATGACAATATCCATCTTCTCGACGTCTCCTCTGCATTACCTGAATAAAAACAAAACAATTCTTATTAAGTTACATGCCAATAAAAGTTACATAATAGTCACATAATACATATAAGTTCATTGATATGGTTTTTTTGCTCAAAACTTCAAAGGCGCACTTTAAATTGCTTAAAATCTACCTAACAATGTTGAGAACTGTACACATAACAAAGCTCACTTGCTAGTCTTAAAAAAAATTCCGGAAGTAGACCGGAAGTAACCACAGCGCCTCAACCATTGAGCTGTCATCAAATTAAACCACATTTTCGTGATCCCCATGAAATTTGGGGTCGATTAGATGTGATTTAAACGAAATCCAAAATTTGGCCAAAATCGAGAATTTTCCTGAACTATAGTTCAGGAAAATTTTCGAAACCGGAAGTACGCGTACGTAAAAAAGATAACATGAACTTTACCACAAATTTGACGAGGATCTCGAATATGTGGTTCTTTTGTACGTCGAATGAATATTTACTGAACTACTGACAAAAATGTGAAAACCGGAAGTAGAAAAAAAAAGCAATTATCGAAAATTTAACACGTGAGCTTTGTTGCTGGAATAGTAATCGTCAGTTTTCACTAAATATTTCAACAAAATAACTGCCAATAAATATAAAAAGAGATGTTCAAAGTAACTGAAACTGACTGTTTTGACAGCTGCAAATTATCAAAAAGCCATCTAGCGTTAGAAAAAAGAAACGTCCAAGTAAAACTTTGTTAGCGCGCAAGAAGGGCCTGATTTTGGAAACTATTACAAAAACAGAGTCTAACGCAACTAGACTATTGGTAGATAACTTACGAAAATAAGTTAATTGTTGGGTACCTGGGCATAATCCCGTGGTGAGTGACTGCAGGTGTGTAACATCGGCACGGAAGTGATCACTAAAGTTGTCCAGAAACTCGCCAAGTCGCCAGTGAAGTAAAACCAATTGTGTTTAGAAGCAGTGAAGCTAGATGAGCGTGCGTCGCGAAGATAAGGATGGAGAAGAAAGTTGGTGGAAGTGCCTCTTCCGTCATGGACAAAGGCACAAGAATCTCCGTGCCAGGAGCCCAGGACCACACGATTACATAAAGAAACTGCATGCTCTGTAAAAAAAAATGTTTTACATTTATTGTAATATAAAAATGAATAAAGCTTATCAATCTTTACCTTTTCTAAGAAACACACTGAAATGTTCATGATGAGAACACCGTACAAATGGAATTCACAGCAACCAACAGCATTACTACTCTGGTTGAAATCAATTTACTGATGCTAAAGAAAGTTTCATGAAATATTGCAGTAGTATGGTGATAGGTGGAATAGTTGCTTACCTTTATCATATGGGTGATGAATTTAGTAAGGCATTTGACTTTCATCGAGCAGATCTGGTACATACATGGCAGGTCACTTCACACTCTTCATTTCTCTGAAACACTAAGTAGCCAAAGATTCAGAAAAGATCCTGTGGTTCATGAGCAAGAATACCTATGTTACATGAAAATCTGAATTGTAATGCTCTGGTAGCAGTAATGGGGAATTACCTTATCTCAGCACATTTGTATTCCACTTCATGTGTGCTTCAACCTTGAGTTTTTGGGTTTTGACAACATTATGGGGCTAATGGATGAAAATTGACTAAGCACTGAGTCAACTTGTTGGAATGACTGACAGCTGCATCTAGAATTTGAAGAAATAAAATGATACAGTTTAAAAGTAAGGGAACTAGGTAAAGATAAACCTACACAAGATACGAAGTTCAATTTGGTAAATGAAATCACAGGAATATAGGTATTAATTAGCTATAATTTGTTTCACCAATTTCACAAATTTACTAATGAGAAATAAAACTGTACCTATCCCTCAGCTGGGTTACCTTCTAAACAGAAGTTGAAACAGCCATAACAACAAACATGCTGTTGCAGGTCACACCACCATAATTGCGAGATTCAGAAAAGATCCTATGGTTCATGAACAAGAATACCTATGTTACATGAAAATCTGAATTGTAATGGTCTGGTAGCAGTAATGGGGAAATACCTTATCTCGGCACATTTGTATTCCACTATTTGTGGACTTCAAACATGAGTTTTGGGCTTTTGACAGCATGATGGTCTGATGGATGGAAAGTGACTGAGCGCTAAGTCAACTTGTTGGAATGACTGACAGAGTGACAGTATGCATCTAGAATTTGAAGAAATAAGTTACTACAGTATAAAAATAAGGAAACTATGTCAAGATAAACCTACATACGATACGAAGTTCAATTTGGTATTTCAAATCACAGGAATACAAGTATAAATAACAATTTGTTTCGTCCATTTCGCCTCGTTTCACGATGTGAGAACAACAAGGGCGACACTGGCGACATCTAGTAATGAATTTTTAATCTTAAGTTTGTTGCACAGTCTGACAGTCACAGCTGATCACAGACATGACAACAGTTCGGTTCGTTACATTCATAAGTTACTTCAAATTTCACAACAAATTAAAAAGTTAAACAACGGAGATCGGATAATAAGTTAACTGTTTTTAAGTAATATATCACGCAGTCTTTAGCTAATGATTCTTACTGCATTCTTGAATTGTTTTCAGATAATTTCAGTTTAAGTTTTCATGTACGTACCTGCCTATCTGGCCAACTAGGTGCTCGTGACAATAGAAACACAATGGTCTAATCCAATGATGCAAGTTCACAACCTATGTCTTCTGATTCTGAAGCAAAATAATATCAGTTACAAGGTAGTTATTTTACAAAAATTATTTTTAATTACTGTGTTCTTTTAAGGCAATAATGTTCACATTAACTTTTCCCTGTCAAGTTGTAAATCTTCAAGATATTGATGGCTTCACCAGATCAATTCTTTGTTGCTATCTATTTTGCGGACAACAGCAAGTAAATGCTGCTACTCAAGATTTTATGGTGACCACCACTTTGTTCTAATTTAGGACAATGTAAGATTGATAGATTTGAGGTATTGCTTTCTGTCACTACAATATGTGGTTTGAAAATTATATCTAAATTTACTCTCCTTTCAGGTTAATCCCTCTCCGCTGTTATAGTTGTTTGAAACCGACAAGAGATTGCTGGAATCGAAGACTGATAATTTGTGTAGATTTAGATAAATTTTCAAGTGCATACCTGTTCTCCTTATTTTCTGTGGCCCGTTTCCCTGACTAACCACTAATCAACGCCTGCCGTTGGTCCCTCAACCCCTGTGATAACCAGGAGGAGGGGAGGGCTCTGGTTGAACAGAGACTTGGAAGGTTCATGATTTTATGAAAGCTTTTGGAGGGTCATTAATCTAACCTGTAAAGCTGTAAGGCACTATGATTGTATCTCCCCAGTAGAATTGGTCTTGTATAATCTCTTCTTCATTGGACAGGTAATTACCCTGGGTACTTTGTTACCCAGTCAATGCAGTGTTTCTCTCCCTGTCATGCTTGTATAAGATATGGTTACCATAAATTCACAACTGTTTTTTTTTTTAAAACAATTTGTAATTATCTATGCTATTAAACATATAGAATCATACATATAGCATAGCAAATTTTATCAGTATGGTGAACAACTGAAGATTGATTTAATTGCCTTGCAAAACAATTTTATTTATATATATACACAACGTTTACAATTTTTCAACAATTAATTATGTTTATCTTAACATATACGTAGGTTAATGTCGGAAGCCTTGCTGATGTAGTACTTATGAACCTTAATTTGGTAGTTGCTTGGAGCAGAGAAATACTTGGGTTCTCGGTGAAGTACACTCGGGCAGCGTACGTGGTTGTGTAATATGCGGTTTCTTCGGTGAAATATTTGGAGACTTCGGTGTTGTGGCTACGTGTAGCGACTGTAGCGTAGGTTGTGGTGTAGTTAACTGCAGCATCAGTGTAGTATTTCTGTTTAACGTAGTACGAAGGAGTAACTTCTCTGTAGTAGGTCGGGACTGCGTAATACTTGGCCGCACCAGTTGTAGTTGTGTACATCGGAGCAGAGTAGTTCTTGGGTGCTTCGGTGTAGTACTCTACCGTTTTGATGGAGTAATGAGCTGGAGCCTCGGTGTAGTAGGTGGGAACGGATTAGTACTTAGCAGCATCGGTGTAGTAAGTAGCTGAGGACAGAGCAGTACTTAAGAGCCTCGGTATAGTAGGATGGGGCAGCATATGTAGTCGTGCAGTATTCCAGTGCCTTGGTGGTGAAGCTCGGGGCAGAGTTATATTTCGGGGCGACGGTGTAGTAGCTCGGGGCAGCGTAAGTTGAAGTATAGTTCCTTAGTAATTTAGTACTTGAGGGCCTCGGTGTAGTAACTGGTCTTTGCCTTAATGGCACCTTTCAACGATGGCAAAGATTTTGGTTCCTATCCTAGGAAGAAAATAAAAGCCATTTTTAGAGTGATTCATAATTACAGAAATAAATTGCTAGCAGTCTAAATAGGCTCTCAGATACAATCTAGCAGGAAGATTATCGAAGTTGTTCATCATTCCATCAAAGTGTTATCATTAAGACTATTAAGACGAATTTCATTGAGCATAAAATGTTAACCTGTAGCAACAAGGCACTTGTCGAAGGTGATGATAATTCCATCGTCAATTTCGGCTTTCCGACCGACAATGTCAATATTAACGACGCGATATACGACTGCTACGCCACCGTTATCTTTTCCGTTCAATTCGACGGCGTTGCAATAGAATTCATTTTGTTCGAAAAAGAGGCTAGGAATAAAAAGATGTCATTTTTACATGTTGCACAATATTACAATAATAAAGACCTCACCTTCACTTTTTGCCGTTCCACCGTTTGAAACGAAGTTTATTCGAAACTTCGGGACTGCCTTGTTAGGGTGTCGGAGATACTCACTCGACTGATTCCTCTAGTACTTGGGCGCTTCTGTTAAGTATTCGACCGTTTGGGTGGTGTAATAAGCTGGAGCCTCGGTGTACTATTCGACCCTTTTGGTGGTGTCTCTCCACAAGCTGGAGCCTTGGTGTAGTAGCTGGGAGCAGGGTAGTACTCGGGAGCCTCGGTGTAGCACACATGCGCTTTGGTAGCGTAGCTCGGGGAATTTACCAATTACCATGATTTCGTTATTAAGTTTAAAATTGAGCAATAACTATTTTGTTTTATGTAGAATCAAACCATCAGTTGAGCTAATTCGCAGAACATACTATTCCTAGGGCTCCAAGCATTTCACAGTTCACACCCAAAAGAAAAATGTCAGCTAAAACCGAGGCTAAAACCAGCCACCATCACCATTCAGCATCAACCTATCCAAGGCCCTCACAATGAATCTGTCCAACAAGGAATGATACAGGCCCACCTAACAAGAAGTAAAAAACTCGTAGAATAACTAGAAATTGGACAACCCAAACCACAGGTACCTCATACACAAGCAAACTTCCTCGTGTCCCAATAACGTCATACCGAGAACAATCAGTAAAGAATCAACATAACAGATAACACAGACAAGATCACCTGACCCTGTTGAATCTGAAACGCCATAAACTATATCAGTGAACATGAACCGCCTCATATCACTGTCACTATGAAACTTTAAACAAGCGACTGACAGGCAGGAAATATGAATATCCCTCCCAATTTTCAAAGAAATGCAGCTAAACAGCCCCCGAAACGCGACAGTAAAATCACAGATAGACACCATAAAAAATTTAAAGACCATCAAAATTCTGAGAGAATTCTTAAGTTTGATGTTAGATAAAGGTGCACACTTAATTAAAACATTACCTCCAAGTGACGCCAACGCTTCATTTCTGTCCTGCAAATAAAATGACGTTGTTTAGTTTAAATTTTGATTCGTTTGGAAGTTATATTGAAATTACTTCTTGTGAGAGAACGGAATGGGCATTACAAGTAACTTTACTGCATTTGGGTCAATGCCAAGTGGTGCATTTGCTTAATGCCAAAACACATGCGAGCATGACTAAACTAGCTACTCACTACTCAGAGAAAACCTACGGGGAAGGCAAACTCACGCAGGTATAATATTACACAATAACTATTTATGATTTAAGTCTCAGGTGAAATCGTAACACGTTTGGAGTTCAAGTTGTCACAAATTCACCCAGCCTTGGCAGACAACTTTGTTTTCGTCTGCTGAACCCTTTTTCAACGTTCCTTGTGGCAGATTACCGAATTCGTCGACGTTTTCAATCTGGTCTAGCTTCAGACAACTGTTTTCTCAAATTTTGTTGTTAATTTGATGATAATTAACGATAAAAAAGGATGTTATATGCTCGTAAAAATAAAACAAACAAAGAATTCATACACTTGAAACTGTACAATGCCATTGTAACAGAACGTTCAGCTCACTCCCGTATCTGTTCCCTTTTTCTGCTGCAAAACAATCGCCAACTCTGACTACTAGATGTCAGCGCCAGCCGCGCTTATTCCGCCAGAAGCGATTTATCAAGAAGCGCAAAAGCAAGACTCAACCGGGCGACAAGAGCGCGTTTAACTTTAATTACATTTTTCTCTTATTCCCTTACCTTTTATCTTTTACTCCATTACATTTTACTTCATGTTTTTCTCTTATTCCTTTAACCTTACCTTTTATTATATTTTGTGACTCATTTTACCCTTCTCGGAACTCTAGAAATAGTCGTTATATAACCTTTGTCGGTCTCGTCTGAACTTGGTTTTTGCCTCTTTTCGACAAGGTCGGGCAGGATTATATAACTTTTTAACTTGTCTGAACCTGTTTTTCCCTATGCCTTGCGTGTTAAAAAACGCAGCCGGCATGAGTATAAAAACCCGATGTAAAAGCTATTCTCCACCGCACTTCTCTCTCTCATTTTACCCGTAACTTACCGAGGCGTTCGCTCCTCTTTTCGTACTGTTTTGTATTAAATTCAATTCCATTTAAGTGTTGTCAAATCTTCTTTAAACTAGTATCGACCCTTTACTAGTTCATCACCTAGCCTGACGCTCGACCGCCGCTTACCATTTGTACTCAAGTAAATTGTCGCTATCGTTTATTCTTGTCTAATTTATATTAGGCCTATTGTTCTGTCTTACTAGTAAAAATACACGGGTTAAACCAAAATCGTTCATGTTTGTCTTCATCATTTGTGCCATAACATTGTGAGTAAATTCGCCTCTTTAGTTATTAAGTATCTTCGTATTGGTGACACAATGATTGTGTTGGGTCAACCTTTACATCTGGTGGCAGCGATTTTCGAACTCACTTACAATGTTATCGTATACTGGTGCTAGACCTAAGACTAAGAGTATTTTGCATAAAAACGTGAACGCATTTGATAATATTTTACCTGATACTACTGTTCCTCATGTACCCGCTGTAAACCCTCTTCCTATTCAATTTTCTTCCACCCCCCGTACATCTTCAACTCGTACGTATCGGCCAATCAGCAATCTTCCCGTTGATAGGCCTACTCGTTCAAACAAAGATTACGTCCCACTTAACCGTATTCCAAACCCTGAGGTTTTATTCAGTAAACGTGTTTTACGCAATCGAACTGAAAAGTCGATTGGTTCAAAAATCAAAAGTTTCTTTACTCCCTCGCCAAAAAAATCGATTGCTGAAGTAAATCTTTCTCCAATTAATAAACCTATTTTTGACCGTTCCTCTTTTCTAAAAGACGACGAACGTATTATTTCTGATCCTGTGTTAATTCCGTCGACTGTATTGACACCGCCCAATCAATTAGACGTGGAAAGTAATTGTGTAGTAAATAACCTGGTCGCTTCGCCCGATACTGTTATTGATATTACAGACGAGAATCTGATTCAGCTTGCCGACGGCATTTTGAATCCTTCCCAATTTGTAGAAAATAATAACATTTTTATTCAAAATAATTCCGAGATTTCCGTAAATAATCGTCGATCTTCAGCGGAAGATACTGATTCTTTTTTTGCAATTCTTAATCGTTTGGGTGATTTATTACGTAACCCGCCTGCTCGAATAAATCTTCCATCCGCGCCTTTTCCGTCAGCTGAAAATAGTTCCACGCTTGACGCAATTAATAATCCCGTAACTTTTACTCCTTATTTTCAATTTGATATTATTAACGAATTAGACCCGCATAACAACGCCGCGGCTGGCCCTGTTGAAAGTGTAGATCTTATTGAATTTCCCCTGATTGCAAGTAATTCTCATGGACAAGTGGGTGATAAACTCCAAAATCCAATCGATTCGCAGCAAATACGACTACATTGTCAGGGAGGAACTGAAGAAACCGCGCCCAAATTACAAAACACCAACAGCGACGATAAAATTATTAACAGCAATCATAAAGAGGGGGCCAGTGACGACAGATATAGCAACAATTCGCGAAGCAATCAACTCTGCTACCAAGAATCGGTTCGACCGTCTGTCCCACTTTCCCTTTCCATTCCCAGTATTTCGAACCCTTCAGCAATTAATATCGCTGACGAACGCGTCCTTTTTGTCCCGGACGACAGCGAACGAATCGATAGTCCTTTTATCTGCATTTGCGACAATTGCGATAAATGAACTGATAGCAATAATCAAATTCATCAGTGCGACGGGGGAATTTTTGAAACGGGCGAAAATATACTTGAGGGAACTAGAAAGAAAAGGATTTGTTTGGATTCGGAAACCACAGGGCATTCTCTCACTCCACAAACCACTCAGACATTTAATAACTATCCTGAGTTGCCATCATTACTCATCGATCCCTATCTTTCTTACAAGATTCAATTTAATAACCAACTCGATCGATTCCAAAGATTGGCGGAGATATAGGACCGGTCGAAATAGGCCCCGACGAAATAGGCCCGGCAAATAGGACCGGACGAAATAGGACCCTACGAAATAGGCCCACTTTTAAAATATTTTTAAAGCGGTCCTATTTCTCCGTCAAAGTGGGCCTATTTCTTCCAATTATTTCTAAGTTCCATAAGGTACTCTGAAATATTTTCAAAAAATAATTCGACCTACTCTACATGAGCGAGAAGGCGGAATATTCAACGATGGATCCGCCAACGCTTATATTCATTGCCGTAGCTCAAACCACGATGAGTGAATTCACACATTGCCGTTTCGTTTTTCACATGTTAGGTAGCTGATTCCCGTCTTTATTTTTTTATGAACGTATTCCCCTTGATCTTAACTGTAAAATTCATTTGTTACAAACGTCGTTTTCACTTATTAACTATCGCTAATTTAAGAAAATGAACAAATTTCCGTGTTTTCTTCGCCATTTATTTGTTCCGTAGCTCGATCCCCCCTTCAGAGGCTCAGCCTTGAACGCGTCTCTCCCCTTCAGCGGCTCAGCCTTGAACGCGTCTCCCCCCTCTACCTATGCCAGTACTCAGGTGAAGTAGGAAATGAACATGTTTGATGAAATAAATCTTACGGATTGATTTCAAACATATCCATAACAATTTCATGTTTTTTTTAAAGCAACAAACGCATATCACTTTTAAGTTTCTTGTTTTTTGGGGCTGACGCGAGGTGCTGCTCAAGCCGGCCAGAAGGGTGGTCGAGCGGGGGAGGCTGCACGCACTCATGGGAGAGGGGTGAGTGAAGGGGGGTTTACCTGGGCCATACCATACACGCCCATGTTTTCCCTTCTTTGCGTATGTCAACCGGTAGTCTAGTGGTTAGCAACTCGAGCTATAAATCTCAAACGCCGGTGTTCGAATCTCGGTCATGTCGATAAAGAATTTTGTTTACAAAATATTTTAGATAAATTAATAGCTCAACAGCATAAAGCGGTGTGGAACTATCCTGGCGAAATTGATCGTTTTTTGTTTTTTTAATTGATGATATATACATTAATTGATTTAATATACAGCACGAAAAGGAAATTTCTATTATAGTTGAATACCAAATGCGGTTTTGAAGATTTCCATCTATCGGTGATAGTAGCGTCACTAGCGTGGTTCAATAGCGTCATGAAGATGGCGTCATCTGCTCATCGTCAACTTCAGCGTTTAATTTACAAATAAGAAATAGAAATCTTATAAAAAAATTAAAATAGCTTCAACATGTGTACATTTTATTTTTAATCATTTTAAAATTTGAATTGCAATTTTCGTTACATTTGATCTGTAAGAATTCGATTCTGAATCATTTTCATTTCAAATCGATTCACACACATAGCAGACGCTAACACATCAAGCGTCATCAATAGCGTGGTCTGTGGATGCTATCGCTGGAGTAAGGCGTTTACCTTCAATTCGGGTATGTTAGAGAATTCTATCATGTTATTTTCAATCTTTAGTTAATACTATTGTTATTATCAACTTGTGTGAATAGGTAGCGTCATGATTGGCCTACCCTGATGGCGTCATGATCGCTGCTGATTGCCTTTCAAATAGGTTTTCAGCATTCTGCTTACACCTTTGGCATAGAGTCACATATTTCACAATCCAACATCAATTGGTACCAACAGCAGCCCTTCTCTCCATCATCCAGAAGGGTCTGAGATCAGTGTTGGAGATGTGTATGACAATTTTAATATGATGAAATTTATCTACCACCAAATTTTTACTCGTGTTTTTGTTTTTCAGGATGGTTCGGAACAACCCATGGAAAGCTTATCACTCATTGATGCTGTGATGCCTGATGTTGTTGCAAGTCGTCAACAGCAAACACAGAACAAACAGAAACCACAAGTGGTAAAGACAGAACCACCAAATTCCAATGGAGATGAACCCATGCATTCCAATCGTAAGATAGTCACTACTTTTTTTTGATCCCCTGAACTGCTTACTTATTTTTCCCTTCAACTATTTAATGAAGGCTGGGAAGAGGAAACAGGAGTAGAGATACCTGCCAGCAAATCAACTGTACTTCGTGGCCATGAATCTGAAGTTTTCATCTGCGCCTGAACCCAACAACTGATTTATTGGCTTCTGGCTCTCGGATGGTGACTCTTCTGAAGGTACCATCAAAGAGAGAGAAAGACATTAGATGAATATAGAGGTTATTCAGACTTACAATCACTGATTTTAAATTACTATCCTGTTTATTGAGTATACAGTTTAATAATACCATAAAACATCAGACCACCTAAATATCATAATTGGGGGAAATTTTAAAAAATAAAACACGTGGTAGACAACTGATTTATAAAACATTCTTATTTTTAATGACAAATCAAATCAAAATATTTTTATCAACGTCAAAACAGAAAATATACCAGTTCAACGTCCCACAATCGAACGGTCAGGTCAAACGAAGCGCTAGCCAAAATCAGATTCATGTTTGGGTTTTTTGTTCCAAGGCCGGTAGAACTCCATTTTTGGGTGTAGATTTCCTTGTTGTGTGCTTGCGAATCATGAACACAAGTGTCTTGTTTCATGGACCACATCTAGGAAAAGGATCGGAGACATTTGATTTGATAGTATTTTGACAAGAATGAACTTGCACTTTACCTTGAGCGTCATATCGTCAGAACAGGAAGCCAAAAGATTACCCTAAGGATCCCACTTAATAGCGTTTACTTCATTCTAGAGAAAAAAACAAATATATTTCTCTTTTAATCATTCACAAATTCGCAAAAGAAATTCGAATATTGTTACCGTATGTCCTTGGAAAGATTTGGTTGGAAGACGTAAAGCTATCACAGAAGCTTCTCTCACACGAGAAAATCAATGCCCATAGGAAGAAGGAGACACAGTTGAAGAACTCCATCCTTTTTGCTTTGTGGACACGGTACCAGGATAATGAGGTAATAACTGAAATGATTCAAATAATTGTTAAATAACCATATCAATCTATAATTATTATTAGTTATCAACCGTGGAACTACTGGAGGTAATAGTAATAGAACTGAAAACCTCATTCCCAACTGTAGTCACTGACCATCCTTTAAACCTGAATGATGAAAACATAGATAATTATGACATGTCATTTGTAAGCGATGATGAAATGTAAACTTAACATTCAACTGATTTTTAAAACATATTATCTTATTTGTATTGATGTACAAAATGTATTGGCACTGGTTACCAAAATAGCATTCAGGTTCCCAATCTTTTGCCTTGTCAATTGTTTCCGTCTTTCTTTAAAACTTCTCTTCAGTTATCTCAGCAAATACCTTGAAATGAAATAAAATTAAAACAAATCGAATGAAATAGTAAAACCAAACTTACACTTCCGTAATTACTTCCGGTACCGTCAGAAGAGTCACAATCCGAGAGCCAGAAGCCAATAAATCAGTTGTTGGGTTCAGGCGCAGATGAAAACTTCAGATTCATGGCCACGAAGTACAGTTGATTTGCTGGCAGGTATCTCTACTCCTGTTTCCTCTTCCCAGCCTTCATTAAATAGTTGAAGGGAAAAATAAGTAAGCAGTTCAGGGGATCAAAAAAAAGTAGTGACTATCTTACGATTGGAATGCATGGGTTCATCTCCATTGGAATTTGGTGGTTCTGTCTTTACCACTTGTGGTTTCTGTTTGTTCTGTGTTTGCTGTTGACGACTTGCAACAACATCAGGCATCACAGCATCAATGAGTGATAAGCTTTCCATGGGTTGTTCCGAACCATCCTGAAAAACAAAAACACGAGTAAAAATTTGGTGGTAGATAAATTTCATCATATTAAAATTGTCATACACATCTCCAACACTGATCTCAGACCCTTCTGGATGATGGAGAGAAGGGCTGCTGTTGGTACCAATTGATGTTGGATTGTGAAATATGTGACTCTATGCCAAAGGTGTAAGCAGAATGCTGAAAACCTATTTGAAAGGCAATCAGCAGCGATCATGACGCCATCAGGGTAGGCCAATCATGACGCTACCTATTCACACAAGTTGATAATAACAATAGTATTAACTAAAGATTGAAAATAACATGATAGAATTCTCTAACATACCCGAATTGAAGGTAAACGCCTTACTCCAGCGATAGCATCCACAGACCACGCTATTGATGACGCTTGATGTGTTAGCGTCTGCTATGTGTGTGAATCGATTTGAAATGAAAATGATTCAGAATCGAATTCTTACAGATCAAATGTAACGAAAATTGCAATTCAAATTTTAAAATGATTAAAAATAAAATGTACACATGTTGAAGCTATTTTAATTTTTTTATAAGATTTCTATTTCTTATTTGTAAATTAAACGCTGAAGTTGACGATGAGCAGATGACGCCATCTTCATGACGCTATTGAACCACGCTAGTGACGCTACTATCACCGATAGATGGAAATCTTCAAAACCGCATTTGGTATTCAACTATAATAGAAATTTCCTTTTCGTGCTGTATATTAAATCAATTAATGTATATATCATCAATTAAAAAAACAAAAAACGATCAATTTCGCCAGGATAGTTCCACACCGCTTTATGCTGTTGAGCTATTAATTTATCTAAAATATTTTGTAAACAAAATTCTTTATCGACATGACCGAGATTCGAACACCGGCGTTTGAGATTTATAGCTCGAGTTGCTAACCACTAGACTACCGGTTGACATACGCAAAGAAGGGAAAACATGGGCGTGTATGGTATGGCCCAGGTAAACCCCCCTTCACTCACCCCTCTCCCATGAGTGCGTGCAGCCTCCCCCGCTCGACCACCCTTCTGGCCGGCTTGAGCAGCACCTCGCGTCAGCCCCAAAAAACAAGAAACTTAAAAGTGATATGCGTTTGTTGCTTTAAAAAAAACATGAAATTGTTATGGATATGTTTGAAATCAATCCGTAAGATTTATTTCATCAAACATGTTCATTTCCTACTTCACCTGAGTACTGGCATAGGTAGAGGGGGGAGACGCGTTCAAGGCTGAGCCGCTGAAGGGGAGAGACGCGTTCAAGGCTGAGCCTCTGAAGGGGGGATCGAGCTACGGAACAAATAAATGGCGAAGAAAACACGGAAATTTGTTCATTTTCTTAAATTAGCGATAGTTAATAAGTGAAAACGACGTTTGTAACAAATGAATTTTACAGTTAAGATCAAGGGGAATACGTTCATAAAAAAATAAAGACGGGAATCAGCTACCTAACATGTGAAAAACGAAACGGCAATGTGTGAATTCACTCATCGTGGTTTGAGCTACGGCAATGAATATAAGCGTTGGCGGATCCATCGTTGAATATTCCGCCTTCTCGCTCATGTAGAGTAGGTCGAATTATTTTTTGAAAATATTTCAGAGTACCTTATGGAACTTAGAAATAATTGGAAGAAATAGGCCCACTTTGACGGAGAAATAGGACCGCTTTAAAAATATTTTAAAAGTGGGCCTATTTCGTAGGGTCCTATTTCGACCGGTCCTATTTGCCGGGCCTATTTCGTCGGGGCCTATTTCGACCGGTCCTAAATCTCCGGCTTCCATTCCAAAGCCTATTCAATCCTTCGACCACAGCTGAGCGTGAAATTCCTGCGCCTTTTAGTACTGATAATTTTGCATCAAGAGTACATTCAGCAGCCGACGAGAGATTTGGTTTTGTACAAGGCATTCCTGATTCAAGAGGAGCTCAACGAGAATTGGGAGACGAAAACAGCATTCCAAGCGAAGTACACCGACGAAATCACGAACGAAGGGGATTTATTATTCATTCGACCGAGGGCAACGAAAGACCAGTTAAAAGACGCCCAGATAGGAGTGAAAGCATTGATAGAGGAATTTTCAAATCCGAAGGGGCAAATAGGCCTACAGCGTCGAAGCCCATTGACAGTTGTAAGCCGGAGGAATATTGCAGTGGACAGCATCCAGAATATAATCACAGAGACACGGCAAACAGAAAAATGGCCGACGACAAATATGGAGACTCCTTCAGGCCTACTGTGCACAGAGGTGCAGCAAGGGAATTCTCCGCTGGGGACCGAAACGGAAGACGAAACGAGAAAAGAAATTACGACGCTAACGATGACCAATGGAGAAAAGGAAAATTTACACATAGCCGACGAAGTTCTGACACCCCGTCCTCTGATTCCGACGCCGATTCCTTCTACGTTGAATATCAGCCAGCTGGTGAACCAGCTGATGGAAACAAACCCAAGCACTATCATAATTCTTCTCCCATAAGATGCTTTTTGCCGAAAATAGAAAATGGTGTCAATGAAGTTCGCACCTTTTCCGACACACACAAGGGACGCGGAGCAATAACTATGCTGAACCAAATTCAAAATTATACGGGAAGCCCAGCTTTTCGCTTCGACCGATGGATCAAATTATTCGATAACGTCGTAGCGATGTCCAATTGGAACAATTCAGAAATTGTGAGTATGCTGTCAACCAAAATGTCTGGCGAGGCATACGATTTTTTACAAAATATCATGGAAAGTGATACTATCGATTACAACAAGATAAAAGCCCTTTTTCAAGAAAATTTCCACGGCGACGAGAATGCCGATTTTTATCAAGAAAAATTTGACGAGATACAACGGAAGCCGAAAGAAAATATTTTGAATTACGCTTTTCGTTTGAAAACAATTTATCAGCGAGCCTATCCGTCGAATAAGCTAGAAACTCAGGACGAAAAATCTAGTCAATTACAGTTTTTGCGGCAGAAATTTTTACAAGGGCTTGAACCTGAACTACAGCATATCATCCGCTACAAAAAAGTTTCGTCGTTTCAGGAGCTTGTTGCAATCACGCAGAAATATGCAAAGCGAGTCCAATTAGAGCAAAATGATAATGAGAAAAAAGTATTCGTTAATGCAGTATCTACTAATCAGAATGACTCACTTCTGATTAAAGCAATTGAGAAACAAAGGGACTCCATCAATGCTATTGCTACTAGCCTTAAATTCGGTAACAAACCCGCTGAGCCTACAACTTTTCAAAATCCCGCTACAGTAAATTCAAATTTCAGTCAACAAATGGAGCAATTGACTGAATCAATGATAAATCTGGGCGACCTAATTAGTTCAAGTATTCAAAAAGATATTTCGCGTAATCAACAACGCGGAGGGCAATCGAATGGCTACAATCAGCAAAATCAGTCGTCCTTTTTTAACCCCGCCCCTCAAAATAACTTCAATAAATCGCGACCCGGCAACAGGTTTCAGCAACTCCCGTCTGGACCTCCTGCGGAAACCTTTAATTCTTCCGGTCATTCCTCTCTTATTCCACTTCCACATTTTACGCAACCAAATTTGTCTCAGCAGCAACTTGCCCCACCTTCCCACTATCCGACCTCACAGTTTCACCAACTTCCGCAACCGTCCCTCCAGACAACTCAGCACCAGCCCAGTCAATTATCTGAAGAACCTTATTCGTCGCCAAAATTCGGTAGTGAAAGGCGACTTTGCTATTCTTGTCGTCAACGGGGTCATGAAATCAAAGACTGTCCTGGCCAAATATCCATGTAGGGACATAAAAAAAGAAAGCTGATTGAACAAAAAAAAACATATTTAAAGAACACAAGCAAAAAAAAAATATATATATATAATAATAATAAATTCTAAAAACCAGAGAAACAAATGAAAACACAGAATTAAAAAAAAAAGATTAAAACGAAACGATTCATTGCTGAGTTTTTCTATGTGCTAAGTCAGTAAAGTATAAACTCGGTTGCTAAGTGCTTCAATATTGTAATTTGTAAAATTAACCTGCTAAGCTATGTGCTAAATAAGTTAAGAAAATCTTCTACTACTTTTATGTGCTAGATATTTTCGTGTTATACCACTAGCTATGTGCTAAAATTGCTTTTAAACATATTTGTTGCTGCATGCGCTATGTGCCAATTGTAGTTGTTTGTTTTGTATTTGCTGAATGCTTAGGGGAGTTCAAACAAGCTAAAAAGTGATTTTGTAATGTTTTTTTTGTTTAAATAATTCAAACTGGCTACTTTTCTTCTTCTTCGGTAAAATTTTTTCCCCCAGTTATTATATCAAATGTTTAAATAAGATCTAAGTGATCTGAGATTTAAAGCTACGTGCTCAAGCAATTTGATTCCCCCTCTTTTCATTGGGTCTGTTCTAAAAATATTCACTTTGGTGTAGACTTAACTTGTAACTTTTCTGGGTATTATTTTATCATTGATGAGAAAGTGCAATTGTTGACGAACAAGTCAAATGAGATTCACCAAATTTCAAAATGATAAAGTTGCAAATTCTCATCAATTCGGAAATGAAACTCAGAATGAAATACAGCTAGGGTCTTCCGCTTTAAGAAATACTCTCCCTTCTAACTTCTTTAATTCTCTTTTGAAAAATAAATTTAAAAAAAAAGAAAACAAATCAAAAAAATAGTAGAAAAAAAATGATTTAAGTAAAAAGAATAATCAAAATACTGAAAAAAATAGCAAACAACAACAAACAAATTAATGCATACTTGCCAATCAAATCAATCAAATCATATCAAAATTTTACAATCAAATGTATAACCATGTATGTCATCAACAAACGACACAAATCAAAACAAAAAAACCACCCTACTATCCATGCAATCACATATATTCACATATCACTTTCACACAAATAACGTCAATGAACTTGAAACATTTTCCATTTGTAATCATTTGCTGGGCGGATATATATATATGCATGCACCTTTTTCCACATCTCTCGACACACTCCTCCGCTCATCGACAGCTGAAAAGCTACTGAATTTGATATGTCCCATCGTTCTATTGTTTACCTCCTTCGCCCTCCACCGATAAGTTCGCGGAAAAAATGTCCAACTCCCCAGACACTTGCCTTTCTACCTTCTCTATTTTTCTCCTCCGTATTTTGGTAAAACATTTTTGGGGGAATGGAAAAAGCCAGGTGTCCTCAATATAGTGTTAATTATACCTTTCACTTTTTCCTATGATTAAAAATATGTCCCTTTTTGTCGCCTTGTTCTTTTCGCGCCTCTCTTTTCCTCTCTTTCTCTCTTTTCCTCTTACTATTTTTAACTTACTTATTTATTATTACTTATTCCTATATTAAAATTCCTTTACTTACAACTACGCTGCATATGTTACATGCGTATTCCATTAATCCCAAATCATGTTGCTCCTCATCTTTATTAACTGTTCATCAAAGAAAACGATTTAATTCGCATCATCCGAAGAACAACGCCTCAACGTCGAAACAGCCTCGTTTCAAAAATTTTACTGTCAGCCGAACCGGATGGAAATTGACCAATTTCACCCCTTGTTATGGACTACGGGGACCGTGAATTTTAATGACCGTCTCTATTCGTATCGCAATCACACCTGGGAGCTAGTTGAAACTTCAATCGTGGTCCCTCAACGTGATCTTGCCGACGCTTTTCGCTATACTGACGTCAACTTTTTCGAATATCAGCAAAAAGCAAATCCTGCATATGCTGACACACAATCAAGTCCGATGGATATTATTGCCGATCTCACGGCCTCAATCAAAGAACATTCGGCGAAAAGTTCCACTCAAGATACTACTATTGGCGCATCAAATGTTATTATCGCTACGGTGGAAAAAACCAATTCTACATTCCAAAAATTCAGAAACTTTATGCACATTTGTGTCATCGTTCTCTTTCTATCGTTGGGTGTCGCCATCTGTCTTGTGACAAAATGTTTCGGGGTAGCGCGTTTCTTAGCATTCTTGCATAAGAAATTCAAATCACCCGAAGGTTCTATATATTTGGATCACTCCGAATATGACGAGGCTCCTGTTTAGATTCCGTGACGTAATCTCATAGGGCCGGGAGCGATGTAACAGAACGTTCGGCTCACTCCCGTATCTGTTCCCTTTTTCTGCTGCAAAACAATCGCCAACTCTGACTACTAGATGTCAGCGCCAGCCGCGCTTATTCCGCCAGAAGCGATTTATCAAGAAGCGCAAAAGCAAGACTCAACCGGGCGACAAGAGCGCGTTTAACTTTAATTACATTTTTCTCTTATTCCCTTACCTTTTATCTTTTACTCCATTACATTTTACTTCATGTTTTTCTCTTATTCCTTTAACCTTACCTTTTATTATATTTTGTGACTCATTTTACCCTTCTCGGAACTCTAGAAATAGTCGTTATATAACCTTTGTCGGTCTCGTCTGAACTTGGTTTTTGCCTCTTTTCGACAAGGTCGGGCAGGATTATATAACTTTTTAACTTGTCTGAACCTGTTTTTCCCTATGCCTTGCGTGTTAAAAAACGCAGCCGGCATGAGTATAAAAACCCGATGTAAAAGCTATTCTCCACCGCACTTCTCTCTCTCATTTTACCCGTAACTTACCGAGGCGTTCGCTCCTCTTTTCGTACTGTTTTGTATTAAATTCAATTCCATTTAAGTGTTGTCAAATCTTCTTTAAACTAGTATCGACCCTTTACTAGTTCATCACCTAGCCTGACGCTCGACCGCCGCTTACCATTTGTACTCAAGTAAATTGTCGCTATCGTTTATTCTTGTCTAATTTATATTAGGCCTATTGTTCTGTCTTACTAGTAAAAATACACGGGTTAAACCAAAATCGTTCATGTTTGTCTTCATCATTTGTGCCATAACATTGTGAGTAAATTCGCCTCTTTAGTTATTAAGTATCTTCGTATTGGTGACACAATGATTGTGTTGGGTCAACCTTTACACCATCTAGCGATAATGTATTCCACTCCCCCGGCACTATTTATAAATCTCTAATATGTGGTAGGAAAAAATAAAAGTTTCAAAACATTACTAACTGAATTGAAACAAATTTAATTTTAAATTAGGGGAAAACAGTGGACGATCGCCTTTTTCTGGAAAATGGGCGGAGCTACACTCCCAGAGGCCAGATTACCAAATTCGCCGACGAATTACACAATCAAGATGGTCAAGCGGTGTTCCGTCAACAGTAATCTTTATTTTTTTATTTTATTAAATAGTAATTAATGAAAAAGATGATAGTAATATATTTGAAAAAATAAAACAAACGTAGAAATCATATTTTCTTCCGTGTAAACTAGAAAATGTATTTTAAAACCAAAGTTAACTATGCTTTATCGCAGATTATCGAATTCGCCGACAACACATTCAAGGTCGTTCGAGGTTGTCAAACGGTGTTCCGTCAACAGTTTTCTTAATTTCTGAAATTAATTTGACGCTAATTAATAAAAAAATTGATTGTATAATGTTTGGAAAAATAAAATGAACCAAACAATCAAAGTTTCTTACGCGTTAACTTGAAAATGTATTTTTAAACTTAAGTTAACTAGTCCAATGAACGAGTGCCAATAGTGTTGACGTGCTCCGAGTTGATATAAGGGCACGAAAATCTGACCAAGATATTCAAGCTTTCAATTTTGTTCCCACAAAAACAAAATGATTCCTGCAACGAATTTCCTTGCCTTCTTCTTGCGTATATGGATTCCCTCCTTCCACCTGGAGGATTCCATTACTTCCCCGAATACTGTCGTCCCCGCAGCTCCACGTCTGCAACCGGACTCACAACCCGGTTCCCCAATGTCCCTTGAGGCACATCCCAGATCGGACGACAGAAATTTCCCTGACTGGCTTTTCCCAAATTGGGCCATCCGTTGTTTCAAATGGATGGTACCCATTTCCCCGAATTTTACCATCGCAGCAGATCCACGCCTGCTTTTACCGGTCTCTCTACCAGGATCGTCGACGGACACACCCAACAACCGTGTGTCTCTCGAACGAGATCCGACCGGATCCCAAACCCATCCGACTGTTACCTCTGTCGCGGGAAATTTGCACAACCCTAGTAGAACAGGATAACTTTTAGGTATCTTTAAGATATCTTGCTGTCTTATTACTGTCTCGTGAAATAAAGATATCTTATAGAAATCTAAAAGAAATATGTTAAAAGATAACTAAAATGAGAAAGAGTGTAGCTATATATAAGACATCTCATAAAAGATATCTTGTAATGGTTGAAATATTTCAATTTTTCTTTATGCTAAATCTTCAACGGGCGAAGACCAATTTTATGTGTAAGCGAAAGAAACGCAAGTGAGCAGGAAATGTAATTGAATTTCTTCACATGTATTTATGTATATTAGAAAAATATACAGTGCGATTGTATTAGAAAATTATTCTGAATTATTTGGAGATCATCTACATACAAAGTCACCCTTCTGGAAACATGCTTAGTGAATTTGTGTTTTAAAGCAGTAATAATAAAAAAATACGTGAATAATAGTTTTGTTATCAATTGCCTATTATCTGAATGCACATCGTGTAATGAATTAGAAGTTGAAAAGGCTCACGTTTGAAACAAAATAATCGCACTTCGCACATAATTCGTGTACAGCAAAGTAACAATAAAGAAAAACAATAAGTCTAATTGAGAGGGGGATATTACATGATGTTATTCGTCGAGCTCGTTGATTTCCAACTCAACGGAGAAGACGGCTTCCCAAGGATATCGTACAGCTTCAATCTATGTTCAAAACATTAGGAAAAACAAAAGGATTAATAATAAGACGGGACAAAACAAAGGAGAGAATATCACCAGTTGATCAACCGCCTCTCTGGTAGCCAAAGAAACAGTCCATTTCTCTTCCATACCCGATGCTTCAGCGAGAAAATAACACCGGATTTGTTCCGGTTTGCTCACAAAGCTTTCCTGGAAAAAAAGATGAAAACAACCAAATGAAATGCAGGTGAAATAGAAAAGAAATTGGCCGTCATTTTACCAAAGAGACGAGATGAACAAGTTGCTGAAGGCTGAGAAGTGATACCCCCCACGTTCGAAACTGAACTTGATGGCTCATCAGCCAACGAGGATCACCACGTACAGTATCCTGCAATAAAATCCGAACGCAGTTCTTTTTCAAAAGCCCAGTTTAATTTATATTTTTTGTTTTTAACTTTCAAGACTTCATATTACGTGTAGAATTAATTGTTTTACAAAGTTCATTTATTAGAATTAAGAAAAAAATGCAGAAATATTTTTTTTAAATGAAGAAAGATACCAAGGTGTTCGGATTTATATGCAGGATACTGTACTAATGCCATACGATCACTTGTGACCATCAAGGCTGTGTTGCTATAACTGGCCGTTTGCTGGTGATTTTGTTGCTGCTTACTATTGCCCCATTCGACCCGGCAGTTTACACAAAAGAGGAAGACGCGAGAATTGCTATCCGGCATGAATCGGGTACTCGTCCTCGTAGATCCTACAACACGGTCCGTTTCACCATCATCCGCAGATCCCGTCGAAACACTGTCAGACTGATCTCCTCTGACGAGTCCATCCAATGCCAGTCATTGATCCGCCATGAGATCCGTCCGTAAGGGTGGAACAGTCAATCCGGATTTCTCAATAATATCTAATAAAACCAAAGAATATTGGCCAAATAAAAAAAAAGACAATAAAAACGATTTACCAGTGAGAAAGTGAGTCACATTCTTGGTTCGTCTTTGATCACGAAGCAAAATGAGGTGAGACCAACTCGTTCCGAACTTGAGCGAACTACACCTTGGTTACCGATGACGATCAACATGTTAACTAGTTGATTAAGCGGGTAACTTGTTTCCAAATTGAGCCACTTTTCTGGCTGCTCACTGTGAACACAAAATGTTAATAAAAGAAAGTGACAAACCCAACAGGAAAAATTTCTTACCTGCTGGGTGATCCTGTAATCCGAAGAAAGTAAACTTTATGACTGGTTACAACCAAAAGGGCAGGAAATGGAGTGAGTTCCTCATCCGCTGGGATTGCATTCATCGTGACCAACTCAACCTTGAATTCAAAATGTTATTAGTTTAAAGGACCTTGAACGAACAATTTGTATTCTCTTCTTCACCTTGATGAGGCCATGAAATTCTTCCGTTTGGTGGCCCAACAAGAACATTTCGCAGTAAAGTCTCAACCGATGATCCACCTAATGAATTAAAACGATGACTTGGATGGAGTCACTCGTAAAATAAAACTTTCGCTTTGGCATTGGTGGACAAAGAAAACTAAAACTACTCTTTGAAGAAGCACAAAATAAGAAATACCGGTAAAAAACAAACTTACTAATTGATTCCAAAATTATTCCAAGCACGTTTTTCGATCGTTTTCCGTTGACAAAGTAAAACAAAGGCGATAATTTTCGAAATAATCAGTAACAGTTAAATGGCGTCTGTATCTTCGTTGATGACAGAGTGTGGATAACTAATCGATATTTATCCAGTGTTGCATTATTTATTCTTTATGCGTTTATGTGTATAACTCGTACGTTTCTTTAAATTTTGCTTTAAAAATATTACTGTATACCATGTTTATTTTTAAAGATTTTTATACAATAACGAAATTACAGTTTAAAAATTAATTAATTTACCATTTTGAAACAACGGCAACTCAAAGCATGAATTTTGAAACTGCCACCATTTTGGAAGCGTCATGGTGGATTTGGCTGCTCGTTAGTCGTTAGCTGTGAGCATTTTCAGATTTTGGTAACATAGAAATGTCACATTGTATAATAGAAGTACCGTAAGAACCTCCGTTAAAAGGATGCTGGGTTTTTGTTGTTGCCAAGAATTGGATTTACGAAGATGTCTTGTATACACCAGACAATTCTTATTCTCATGCATAAGATAGAAAAGCAAGCTTATCAGCTCGCCGAATGAATAGTCGTAAGCCAGTTAAAAACTGTCTTAAATGACAAATTCAGGACCTATTTTGTATTCAAAAGTGACGTTACGTTGTTGAGTGACAAAGGCACACGAAAAGCGAATTTGTGAGACAGCAAAACAGTAAGAAAATAAAACAAATTTATTCTGGGTTATTTTCAAACCATTGATCTTGTGTAACCTGACACAACATATTTAGCCGTCTTTCTTCCATCTTTCTAGCAAATAACCCATCGCCAGTCGATATTTTCAATGCTCTTTGATAGTCAAATGGCAAGACGGCCAAATCACTAATGTGTCTTCCCCTTGAAAGAGCGACGAAAGTCAGGCCGGCGGTTTCTTTGGGACCGATGTCTACAACAGTTTTGCCTAGAGTTTCTCCTTGAGATTTCCATACGGTCATCGCATAAGCCAGGCGAAGGGGAAACTGAATCCGGACGGCTCTCGTGTCATCAGACCGTATGGATATTGCCGGGATTGGTATACAGTTGTGAGTTGAAATGCCGTTATTCATGGTTGTAGAGAAGAATTGAGGACCGGTATAATCAGGCCATCTAACAACGATGAAATCAGGCAGATCAACATTGGGCTGTTTGGAATAGACGATGTCAACCACGGTACCTCTGGCACCATTAGTGAGACCCACATCCGTGTTGATGTTGGATGTTAACGTTACTTGGGCTCCAATCGCAAGGTACAGTTCAACTTCAAGCCCTCGAAACTGATCAGATGGCTTTGACTTGCCACTTGAAGGCACATTTACCGACCGTAGTAGGGTGATTGGCATTTGAAGTTGTGGTAATTTAAAGTAATTCCTGCGATTAACAGCTTCGTTGGTGGCAAACAAGTAGGTCGCATCTTCAAAATCAGTGCCAAAGTTGGCAATGGCTTCCGGATTCCTTGCTTGAAGGAATTTCCACTGGTCTATGGAACAGTTTCCCTCTCTCAAAGAGTTGAGTGTGTCCAGGAATGTTTGCTGGTCAATGTCGCCATCTTCTACTTGTTGTCGTCGAACTTCTGTCAACTTGATGACGGATTGGAAAGCCAAGTAAGCGGCCCGACCCTCGTTGGCAAACGGTGCTGTTGATTGGGAATAGAGGGAAGGAGCAGCCACAGGAGGAAGCTGAGCTGGATCTCCAACCAAAATAACAGTCAGCCCACCACAAAAAAGGTTGTTGCCTTTAGCTTCACGAAGACGAGCGTCAATTTTTCCAAGCATGGTCAAGCTCAACATTGAATATTCGTCAATTATGATAATTTTAACATGACGAAATTTCTCTTGAAGAGCTGCCAGTTTCGCTCCATTAAGAGGGCCAAACTTTGTGCCTTGGCCTTTTTCTACTGGAATTTGAAATATCTTGTGCAAAGTTTCACCGCGGATGAGATGGGCAGCTTTCGCGGTGTAGGCCGAACGGACGATATGTTCTTTAGGGACAGCACTGGAAATTGCTGAAATAGTGAAGGTTTTGCCAGTACCAGCTGTGCCATTGACGATCAATAACAACTGTTTCCGAGATTGCAGAGCCTCAACAACCATATCGAACCACATTCGTTGTGAACGATTCAGTTGACTGGGACTGACAAACGGTAAATCTGTAGAATCAGTGCCGAGATCTCTTCCGTTGGTTAGATGATTAACCACCCAAGTGCTTCCACAGGCCAATTCATGTGGAGTGTAATGAAGCTGAAGACTAGTCAGCCAAGGGAAAGAACGGTCAATCACAGGTAGATCAGAACGAACTTCTTGTTCGCCAGCAGGTCGCATACCGACCGCTTGCTGCCATTCAAGTTGATTAAAGTTGTCGTTTTCAATGTTGTCTTCTTCCTGGAGGTCATCAGCTGCCTGATCTAATCGACTTTGTAATTCTTCGTCTAAGTTGAAATATTGACGCAGTTCCTGAGCTGCAGTCAATCGAAAGTCTTGCCATTGGCGTACGACAAGGTTGTCATCCAAAAGCATTGGAATAGATGATTCCGTCCATGGGAAAAACTTGATTAGCGAATATCGGCAGAACAGATGGTAGGTAGCTGACGTAGGAGAATTTCGATGCACCGGGAATGTCAAAACAATGGTCTTGTCCGGCTTGGGATTATTTCTAAGATTCCCTTTGACGACAGTGAAGTGACGACAAAACTCGATAAAATTGGGTTGATCAAGATTCCAATTGGGGTAGGTGTTTTGTTCAATGTAAACATGACGTTTGGCAAAGTAGGTAAGCAGAGTTGGTCGAGTTTCCAACTCACCAGTCGTTGGATTTCTGAAGACTTCGTTTACAGTCAGGTCCAAAGAAACGTTGACGTAATTGAAGGATGATTCACAGTGGTGGCCGGAAAACAAAATGCGCGACGCTTCACCTTTCCCGATGTCACGATGGCCAATGGAACGAATGATAGAGGAGCGAAAAGCGGAGCCAGCATTATCTGTGACATCAGCCTTGTTGATAATCGTTTTGATCACTTGCTGTAAAGTGTTTCCAGACCGCTCTTGTTTGCTAGCATACTTGACCATGTAGTTCATTGCAGCGTGATGATCAAGAATGAGCTGAAGATCTACATTGGCACACCAATGTTCCAACATTGATCTGTTGTGAACATTCATGTACTTGTCGTTTCTTTTGAGAACAATTTTCGCACGAACAGAGTCTGTGTTTCCGATTTTTTCAAAAACTATTCTCGATTCACTAACTAGATCAAAAGGAAAGTGGAAACGACATTTGCCGTCCTTCGATTTACAGTAACCGTCTGGTCGACAGACGTGACGTTGAACACAGTTTGCCAATCTTTCGAAGAAGTCGTCCATGGCTGCTCCATCGTTCAAAATTGACGAGACATTGCTTGAACACGGATGGGGAACTGGTACTTCAGCATTGAACGGGTTGACTGGATCAGACCGAGTATTACAGGCACACAACAGAGTATCGGCATACTTTAGAACCTTGAGTTCTGCAAGAATGCCGGCTTCAACTAGATCTTGCTTTTCTTGGACGTCTTGTTCGCTAAGGTTTGCTGTGTACTGTGGATCAGCTAGTTTTTGCGCCATAAGTCGGCCAGCGTAGACTTTAATCATTAGGTCGGCAATCCCCGGGTCGTTTTTGAGCTTTACAACACCGTGGGCATGAATGGCTGTTCTTGATTGCCACTCGAAACGATACCAAAACCATTCGAGATCCAAGACACCACCGAAAAAATGTTTCATGAAAAGACGTAATTTTTCGGAAAAGTACCAGTCTGCTAGATGTAAATTTGCATTTGTACTCTGGTAGCGAAGTTTTGGTTCAGCTGAACCGTTGGGCATGAGACGATGGAGGTCGTCCCAGTGATTGTCAGCAAAGCTAACAGTAAAAAAAGCCGTGCCAAGACCTTTCTGTTGCATTATAGCCTCTAATTCTCTCCGACGCTTGCTCCAGTAGGCGTCACTGCCAGTGACATTGGCTGTATAAGAGTACATTTTGCTGATGACCGAGTCAAGTTGACCGTTGGCAGCCATAGCCTTAAGTTCCTCCATAGACAATGCAGCTTCTTCGGGATTTTGTCTCAGAAAAACGGAACACTGCCCAAGGGCTCGATGGCGTCGTATGCGATCAACCGACCAAAAACAGAAGCGCTCATGTTCAGCAAACGGATAATACAAATACTCGTTTGGATGAGATTCGTCGGGTTCCTTTGTACAATCAATCTCGGCATATTTCATTAAGTGGTTAGAAGCAACGAGTTCGGATAGGTCTTGTCTGCGACCTTTCTTTGTTGGGTCAGCTTGCCCAAGAGGAAACAACTTGATGAAAGCCAGAGATGCAAGACCAGACATGACCTCAAATTCGTTGATAGGCTCAGTTGAAATTGTTGGCCAATTAACCGGATCGAGCGCATTTAATATTTCATTTTGTTGAGGAGGCCTGATGTTGTTTGAAATGACGAAAGCGACATCAGGAGGTTGTGGCTGATCAAGAATGTCTTCTGATGGAACATCCCTTGTCATGGCTCCTTCGTCAGTGACATTCAATTCATCGTTGTCGCTGTCCATCGTCGGAATATTTAACAAAGGTCCATCTTCGGGCAGCAAATCACAGTTGGTCTGGCTAAAAGTGATACGATGTGAAGCAAAGCCTGGATGGTTCTGAATGAGAAATCGGCCAACTGCTTCAACTCGTTTTCGGCAAACTTTGAATTCGGCACAGGTGTTGTCCACACCTCTCCTTCTTATGACGAGGCACGGAAGTTGCTCTGCTGTGAGAGGAATCTCTCTGATGAATCCGGCTACGTCTTGTTTGAAATTTGCCACGTAGCCACGAGAAACATGTCCACCAGAAGGTAGCCGGAAGACAGACATGATGGAAATTACTGGCGAGAGAAGCATTTCTTCAAGAGGAGTAAGTTCCCGAAAGTGCTTCTGAATTGCTAGTGGAATAGATGAAAAATCACGCACCATATCATTTTGAATGCCAAAAGGGTTGAATTCCGTAAGTTTCTTGCAACGGCAGCAAATGTAGGGATCGACAATTGCATCTGTTGTAGGCCACAATTCTCGACAGTGGAGGCAATGCTGCTGATTTAATTGATGCAATTCAGAATGGAATTTTTTCATATGCTTGTCGACGAAAGGTTGCTTATGAAGCGGTCCATTGACGGAAGCATCAAAAACATCTAGATATTCTTCTTTGGAGATTTGACGGGTTTCCCTAGATCGTCGTTGAATACTTGCATTACTTTGTCGCCTATCGTTAGCTTCATCTTGGGTTTCATTGGATATTCTGGCGGCAAATCGAGCAGCGGAAGCAGCAAGTCTAGCAGCAGTTTGTTGAGGACACTCGGCTTCTCTGTCGAATGTATGCCTCAGAGCATCTTCAGCACGGCGATTAACAGTCTGTTGTTCAGACTCGGCTGATCGTACTGCAGAATTCCTGAGAGCATTTGCTTCAAGTCGAGCACACCGCTGAACTTCAGACTCGGCTAATCGTGCTGCAACATTTCTAGCAGCATTTGCTTCAAGTCGAGCACAAAGCTGTACTTCAGACTCTGCTGATCGTGCTGCAGCATTCCTAACAGCATTTAATTCAAGTCGAGCACACCGCTGAACTTCAGACTCGGCTGATCTCGCTGCAGCATTCCTGACAGCATTTGCTTCAAGTCGAGCAAACCGCTGTTCTTCAGATTCCGTTGCTCTACGTTTGGCTTGCCTAGCTGCAAGTTCATCCTTTCGTTTTCTCTTAGAAGACATTTTGACGTTCGATAATCCGGGAATAGATTTGACTATTGCTTTTGGTGTGGTAAAAAAAACAATCAGGCAGAAACGGTGTTTTTGTGTGGTAAAAACAGTCTGACAGAAATGGTGTGTGTTTGGCACCCTTTAAAATCAATTTGTTTTTTTTATGGTAAAAACAATCGATATTCTGGGAATAGAAATCATCAAAGTGATGGAGCAATGTGATTTCTTGTTTTCTTTGTATGGTAAAAAAAACAATCAGGCAGAAACGGTGTTTTTGTGTGGTAAAAACAGTCTGACAGAAACGGTGTGTGTTTGGCACCCTTTTAAAATCAACTCGAGTCGAATCACCCTTATATAACCTCGTATCAACACTTTCTTTCGCAATTGCAATCCTGTGGGATTTTTCTGTCACAGTTCAATATCCTTGCAAGTTATTTTCGTTTAGTTTGCTCAACTCAAATGTTCCTATTTTTACAAATAAAGTTCAATAATTGAATTTAAAAATAACCATTTTTTAGTCAAATAACTGCAAAACATAAATGCAAATCTGGTTGTTGCGTCATGGATGGGACATCAAAGATTGCGTCATCACGGCGATACTACGGACATCTGGTGGTGATTTGTTTGGGCGGAATATATTCGTAAAATTATTTTACTCATGTTTAACCATCCATTACGAATATATTTCAATAAAAATTATTCGACGAGAAGGATGAATTTTTAACTTAACACTTTAAATAAATGACACTTACATATGTAGTGGAAAGTGAAATTTAAACCTAAGGTGAAAAGTTGTAGTCGCCACCGCCAGATGTCACTAGTCGTTAAGCAATTATTTTAACAGTTTTTCATTAATTACAGAAGAACTAATTAAGTAAATGAAATTATTTTTGTTCTGGTCGCACCGCATATTTTTTGTCTAATTTTTAAGACCAAAAAGTCTGAAATGTGTCGTAAAAAGCCCGAGCTATGGAGCGTTACATACATACATACATACATACATACATACAGACAAAGTGACATGGCTTTTTTTTTTCTGCGTATGCGATTATTAGCTTCGCCCTTCGGGCTCGCAATAAACTTAGCTTGCTCGTAGATGGAAAGTACCCAGACATTATTGCTTGTGAACGCTTTCATTCTTTCAAAGTGATCCACGAATTTGGTAATCATTCTTTCAGTTATTGTTTTTTTGTTTTGTTTATTGATCAAATTTGTTTTTATTAGACTCATATGAACAAGCCAGAGTGAATTTGCCACGAGCTGAGAAAGGCTTACCAATTTTTACCAGTGAAACTGAAGTTGGAAGAGGTTATCGACAAAGGATTGTAAAAAGTAGGAAGCTGCCTGGGGAACTTTCTACGACTGAGCAGGATGAAAGTGAAAAAGAAGAGGCCAGTCTACCTCCAACAAAAAAGTTAACGCTGAAGAAGAAAAGTACACCTGCTGTGACAAGAAAATCTT
The DNA here is from genome assembly GCF_021234035.1 of Daphnia pulicaria. NCBI lineage: Eukaryota > Metazoa > Arthropoda > Branchiopoda > Diplostraca > Daphniidae > Daphnia > Daphnia pulicaria. The sequence continues at coordinate 10,365,455 of NC_060914.1, forward strand.
CATCTGAAACTACTAAGCTTCCTCTCCCACCTCCTACGCTAAGAAGCAAAAGTAAAAATGGTAAGACTGCTGATGTAGTGTGCATGGATGTCAATGTATTTATCAAGTAATTATGTATTTGGTCAACCATATAGTGACGTCAAACAGCAGTCAACAAATTTCTTAATCCACTACGAAGAAACCATCAGTTACAAATGCCATTGCTGGGCCATCCGGACTATCAGGTAAAAAGAATGCTTTAACAAATACTGCTTGTTGTATCCACACTCTGTTTATAATTGGTGTCCACTGTCCATTAACATAAGTCCCCCATTTTTATTTTCATTAGGAAGCAAAAGAAAGCAATGTGATGCAGTCAACAATGTGAAGAGCTGTTCAACTATTCAGCTGTTCCCGACAAGTAATTCAAGTCAAGAAAAGCTGAATGATGATTCACCTAACTTGAATGATCCGCAGTTCATGTCCACTCCTTACACTCCCCGGCCGACGCCATCACCAAGTCCACATGATGGTCCGTTGTGTATCAGTCGACATTCGGGAACTTCAATGAAGAATGGTAAAAATGTTGTTTTTTTACGTTTATACTTTAAAATCCTTTGTAATTAACTCATACTATTGATGTTCTTTCAGTGGAAAAGGGTGGTGCAGTTGCTAAGGTCGTCCTGATGACTTTAGCCCAAATGAATGAAAAGCTATCTGTTCTCGAAAAGTCCATGCTGGCGAAACGCGAAACCTGTAGCTGAAGTTTCAGAAGACGAAGGCGACGATCTGTCCTTTCTTCCCGTTAAAAGCCTTGCTGATTTCGAGAAATTCGAGAAACATCTGAAACAAAACAAGGACGTTTTACTTAAATTGGTCTGTTTTATTTTATCTATATCATGAACCAATGCCATCATTTACATCTTGTTTCAAACAGGTATCCATGATTACCCGACTAGGAAGAAGAAACATTAAACACTCACAAGGCGATTATGTAAGAAGGGCGTGGGCCAGAAGGATTTACAATTATTTCCATCCAGAAATGAAGAAGAAAAAGTCAGCAAGCAAAGAACCTGCCAACCTGGATTCAATCAAGAAAATGTTAATTTGAGTTTTACGTTTTTTTAACAATATGTACTGTGGTCTTTTGAGAATACGTCAACATTCATGTGCGAGTGCGAGTATTTAATACAGATTTGTTTTTCAATGAAATTTTACTTATTATTTTTGCGAATATTACGGTTAGCGGGTTGTATATTAAAAGAAAATTACTTTGATGAATTGTCTCATACATGTTTTAAAAGATATCTTTATGATAGCCTTAAAGATATCTACCATACATGACATTTAACTACTGGAAAGTCATCTATAAGATAGTTGTATAATAGATGTTTTCCTGTCTGAAAGATATCTTAAAGCTATCGTGTTCTACTAGGGAATGACCATCTTAAAGTGCAAGTCGACAGACAACAGTCGAATGAACCTGATGTTGAAGTTAACAGTCTCAAACAACGACTCGTAGTTACGTCATTGGCTCGCGACGGTTTGCGAATCAAGAAAACTCAATTGAGAAAATCTTCTGTCTCGAAACAACTAAAACTTGATAAAGAAGTAAAAGACTTGAAACTTTCCCACAATGAATTAGTTTCAAAGTTGAATGAATCTCAAAAGCAAAACGAGATTTTAGGGCACCAACACGCCCAAATGGAACAAACACTTCACTTGAACATTTCCGAACTGGAGGACAGTTGTTTACGAATAAAAATACTCGGACAAAAATGTGTATCAGCGTCATTGGCTCGCGACAGCTTGCGTGTAAAGAACAACCTATTGAAGAAGTCTTCAATCCACATGCAAAAGAAAAACCAGAAAGAAATGGATGATTTGAACCGTTCTCACCAAGAATTAGTTGCTGAGTTGAATCAATCGAAACTTGAAAACGAACTTCTGTGTCACCAACAAGCCCAAATGGAACGTGACAGTCACGTCAAGATTTCTGAACTGGAGGAATACTGTTTACTATTGAATAAGGAGAGAGAAGATCTCGCTGTGAAGTTGATACAAGCCGAGTCCGATGTCAAATCACTTTCTTCGTCATTTGGAAATCAGAAGGAAACAGTTTCCAACTTGGAAAACGTGATTTTGGATTTACAATCGGTGAAACCAACTGAGCCGAACGCAACCTCTCAGGGAACTCAAACAGATACAAGTCACGTAACAACAGTTTTGCCTTATTCCCTACCGAGAACTTATGATCGTGCATTTCTCATGCAGAGAAAATCTTTTGGCATCAAGAAACCCGGATGTCTTCCTTCTGAGATTGTCCGTAAAGTCACAATGGGCATGACCTTATCCGAAATAACTGAACCGCTACCACCAAGAAGACAGATAAAGCTGATCGATATGAAACCATCAGAGCGTGTCGTTGATACATCAAAAGTGTGGCAGCCAAGAAGAGCGACGCCCGCTGCAGCCACTGTCACATCAGCAACAGACGTGCTTCTCAACACGGTACGTGGTATATTGAACAAGATGACGCCGGCCAGCCACGAGCGATTCTTGGCAAAGATTCTAGCTCTGGAGATTAATAACGAAGAGAGGTTATCTGGAGTTATTAAACTTTTTTTCGAAAAAGCTCTGGATGAGCCCATGTATGCCGCCACGTACGCTCAGATGTGCCAGGCATTGGCCACCAAACAAGTCGTCTCATCAACCGACCCAACGCAAAGTGTAACATTCCGAAAGTTATTGCTCTCACGCTGCCAAAAAGTGTTCCAGAAAGATAGCGATATCCTGATTGATGTTGACAACAAGAGGAAAGAAGTACAAAAGGCTGAAACGAAAGAAAAGAAGAAACTACTTGAGACGGAACTCATTTCTCTCATAGACCGGAACCGAAGAACTACGCTAGGCAACATCAAGTTCATTGGAGAACTCTACAAAGTCGGAAATATAACTGAAAAGGTTATGCACAGTTGCATTCAACGTCTTATTCAAACACCGTCAGATGAGGAAGCGATAGAGTCCCTGTGTCGCTTATTAACAACAATTGGGAAAGGCTTAGAGAACCATAAAAATAGCGGAATTATGAATTCTTACTTCCAGGCACTGGAAACCATCATTAAACAAAACAAAATCTCAAACCGCATCCGTTTTATGGTCCAAGACCTTTGCGACTTACGAAAACGCAAATGGACTCCTCGAAATGAGCCCTGTAGTAGTAATACCCCCAAAATCGAAACCCAGGAATCAACTCGTAACAACAAGCCAGTTCCGTCCACCCAAATCACCAAATCGCCGACAAAAGACTTTGACTGTGAATCACAGTCTCAGCAACTCCAGGGCAAAACTCTGCTGACTGCCGAAGTGACCTGTGACGATACATGTGGTTTTGAGCTAGACATGCAAATGATTCAAACGTTTTCAAAGCAACTCGGACCTCTGTACATTTCTAAGGAACAAAAAGTAATCACTAGTGACGAAACATGCGGCTTCGAACTGGATCTGGAATTTATGAACGGCGTTTCAAAGCAACTGCCCTTCAGGCCATTTTTCATCCCGGAACGTGACCGAACCAAACGCCCCGTTTCAGCCGCCCCTGCCGAATCAAAAATTCAATTCGCATCTAGCGACATTCGCTATAAGAATAAACCCATGAATGGGTACACGGTGACGAGTGTCGACGGTATAGAAACAATTGTCAAGTCCGAGACTCTTGCGCCAAGAACTCAGCAACTGATTGCAGAAGAGAAAAACAAAAAACTCGGGCCGTCGGCTGCATCAAGCGAAATAAAGAATAAAGAAACCACCAAGACGATTTCACCCCCAATCAAAGTCACTAAAATTACTAAAACAGGTCAAACAGACTCGACAAAAAATTCTCCAACAGGCCTCGTAATAGCTGAAAAAGAAGTTAAACGGCCAACGGAAAAGTCTTCAACAACTGCGTCACCCGATTTTGTGATTTTGTCATCCGTGAGAGAAAAAGTTAACTATGACGAGATTGTCGTGACTGGAATTCAGAATTCAGACTGCGGACGAGTCATCGGACGAGATGGATCCAACATTAAGAGATTGCAAGAGCAGTATGGGGTCCAGTTAAGTTTCTTCGAAGATAATCTGTATATTACCGAAGGAGATGCCGAGGGACGCAGGGCCGCCTGTAGCGACGTGATTGAGAATCTACCTGTGACGATAGAATGCAGGAATCTTGATCTAACTAAGAATCGTTATTCCAGCTGTTATTTGCTGAGACAGCTCAACTTTGAACACAATGTTCGAATCCATCATCGATCAGCCGAAAAAAAATTCGTTACCATTTGGGGGACTTTGGACAGATGCAGAAAAGTCTACGAAATCCTTCAAGCCGGATCTCGATAGATTATTTTTTTTTAAAATTAAAGTTTAATGTTGACTAATGCTGAACAGTCAGTCTTGCCATTGGTAGTTGTTGGCTTGCGTTGTCGCTCTTCCTCGCGACAATCCGAAAGAATCGGTGGATGAACCCATCAACGGAGTTGCTGCGGTGCACTGGTGTTTGCGAGTGTGGACTACCGAAATCCTTGGCACTGTACGAGATGAATTGTATATGGGAAAACACGAAAGTGTCGACCCATCACAAAACCTCTACAGTAAAAGGACTAGGTCGTCTTCACTCCATATCAGTGTCCAGCAGTTGACTACCTTGAGGGGGGGTTTCATTACCCTCAAATGAGTCCATCTGTTCTTGACGTGCGTTGCGCTGGAGGTAGTGGCCGAGCAAGTTGGTCATTACCGATCGTAAGGCTGGTTCAATGTCTTATATTCCAGCTTTGATTTTTCTCGTTTTCAATCGAAATAAAATTTCATTTAAAATTACATATTATTACTATTTTTTTTACTTGTGTCATTCAAATTTCAAATACGCGCGTACCGCTATAACTTGTTTGGTTCTTTACGAGGTAGAACTCTGAAAAAGAAAACGTCTATGCTTAACATAGGAAAATGTTGGGTTTCTCGTACGCTCAAAGTCAAAAGCAAGTTATCAAGAGTTACAGATACTTTCATACTGCGGACAATAAAGCGATTTAACGGACGGCAACAAAACGGGGGATGGTTCAATTAGGGAGCGAAATATTTAGACAACCAGAGATTAAGAAGTGAATGCTGCTTCCGTTTCAGTCAACAATTATGATACTTAGTCATTATCAAGTTTTTTCTACACCAATAGAAAGTAATTGTGTTCCCTATGTTCCCGGTCTTGGTTCACTTAATGGAACTAATTGCGTTTGCAACAAAAATACATTGCTGATGAGTCTCGTAAAAGTGGTTCTCCGGAAAAAAGAAAGAAACGAAAAACACTCCTGTTGTTAACAGAATAAGGTGTGTCTTGATAGAGAGACACCTAGTTGCCTACTAAACAACGGCAACGACTAACGAACAAGATCTTGTTCGTTAGTAGGCAAGAGCAGACCTGCTGCTGGTTTTCATCATTCACTCATTGTATTTGAGTTTAACTTGAGACTTTAATGTCATATTCAACACCACAAAATAGGCTTTTCTTGAGGCTTTTCTTTAATTTAGTAAAGGCTGAATAGATCTATTCTCGTTGAATAGAATTCAAATAGGAGGCGCCCAGCAGAAGGACGGGCGAAAAAGTCGTAAAAAAGTCGAGAGATTGTGTGAGAGAAAAAACAGACAGCCACCTTCTAATTTTACGACGCACTACATAAATAATAAGAGGGTCAAAACTCAAAATAATGAAATGGCCAACACAATTTTCCAGGCAAAAAAGGGATCGGGGTGTTCGGGGAGAAGCTATTAATTTAGAAGCCTATAAGAAGCTATTCTTTAATTTAGTTAGGTATAGTGGCATTAGCGAAAGAATCGTGAACAGCGAAAATGTTCCAGATAGGCCAGGTCAGAAAGTTGCTTGTTTAATGGTGAAGGGTTTCCCTGTTGGAAATGGGACTGCGGTTTTACTTGGACGGCCCAAAGCAAATTGCGGGTGTGGATCAAACAACACCGAAATCGGCCAGCAACGTCATCAACGAGCACCATCAATTGTTTGAGAGTTATTTCCACGACTCGCTACTAAAAGGTAAGACTTACTGGCACACCCCCCATTTGAGAGAGAGAGGACGCCTCTCGCTTTTCTTTGAACAAGGTAAAGTAAAAATAAGATGTGGTTTTCACTAGTCGGCAGTAGCTAAAACTTAAAGAAAAGGAAAAGGACAAAAAGAATATTACACGCCGATTTGTCTACTTCAGTCTCTTAGAAGATGATGTCGTTATATGGAACGGCAATTTTTCAATCGGCTAAATTCCAACTTTCTCTCGTTTGTTTAAGGGTATTTAGTATTTCGTGTTTAGTTATCGTCATTTCAACCCTACACCGACAGAAACAGCAGAAAAGAAAAATTGACCAGATAACAGATACGAAAACGATTTCAGTGTGGAATGCTGCGGATCGGAGCGGAAGTGCGAATCTTTGGTTAAGGCAATTAGACGTTTTTGCCAATCAAAATTGCATTTACACTCGATGCGAAATGGTCGATAATCCAATAGAGCGTCCCCTCGAACATTACGACGCAATCGTCGTGGTATTTAATTAAGAAAAAAGCTCGTAGTAATAAAATTTAGACGACTTAACAACAAGACGAAAACAATCGCCTGGATGGTGTCACCTTATTGCAACACGCGGGCCAAAGAAAATCTAACACGGAATTTAAGCTGTAGACAAATACGGACAAATACATTGACGTCGATGTGAATATACATGGAACCTTTTCGTGTCCTTTTGCTACAAACATCGTTAAGCTCCAGAAATCTCGATTATATACTTTCCTATGTTCCTAACTCCGTTGAAAATTAAATTCATTGATAAAATCTTTTTCCCCCGTGGGGTCAATATGGTGGCCGCTAGTTGTCGTAGTATCATGTCACATTATCAGATAAAATGTAAAAGGGGAGCAAGAGCTGTTAATTTTGACAAGGGGGGAAACAGACCTGACCTTTAGTAATAATAGACATAAAACGGCATCACTTTCCCCAGATAAAATACGTTCCATCGAATAGAGTCGTCAACAGAGTCAGAAACCAAAAGGCCACGGCTGGAGTGCAGTCAGCCAACTTTTCCCGGAAATGCAACACGTTAAATTGTGCCCACTCACATCCTTAATCAGCTAAAGTGTCTTGAAAACAACCAAGTGCAATCGAAATGAAAAAAAGAAAACAATTGCCATAACAGCCACAGTGAAAACGAAGAAATCAGATAGAGAAACGAACAACTCTGAGTTATGCAACGAACCCTAGCTGTTAGCTGAGTAAACAAAATCGGCAAGAGAACGCAAGTCAACTGCATACGGAAATCATCGTGCAGGAATCTACGTACTTTGTCACGATTGACAATCGACGCCACCAAACAGTCAAAAAAAGGAAGAAAATAGAGATTATTTTGTCCTACCTTGGCGCCTGGGAAATGCAGCCAGGCATCTACAGTTGATCCATCCATCCGCTGAAGAATTGAATTACACCAGACAGGATAGGGTATAAAGGGTGTCCTCGTGAATACACCCACATTCACATGGGCGTACACGAGGACATTTTGAAAAGAATGGGAGAAAAGAAATCCGTAAGTCGACCGACATCCAAAGTTTCTCCAATCCAAACGGGATGCTGTTTATCTAAATGAAAAACGAAAAATGGATTAGGCCTACAAGAAATATTGACAGAAACAACAACCAAGGAAAAGTTGAATAAGAGACAAGTCATAATTGTTAATCAACAGGAGAATTTAAGGTTTCCATGTAATAAACTGCTTGTCACAAATTATTAAAATCAACTTGACTTCAAAAGAAATCGACAAAAGAAGGAAACCAGTCAGACTGCTGTTGAGAATAAAGTCGTTTCTAGTCACCGGCTGAACATGTTTGACGAACAAACAACTAACCAAACAAATTACTGGATTTGAATAGCCATAGGCTAGCACATGAACTAAGTAACGACTATCTCCAATACCGTCGTAGGATTTAGATTCTCCCTTACTCCTACACGAAAAGTGGAAGAAAACCGAAAGAACCAAATGCACCGACAGATGTGTGATTGTCATTTGTATACGTCAAATGTTCCAGGTCCAATAAAACAGAGTAAGTAATAAACGGGATTTAAGGGAGGGACGCAAGAATACACAATCTCTCCGGTAATGCTGCCTTCTGTCGTCGTTAATTTTTTTTTTCTGTGGTAACACTATTTGATAGAGGGTACGTATGTGTCTACTTACAATATACATACCGATATAAGTGGTAAAGTAAGTTCAGTCAGCGAGTCAAAGTAAGCATCTTTATCATCTGGGAGTCGATTGTAAACAACGGCGTCAGAACTGATTAAATAGAAGAGGATACCGGGATCAGAATGCGGATAGCTAACAAATCACATCAGATCTAGGTAGGAAAAAAAAGAAGGGGTCAGGGTCAACATTCTTTTCACGTTATGTCAAGAGATCTATGTAGGCTCGCTCTCGTCTTTCCTACAAGGAGAACAGGGTGATCAAAAGGATTTGACATTTTGACCGAGAGAGAGGCAGTCCTGAAGGGAGATTTAAATTGAATAGAAAATATTTAGCCAGGATTATTGGCTGGTACTATGCAAAATGGGATTCATTTGTCAGATCTCAATGGCCAAATAAATAAACTTAACACGCGTGTACAGGTGAAAACAGCTAGCTGTTTCTTAGTTACCGAATTCTTCACCCTAATGCCAAATGTTAAATGTCACAGTAATATAATTGGCTGTAGTAAAAGGGAAAGCCTAGCTATAATATGGTGAAATGATGAAAGATTAGTTTAAGACGATTATTAGAAAAGGGGCTCATACATTACATCTGGAACCCACAGCGATCGTATTTATGATTGACGACATTTTGTTTCAATTGGCACTGACCGGTGGAAGAATCACACTGTAATTTTGAAAATCAGTATTAGCAGATTGATTGATAAATATTACAGTAACGTTTAACTGGAGGTTAACCTGATGGACAACCCGTTAAACCGGCAGGCAAAAACTGGGCTACCTGTCAGCCTCCTTCTCTCACTAGCAAAAATTTTTATATAGAAGAGATTTGTTTTTGTGTTCTTGTTATTTCAGGCCTTCAGGGAAAATATAGCATCTGGTATGGCTGGTATTCACATAGGTAGGTATAGCTGAAGTTCACTTTTTAAGGTATTTGATCTTCACCAGCACTGGATTTTTCACAAGCAGAGATGACTTTCTGTAGTGAAATGTACATGAAAGTTAATATTTGTTGCTGTTATATTTGAGATAAACGGTGTGATATGGTAATGTTTTGGCCTGATAACAATACACATAGATCAAAATCTTCTCGTGGCACTATTTTTTCAGCACAGAGAGGGTGAATATTCAATGTAGGTGCAACAATCACTGCCTTGTTTTGTGCACCAATGAGATCTGGGAATCCTATGGACTTTTTTTTAGCACTTCCTGACTTGACTGCTTTGATTCAACCACGTGTGAGGGGGCGGGGCATGTAGATAACACAGGCAAGTCACAGATATTACGATGTAACTATTTCGTTAATGGATTTATTTTCCAATTCCTCATTAGTAATTACTCACCACAATCAACCAGTTCAGTGGCTAGTTGGCTACAATTTTTATTTAACACTTTGATAAGATAGCAGCAGATAGCAGCCTCGCCGTCGTTGGCCTAATGACTAATAACTAATAACGACAGTTACGTGACAGTGACACGCCGACGTCACGGCCGACGACTACGAGACAGAACGAGCAGACGAACTATCGTCATAACCACAGGAAGCGTTGCTGCCAATTTATCAAGCTCGACAGCGTTAATAATTAATAACTGTGTAGATTCTTATTGATTCAGCAACAAAATTTTTGCTTTGTTATAAAAATGATATTTTTATTTTCTATGCCATTGTTGAATATTTTAGGGGTCGAAAAACATCTAAAAGTGCATCCTTGTACACGAAGGGAAGGACTTCAGTCTTACAACTTTACAAGTTTCAAACGAATTTTTAAAATATTTTGCTTGGCTCAAATAGTTGTCTTTGCTATAAACTTGCTTTGTTATATGTCGAGTTATATTTCCCTCTGTGTTTCTAGTTTCGTTGTTTTTGCCGGTTTTTAGTTTTTACGAACTAAATTCAACCTCAATTTGATATGTAACAATATGAGAGGATGATCCACTTTACAGAGTGCATAATTAATATTTATAAAAGTCTACTCTGTATTCCTCAAAATTCCGAAAAAAATAATTCCATTTTCAACATGTTATTTACAGATTACTAAGCATAAGTTGTAGTCACTATAGTCAAAACTCTGCTATTCTCTGTCGAGTGGCGTTATCAATCTATCGCGCTCGGGTGTAACCGTGTAAGCTATAATTAATAAATGTTAAACACAATATTGACGTCAATAGTAACATTGTACTCAAATAACTAACTGGGAAAGTGAACTAATGTTTGTTGTATATTGGGACAGAAAGATTATGACCAAATGAAAAATTTGACTGCTGAGAGTATCTATTTTCTAATCAGTGTGTGTGGATAAGTTGATTAATGTGGTAATAAAAATTCGAAATGATCACAACGCTCGCAAATTAGTCGAATTATAAGGTGGATTAATAACCACCGCAGTCTCCATTGGCGAAAATGCATGCCTCTTTTGACGTATCGGGATAACGACACAGATAGTGATTGGGGTTCTGGCAACCAACTTGATGACCTTTGCATATGAAGGCATATCCGACAGGACGGCACTGACAAGCCATGCCTTGACTTGCTGGCCTCACCATATAGCAGCCGCTGCCGCGGTTGTTACCGTTGTGACCCTCGTAAACGACGTTGTAATCGCACTCACAGGCCAATGTTGTTTCAAGTAAGACTGCTACGACGAATACCGAAATCAATACTTTAATCTGCAGAGGAATAAAATACATCCCAATTACAAAATTAGTTGGAAAAAAAGAACTTCCAATGGTGACATACCATTTTCTCCATTCTACAATCGTAAAGAAATAATCGAAAAAATTTAATTTTCTGGAATGAATAAAGACATATTAAAAAATGATATTACTTTAAAAAATAGGTTCACTTACGGTGCTTCAGTGTTCAGTATTAGGAGGGCGTACTGGTGCAATTGTCGAAGTGTCTAACTGAAACGGCAACGTGATCCTTTAATACGTGTGCACACTCCTTAGATGTATCCCATTGGCAATCGATAGCCTTCAAAGGATGTGGTCTGTGGAGTAATTTCTGGTTAAATATTTCCGTTTCTATTGGGGAAAATGTTGTAATAAGATGTCGACCACACGTGAGGTAGATTTCAATTAATTTATAAACAGAAATATTTTAACCGCTGATTAATTGTGGGTTCTGCCGTATACAAACCACCGTATTTCATTTCAATTCCAGTGAGAAAGAGCTATTACGGCTTCCACCTATTGTCAAACTGGTTTCGTACAATGCCTCTTTATTTTTAATTTTTTAAAAAATCTGGAATGATTCTTTTTGGTTTTGAATGCTGATGATTAAAGAAATCTGTGGTTTCCTGAAAGAATTTCTGATCGCACTCTGTGAATTCAACTTTAAATAACGCATTGAAGGGCAATATAGGAAGTGGGATGGTGCTGAACTTACACTAAATTTGACAACTGAATTCTCCGTCCATAGCCACTTCTCCCGAGAATAAATGGAGTCGCAAAAATGTTTATATTCACTGTAAGATACAGGTATAATTTGTGCCTACCTTGTTTGGGTTGCTATGATGTGGCAATGGCAGCGGAGTAACTGAATGAACAAACATTATTTGCTAGACAGCAGTCAAGTTCGGCAGAACAACTTGAAGGCTCGCTTGAAGGATGCAATTTTATAGCCTGTTCAGGCAGGCGTGTAGCTCCTGGACGAAATACGCGAGCTGATCCAGGTCATCCGAGATCAGGAACCGAGATCTTCTTCAGCCGAAACGAATGATTTGATCAAACTCGACGGCACTTTATCGAATTCCAAATCTATCTATTTTCACAGTAGCAACAAAATTAAAAATTTAATTTAAAGTTCCCAAGGGTAGGAATTGTATGCACCAGAATAACCACTTCCACGGAATAACCACAAGTTGTCGGTTGCAACGCAATTTGTTCAACTGGATTGACTGGGAACGAACTAGGACCGCTCTGATAAAACACTCCTTATTTCCTGTAAAACCCAACAAAATCGAATAAATTTAAGCCACAAATAATTCGTATGGAATTTTAGTATTTTACCCGGTAGGATATCTTCGGCAAGAAAAAAAGCACCCTTGTTTCGGTTCATTGCGGTGATGTTCAAGTCCGATGCGATGCAAACGGCCAAACAAATAATCGGCGGCACTTAGCGGGCAAATAAGTTGACGGCAGTTGCAGTTGACCTGGAGAACACTTTTAAGGATCGGGCCGCTGTTGCTGCTACCGGTTGTCGTTCCTGCAACAAGGACATTAGATTAACGATAACTAATATGGGCGGGCAACCGACGAAATTTTACACCATCCACCTCTTATATAATTTTTTCTCTACTGTAATTAACAAGCATAAAGTTATCATGAAATTAGAAATTTTTGGGATTGGTTTATCTTTTTCTTGGTTTACCTCAAAGACCGACATCAATGCCATGATAAATTGCATTAATTCGTGAGTCGTTCTTTCTGTTTGGTGATCGTTGGTACTTTCGCCGAAGTAGTTTTTTTTTTTAACTTCGTAAACGACTTAGTCTATCAAAGTAATGCTGGTCATCGTGCCGGTTGTAGAAAGGCGACGTGATACCAGCACTGGTGGTTTTTAACATTAATTAAAACTTAAATGTTCTTGTAATATTGCAAGCTTTTCGTAAATAGGCTAACTTAATTCGGTTTCAACATCTGTACAAAAAAGTTCCATTTTGCAATCTGAACTCCCAGTGATTGATAGCCTTATTACTGTATCATTGCCTGTTAGTTGTTATTCAGTTGCAGGATGGGTAAATCTGAAATGGAGTTCAGACCTATAGGCCTAAACAAAGGGAGTTTTAGTTCCACAGTAAGGTAATGATAATGAAATGTTAACAAAGAAAAATGCAGTAAAATAGTGACCTCTCGAGATTGAATAAAACTGAAGTATGCTATATGCATTCCCAGTCAGGTTGGACAGGTTTAACATCCTTTTTGAAATATTTGCATTTATATTTGATGTAAAACATTCTATATTTATTGGTTCTTGCTAATCTGTTAATTAAAAAATTAAGAATTTTGTAGTTAAGAGAAAAAAATGAGCAATAATTATGGTAACACATTGTCATGAAGCAGTGGATGTGCATAAAAATATACTGATTCTGTCACAGTTGTTGGGGATTCAAGGTAATAGTTGTAGTTATGAGCCACCAATTTCCTCATTAAAAAATTCAATTCATTCAACTAAAATTAATTTGGTAATGCACTTTGTGTCCAACAGAATTGAATCTTATAGAATTAAAATTACTGTCGGTGTCCTCTCTATTTTACATCAGTCTAAATAAGAAATACTGCATAAAACCGTCATACGAAGATCAAGCAATCTCGAGTTTCTTTTCTTCGGTTATTACCAAATACCAACAGGAATGCAGGTGTCCAACACCACCACAACACAATAAATATGATAGCTTTCGAAGTTTCGATTCGATTTCAGATTCTCGACGCGGGAATGACGCAGACGACAAGCAATGAATCAATCAAAAATCAATTATGATTCGATGAAGCAGTACGGAATTCCTCCACTAGGTGTCTGAAGAATGAGGATTGCTTGAAACGGCTTGAAATGTGGCAATAAAAATTTGTTCAACTATAATCGTACCCGTGTATTTTCCATGATTGGATAACTGTAGCATTAAATCAAGCATATGGTGGAATCAATGAAAATAACAGGATATTGATAAAAAACGTGACGATTTGGCTGATCCAAAGGTAAATATGTGGAAGCCAAGAGAAATGTAATCCCTCGTGGAAGGCGGTCATGAAGTAAGCGAAAGTTACAATCGTCATGACAATTACATTCTCAGTCAAATAGCTCTGCATGACTCAAACGGATGCGAACGATAAATTAACAAATTATATATGCTCTTACGTCAAGAAAATATCAACCGCTCACCCAGTAGCTGTATGCTCTAAGGCCTTAAAGCCGCGCGGTTGTGCGTTTTGATCGCCCTCGGCTTCATTCAAAGGATGCCATATAAAGTGAAAGTTCGTATCACTGAAAATTTCCACGAATAGTCCATATTGCTATTCCTTGCCTCTTCTTCATCTTCATCCAACATGATCAAAATTTGTTTCCATAAAAATAAAAACACCCCAACTTAAATAAGATGTTAAATAAATGAAGGATGAAGCCGATGAGGCGAAAAGCTGAAAAAATGGTTTCAAAATATGTATTAGCATTCATGGGGAAACATTTTTGGCGATTTCATTGATTGATTACCTATAAAAAAGAAATAGGCTGACAAAAGCAAACAGATGTGTAGAGCGGACATTTCTTTAGAAACGTCTCCCCATTTTATTGATATTTTTTCCTTGAAACTTAGATCGGATATTCCATGTCGGAAAGTCAGCGGGAGAGCTGAACTTGACCATTGAATAATTTCCGGTTTGCTCAATTTCAATCCCATCTTTCTGAACTTTTCTTAAACTAGGATTCAAATGCGAGGGAGTTTAATTGCCATAATTTTTGCCATAATGATTCAGATTTACCTCTGACGTTAAAGCGGATCGATGTCGTCTTCCAATGTAACTTAATTTCTGGGCAGAAGACAAAATAACGTGGATGTGCGAGAGAGTAAGATGTATACGTTAAGGTATGAACGTCAATGGGCCTCTAATAATGAACAAATTGAACAAGCTACGATTATACTTCTCGCAAGTGATTATCATGTTCTAGGAATTTTGGCACTGCTTTTTCTATCAAGGTCAACGACATTTGGAACGAGTTCCAATTAAATGGATCAATTGCACAGTAATTACATGTTAAATTGATGGAAGCCCTGCTGAATGGCCGCACAAGTGGTCAAACATTTGTCTTTGACAAAATTTACAAAATTCATAAATGCTGAGCGTCTCAGTATTCAAGTTGTTTCATCAAATACTTTTTGTAGCTATACAATGACGTAAATAACAACAGAACAGCTATAAGAGAAGCGAAGAGCTTCGAAATAAAAGTTTGATGAAAGGTGAAGAAACCGGATTGAACGCCACTTTGTCACAGCTGTGAGTGCATGCGTTCGTCCTAATCAAAGCCAACTTTTAAATATATCATGAACTAGTTTTTTGAGATATTCAAATATGTTGAGCTAGTCATCGATGGAACGCAAAATCATGGAAAACCGGCTGGTGTGTCGCGATTGCTATCGCTAAAAGTGTCGACCCATCCTTACACGACATGCGCTCAAGGCATCGAAAACTACGTTTCAAGTTGCTTTGCATAATATGAGTGTTGTATTTATGAGAACCACATGAAAAACTAATCCAACTTGATAATAGTTATAAAGATAATCAGGGCATGGTTAAATATTATTTAATAGGGGAGTCGAGTGGCAGTGACGATGGCCGGTGCCGGAACGAACAAGGCAGTCTTTGTTACATGATTAACTCTGCTGCCGGATGGAGAACTGGAGGAGCTAGTCGCTGAAGAACTGGAGGAGCTAGTCGCTGAAGAACTGGAGGAGCTAGTCGCTGAAGAACTGGATGAGCTAGTCGCTGAAGAACTGGAGGAGCTAGTCGCTGAAGAACTGGATGAGCTAGTCGCTGAAGAACTGGATGAGCTAGTCGCTGAAGAACTGGAGGAGCTAGTCGCTGAAGAACTGGAGGAAGTCGGTGAAGAACTGGAGGAAGTCGGTGAAGATGAAGAGCTGCTGCTGCTGCTACCACCGCCAAAAATTATTGCAAGTATGGACTGCAACGCAGCAAATCCAATCCTGCCTTGTGCTGGTACCACAGGTGCCATGTGGAATGGATTAAATCCTGGAAATACAGCAATAAAACAATTTCATTACTATAGGCTAATAAAAATTCCGTGTTCAGTGTTTAGAAAAATGTGAAGTCTTACCGTAATACTGACGGAAGACGTGCGCAGGAGGATCGACATGGCTGTACGTGTTTACCTGACCGTTGTGGATTGTATACACAGGTGCTTGAATACTGGGAACCACTGCAGAGCACAAAATAAAATTTTATTTTAAGAAGATTGAAAAATAAAATAAGATGTTTTAGTCATCAGAAAAATCCAACTCACCGTAATCGTTGAAATCTGCAAATTGTCCTGGAAAGTGCATGGGTAGCATGATTTGTTTGGCCTCCCTTGCGGCCCACGTAGGTTCGTCAGATGACTTTGATGTCGGACTTCCATTTACTAGCCACAAAGTCAATCCCAACTAATTCAATCAAACGGAAGTCAAATTATTTTTCGCTTCAGTTAAACGACGTTTTTTTTTTTAATTCATTTTTCAGAACAGAAAATTTCAAAACAATATTTGAGATCAACCAACGGGTCTTTACGCATAGTATTTAGTCAACAAAATAAATTTAAACAAAAATTGTTTAGTGAAATACACTAGAAATAGTAATACACTTAAGCGCTACACTTCTAAATCTATTCGACACAACTGTTAACGTTAATATGACTGAATGAGTATTACCAGTAACATAGGCAAAATAGACATGATTGATAATGGTCTTTTCTTGGATGAATAAATGCAAGGAAATATTGGATGTACTGTCGTTGTTCACGACTTCGACTTTGTCTGGGCGGCATCCACATACGCGGAACTCAATTTATACCGCGTTTTCGCTATGCCAAGCCCTCAACTTGAAAAACCGGACCGTCTCAGTCACTTGAGAGACTGCATTTGACTTCATCAACTTATACAGACATAGAAGTCCTTCAAATCAGAAATGGTGCCCGATGTCATCGACCGAGTCAGCACTTAAAGCGGCGAAGAAGGGAAGTACATGAACTGAATATTCTAAAAGAGAATGCAAATTGCCTGTAGAATACCGGTATAAATCTCACAGACTGACATTGAAAAATCACGTCCAGGATCACATAATTATTACAATAAAAAGACATCGATCTATCATTTTAGTTGTCAACCAATTCATGTTTCACGGCAAAAAGCTTAAAAGTGCGAGTTTTTTATTTCAGGCTTGATTATTTTTTTAAATTCATTTAAACTACTATTTGCTGTCGTTTAGCCTTGAGATAGGACTTCCATATTGAGTCGTCCGGAATGGCTATATAGAGCGCAATTCATAGAAAAATCACAAGAAAGAGATGAATCTTTACATACACATAACCGTACAAAATTGACGTAACATAAGGAAATAATTATAGAAGATTTTTCTGCAAATGAAATCGGTTGGTGACTCGTCGGAGCAGGAGTACATTACATTTCCAGATACTCGAAGTTTACAATTTATGCAAAACAAGCGACTCGAAGGCAAGGATAAATCTGAGCTTGTTTTTCCAGTTTTATGCAAGTATCTTTTACCTCCAAAACAAATTATTATTTTTGTTTTCACATCACCAAAGGAAAACAAACAGAAGACACTGAACTTTGAATTTCAAATACGCCCAGTTTTACTGGAATAAAGAATTGCTTCAACGGTAACATTTTTCATGTGACCTCCAGAGATCCTGCCAAAATCTACGAGGCATTCTTCGGTGCCTCAAGGTCTCTTGATTCATAGATGAGCATTAAGTTCAACATGGTTTTATTCATGTATATTATACCAGCAAGTTTCGCTCTTGCAAAATAAAACGAAATTCCCGTCAAAGTTGCGCTAATGCAACTAAATGACAGGATCGGTGACCGCACTACTTTAATTAGGCCGTTATTTTTCTGGCTGTTCCAAAAACAACTTCTCAAATTCACAGCTGATTTTCATCAAGCCAATAAATTGAAAAGAAATTGGTTTGAATTGAATTTGAATGCACGAAATTTATCGGAATTAAATCCCACTAAAAGCGTCGTGTGAAATTTTCCAGTTCCGTTAGTAACGCAGCAATTGCACGACAAATTCCAGCTGAATTTCTAGGAATGATTAAGATCGGGTCTCCTTCGCCTTATTTGTACGTCGAACATACGTATAAATGACAGTTTTCCTTATACAAGCGAAGAAACGCAATCGTAATTGAAAGCATTCAGGTTTTTTAGTTAGCTATGCTAAGTTTCTATTTCGCTGTCTATGATTAGAGATAAATACAAGCTGTCAAGGCATCTTGGAAGCAATCCGCATTTTTGTTCATTTATCTTTCTCGAACCGGATTTGATGTAAAATGTCAAAAAGTAACTGAGATGCTTCGCTAAAAGTGACGGCTATAATTCTCAGGACACAAACTCAAATCGTCTACGCTCAATTTAAAACAAAGAAAAGCCAAATGAAAAATAAAAGTTAGAATACCTCGGTGTATCAGATATCTAACCTGGAAGATTTCCAGCGATGTGTGGACGTCACCTCCTCCGGCTTGAACGGGCTCGACGACCACACCAGCCACAAATCTGCCGGATTTGTTGAAACGCTCAAATTCCTCTTCCACTTCGGCCAGGCATTTGCGATCCTCGGCTTTATTTTCCTCAAGTGGGTACTTGTACCGCGGGAAACTGGCGATGGGCCAATCCAGAGTGGGAATATCCAGCTTGTGAATCGCTTTGAGTGGGTTGTTGAAAGGACTCCAATTGTTCAGCCGTGGAAACCACCTCTGCACGAACGATTTATTCCAGTTAGGAAGA
This sequence comes from Daphnia pulicaria, assembly GCF_021234035.1. Lineage (NCBI taxonomy): Eukaryota > Metazoa > Arthropoda > Branchiopoda > Diplostraca > Daphniidae > Daphnia > Daphnia pulicaria. The sequence continues at coordinate 10,384,213 of NC_060914.1, forward strand.
CACAAAGGAAATAACTTAAATAGAAATTCACCTTTGAACGACATGATGATGAATGGCGTCGAGCCAGGAGCAACGTTCATCATGCAGCTGGTGTTTTCCTCTTCGGTGATGGTGCTCCTCCTCGTTGCTTGTTTCGGTACCACATGAACGCGGCTTCGAAGGCATTCTCGTTGGAGCAAGAGCCACAGGCCATTGTTGTCACCTAAAGAGCAAATATTGGAATAAAATGGAAATTAAAAATCAAGGAGGCCACTTCTGAGCAAGGGAAGACTAGACATGGGATGAGAGAAGTATGACCCCACATGAACAAACAAATCGACCAAGATCTAATTTTTTATTCCATTAGAACTTAATGGTATGGTTTCTCATTATTACCTAAGACATAATTTATTTTCTATTATCTTTCCTGATGACAAAATGCCACATCTTAGTCTTACCATGGCCTTACCACAGGTTTCAGCGGTTTCAGACTCTTACACACCAAATCCGCAGTTCCATAAAATCCAGTGTTGCCCTAGAAGCTTCAGTCCACAATAAGACTGCTCCAAAATTGAAAACAAACAATAAATAAAAAAAAAAAAAACATGTTTGACAAACAACGAACTAAACTAACCGGCTTCGAATAGCCATAGGCTAGCGTGGCTAACGTATGAGCTGAGTGCCTCTTCATCTTCATACTAGATGACGCCACAGCTCGGGTCGGACCGTGAACGACTTTCTCCAATAAGCAAAATGCACCGATAGATGCCTAGATGGGTGATGTAAGTTCAGTCAACCACAGTAAGCATGCTTACCACTGGGAGTCGAGAGTTGTTTTAAGCAACGGAGTCGGAACCGATTAAACAGAAGAGGATCCCGGGATCAGATAACGGATAGCTACCAAAGCACATTAGATCTAGGTATAAACAAAAAGGTCAACATTATTTTCACGTCACAAGAGATTTATGTAGGCTCACTCTTGTCTTTCTTAAAAGGAGAACAGGGTGATCAAAAGGATTTGACCGAGGACGATAGCTTTAGAAGAAAATATTTGGCCGGGATTATCGGCCGGTACTATGCAAAATGGAATTGATTATTCAGAGCTCAATGACCAAATAAATAAACTTAGCACGCGTGTACAGGTATAGACACTTTAGACAGCTAGCTGTTTCTTAGATTCAGATTTCTTCATCCTAATGCCAAATGTCACAGTTACATAATTATTGGTATTAAAAAGGAGAGCCTATCTTATATGGTGAAATACTGAAATTATGGAAAATTAGTTTAAGATGATGAAGTTATTATTAGAAAAGAGGCCCATACACAATATCCGGAACCAATGTGATCATATGTATGATTGACATTTTGTTTCCATTGGCACTGACCGGTGGAAGAATCCCACTGTAATTTTGAATATCAGTATTAGCAGATTGAATGACAAATTCTACAGTAACGTTTACCTAGAGGTTAACCTGATGGAAAACCAGTCAAACCTGGAATATGTAGGCAAAAATTGGGCTACATGTCATACCCTTTTTCTCTCACTTCTTGTGGCATTTTTCTCCAAAAGAGTTTTTTTTGGCCAATAGGAAACTGTGATCCACATTGACTGAACAGTGACTGACACACGAAGACTGAAGATTGTGTTCTTGTTATTTCACTTTTTCAGGTATTTGTTCTCACCACTGGATTTTTTACGAGCAGAGGTAACTCTTAATAGCCACATGTACTTGAAAGTTAAGACTTTGTTTATCCAACACACTGATTTGTAAAAAACTTAACAACTTATCAAACTCATGAACAAGAGCAAGGTTTTCACTTTTATGGCAACCACCAGAGGGTTTTAACCTTTGTCATTGCATTCGGCTAAACTTGTCAATATTTCGTTAATATTACTAAAGTAGATATAACAAATCGTAACTTGGGAACTAAGCTTTTGATGACGGCTACGAACACGTGGTGATTACATTCTTTAGAACGTTGTGATGCTAATGTTTTGTCTTCCAATTTGCACTTTCTGAAAAACATTTTGGAATCAATCTTCTTTGATTAGCTCAACTTGAACTCAAGTTTGAAAGCTTAACAATGCAATTAAATGTGGGCAAACTATTGCCTGCCGACAGTGTACCGCCAAATCGTTGTGGACACTGACTGAACGATGAAGGATCGTCTGCTGCTGTTAAGCGGGGAAAACGAATAACTTGTTAATTACTAAACAGCAACCCAATCTGAATTATTTTCCAAGTAAAGAAAATCTAGAGTGATTTGGAACGAGTTCCGATCTAACGGATCAATCGCAAAAAAATAATGATGTGAAGGGGACGACGAATCCAGTTTGTTTTTAAAAGTATTTTTTTTTAAGGGCAGAAAGTCTACAATAGATAGCGCTTGTAATGCCCAACGTTAACGGGGAAAACCCCGGTTCAGTTCGATGTATCGATTAAATCCATTTCGAAACATAATGTTTCCTCCGGCTAAATGTGTTATAAAACCCACTGCATTCAACCCAAAATATCCTGGATAATGGATTCCACGAGCAACGTAGAAAATTGAGACGTGGAATAAAAATTGGTTCAACTATAATGATTAGTACTCGTGTATTTGACGTGCTAGTGATGGGATCACTGTAGCATTAAAACAAGCATGACGGAACCAATGAAAATAAAAAGATACTGCCAAAAAACAACCCGATTTGGACGATCCAAAGGCAAATATGTGCAAGCCAAAATTCATGTAACCCCTCGAAAGTGGAAAGCATGAAGTAAAATCTATTGGCCACAGCCATGAGAAGTACACTCTCAATAAAACAGACCTGCATGACTCAAACGGATCGATGCGATCGATAAATAACAATTGATTGAGATGTTCTTACGTACATGGAAAAATCTATGCTCAGTTACTCACCCGGTAACAGGAACTTATAGAGACTTGCCAGACTAAGGATTGATTGTCTGATTCGTCTGATTGGCATCGGCGTCTGCTTCAGTATGTGGCATCGGCGTCTTTTTCAGAATGATACCAACAAGTTAACATTTGGAAGAATGCAATTCTCAGCAAGTCCATTTGGTTATTATTTGTCTTATGCCGGTTTTTAACAAACGTGCATAATAATAGGTAACAGCAAACACGCAAAGTAAGCCAACAACCAAAAATATACGGGGATAAAATGTGGCCCATGAGGCGAGAAACTGGAAAAATAAAATAAATAAATAAAATTATAAATAGCCTAAATCAGCGTTCAAGATTAAATGTTACTCCCATTAATTGATTGATACCTGTATGAAAGAAATAGGCTAAAAGCAGCAAAAAGGTGGTTAGAGTTGACCTGTCTTTAAAAGTGTCACCCCATTTTATTAATATCCTTTCCTTGAAACCAAGTTCGGTTATTCCAGGTCCGAAAGTCAACGGGAGAGCTGATGAACTTGTAACCTGATTAATTTCCTGTTCCCTCAATCCCATCTTTCATGAAGTAGAATTCAAATGCGAGCGGGTTAATTTAAATTTTTGGCCTGCAAAACAAAAATGTTATTTGGGATTTCATAAAAAGCAATTAAAAACTGACGCGCAATTATTGTAGATAATAATTCGACGCCAAATAAATTTAACCTTCGCTCTTTTGCCTTGTTGGATTTCTTTCTTAAATTTTATAATACGTTGTGTAGCCATTGCGTATTAAATGGAAAAGAAAAATGATTTAGATTTACCTCTGCTGCAGTTAAAGCGGATCCATGAACAATGTCACTTTTGGGGGGAAGAAGAGTGGATAGACTGCCTTGATATAGCTTTGAGAAGTAAGATACGTTAAGGTGTACGTAAAATTGGCCTCCAACAATGAACAAACAACGATTAGCCGACTTCTCGCAAGTGATCATCATGTTTCTAGGAATCTTGACGCTGTTGTGACTATCCAAGCTTTTTCTTTCAAGGTCGACGACATATATGTCCTTAATAAAATTTACAAGAAAAATATGACCGTCGCAGTATCAAAATTATTTTACATCAAATCGGCATCAAATACCTTTCGTATACGGAATTATGTACAGTGTATAACAGAAGAATTATAATTAAGGGAAGCGAAGGGTGTCTTAATAATGGTTTAGGGAAAAGTGAACGAACCGAACGAACCTGTTTGCCGTTTGATCGGTCCGTACATTCATTCCAATCAATATGAGAACCGTTAAATTAGAAATGTTAAATTAGCTACAATTTCATGAACCAGTTCTTCTTTCTTCAGGACACGTCAATAATTGGAGCTATTATCAATGAAACGTAAAATCATGGAATACCGCCGGCTGGAGTCGTGACTGCTGATATCGCTAAAAGTATTATCACCCCATACTATTGAAGGTTCACGACTCAAAAGATCAAAAACCGTCAAAAACTGCAGCTCAATTTCCTTTGCATGAGTACATTGTATTTGCATGAATAACGATAATTCAACTTATAATAAAAGCGGTAAAAAGCAAATCAGAGCATATGGTTAAATAATAATTTAGGGCAGTCGAGTGGCAGTGACGATGGCCGGTACCGGAACGAACAAGACAGTCCTTACAGGAGCAGCTCTGGTGGCGCCACTGGTTGAAGAGCTAGAGGAAGTGGTGGAAGAAGTGGAACTAGTCGTGGAGGAAGTGGAACTAGTTGTGGAACTAGTGGAGGAAGTGCTAGAAGTGGAACTAGTTGTGGAACTAGTGGAGGAAGTGCTAGAGGTGGAACTAGTCGTGGAACTAGTGGAAGAACTAGGCTTGGAACTAGTGGTAGAAGAAGAAGAGGAGCTGCTGGACGAAGTCGTTGAAGATGAGCTGCTGCTACCACCGCCGCCAAAAATTTGTGAAAAAAAGGACGCAAGTGCAGCAAATCCAAACCTGCCGTTGGGTACCACAGGTGCCATGTAGAATGGATTAAATCCTGGAAATGTAGCAATCAGACAATTATCGTACTATAGGCTAATCGAAATCAATTTTTCAGTTTAACATTTGAATTAATCTTACCGTAATAATGGCGGTAGACGTGCGCAGGAGGATCGACATGACTGAAAGTGTTTACTTGACCGTTGTGGATTGTATACCCGTTTGTTTGAATACTGGGAACCACTGCAGAGCACAAAATAAAATTTTATTTTAAGAAGATTGAAAAAGAAAATAAGATGTTTTATAAGTCATCAGAAAAATCCAACTCACCGTAATCGTTGAAATCTGCAAATTGTCCTGGAAAGTGCATGGGTAGCATGATTTGTTTGGCCTCCCTTGCGGCCCACGTAGGTTCGTCGGATGACTTTGGTGTCGGACTTCCATTTACCAGCCACAAAGTCAATCCCAACTAATTCAATCAATCGGAAGTCAAATTATTTTTCGCTTCAGTTATCAAACATTTAAAAGAACAAAAAAACAAAAGACAATTTGAAAGGACTTAATGGTAAACCAACGATCCTTAATATCATAGCGCTAAACTTAAATCAAATCTAATCGACACAATTTGTATTATACAACGTTAATTTGATTGAAATATAGTACATTACCAGCAACATAGGGAAAACAGACATGATTGGTTATATCGCAAATGATCTTTTCTTCGGTGGATAAATAGAAAGGAGATACTGCTGGATGTAGTTGTCCACGGACTTCGACTTTATCTGGACATCCGTGGACGAGCGGAACTCAATTTATACCGCGTTCGCTACCCCGCCCAAAACTACAAAATAACCGCCCTGATACTGACCTGAGAGTGACTGTGCACTGTAGAAATATTTGACTCGTCAACTTAATACTGTACACGTCCTTCAAACCGAAAATGGTGTCCGACGATGTCATCGACCGAGTATCAGCACTTACAGCGGCAAAAAGCAATGCGCTCCGAGTATCAGTTGATTTGTAGAGGAATCTATTCTAACTTGAATGTTCAAAAACATGAATACGAGTTGCCTGAAGGGGTTCATGGCAGACTGACATTGAAAAATCACGTCCAGAATCGATTCCTCCAATAAATAACTACCGACAACCTATCAGTTCATTTGTCTATCGATTCACGTTTCTCATGCCAAATTTTTGAGAGTTTTCCATTTCCATTTATTGATTTTATTCATGATCTCAGCTTCTCTGTCGTTATTTAGCCATTGAATAGGACATAGTTCCTTCCAGAGAATAAAAGCGGAGAGGCAAATCTTTTATTCAGTCCATATTGAGTCGTGCGGAATGGCTATATTCGTAATATACGGAATCATCAAAGAGATGAATACATTAAATTCACGTCAAACGAAATTCTGTTGCGAAATATCCATCGAAGATGTTCCGGAAAAGAAATCAGTGGTGTGATTCGTCGGAGCAAGAGCAGTTCATTTTCATTTCCACAAATCTATCGGAATTAATGCTTATAGTGCGCCCAAAAATGACCAAGAATTATTTAAACTTAAACTCTGAAACTAGTTTGTTTTCCACATTGCTTTTCCTTTTTTTTTTTCAGACCTCCAATGGAAAACGAACAGAAGGCACTGAACTTATATCAAATTCTGTCTACGCAATCTGGAATGAAAAATTGCTCCGGTCGCATTTTTGCTGTGACCTCTACAAGTCATTCCAAAATCTACGACACACTGAACGGCATATTAAAAAGCAACTCATTCCTTATTTGTTTTAATCGAAACGGATTTTATGTCTATTGTTGACCCATGGACGTTGGAGTTCAAAATTTGTTTTATTATCACGTCTATACGCACTATTAGTTTCGCTCTTACGAAGAATTGATTCCCACCCGATTGATTTCAGTTATTCATTGATTGAGTTCATTAATAACTCACCAGCCATTACACGACAAATTCCAGTTGTTCCGAGAAAGAATCCAGGAAAGACATGAATGATGGGGTCTTCATCTTATTTGGGAGTTGAACTGAACGTATTTCACAATCACTAGTAGTTGTAAAAAAAAGGATTGATTTCCTTATTCGTCGAGTTATACATTCTTCCTTATACGCAAAACAAACAAACAACACAGTCGAAGCCAAAAGAATTTAGGTTTTTATTTTTGTGTTAATCTTATTTGTTTAGTTCCTAAAGTTTCAAGTTCGTTGGCTCCGATGAGACATATAATTAGGCTGCATCACTAGCATTTTTAGTCACTTTCTTGTTCCCGAACCGGATTCCACATGGAATGTCATTGTAGTAGCTGAAATACTTAACCGAGGGGTTGGCAAGTAAAAATTTCTTTCCCCGCGCGAAAATTTCTGTTCTTATTTCCCCCACAAAATCTCATTGTCTTGAGCGGGGTATTGGCTTTTTTTTCCATTTGTACTTTTCCTTAGCGTTAGTTCTCCTTGTCTTTTTCCCACATTCTTTTTTACTTTTCCCATTTTTGCTGCGATATTTTGCTTTTTCTTCGTAAATTTGCTACTTTTCCCTCATCAACACATTTTCCCCCAACTTTTCCCCTACAATCTGTGTTTGACTGATTTGAAAACGGTTTGGCAACCTCGGTTTCAAGTCTGGGAATTTGACGGAATTTGAAGTAACGCAGGGTGTCACTAACAAACCCGCATTGTTTATTACAACATTTCTATGTGATTTGTCCAAGGAATGGAATTAGTTCTTCTACAGTAGATAAAGATAAGCTACACATATTGTCAGTGAATGCGGGTGGTGGGAAGCTGCATAAATAGAATTTACAAGGATAATATTCATGCATAAATTTGTTAATGGGATTTAGAATACCAGTAAATTTACCATCATTTAATTTTAAGACTATGCCAAGGACAAAGCACTTCTGTAGCTATAGTTGTTGCATCCCTGTAATCCCACTCTCTAACTATTTTTTTATTTATAAAGTATGACGCATAGAAAGAACTCTTCCAATTACAAAAAGATTCCCACTTTATTTGAAGGCACATCAATCAACTAAATGCGCCTAAATGGACTGTCTGTTTGCCCACTGCCTTAACTAGCATATTTGCCCTTTCTATTATATTTCCTGTTTGTGCGACTCTTACATACATATCTATCGATATTGAGTCGTTTTACTACGGACGAGTTTGCTGCGCACCTGGTTGCAGTCTTTTTAGCCATAACAAACCGATTTGGGCCTGAAGCTCTCACACCTTCGATTGTAGAAAATAGATAAAATTGCTTTTTAGCCAGAAAAAGCATCATTTCTAGTTTTATAAACATACATAGAACATTAAGCTCATTTTCAGCATCTTTCTTGGCCCGTTCAACAGTCGTTTCAATCTCTAGTAGTAGTGCGACAAGACAAGACACTATCATTGACATTCTGACGGTCTATAGTGAATCGAAAAGTCTCACGTGTCGAGGAATCAGAATGCCTTGTTTTACTCCCTCTTCAGTGCAGTACCTACTAGCTGCAATTCTCTGACACCGGTTAGGCCTATGTACAAAATCCTTCATTGAAAAATTGACTTGCGTGGAGCTATACGTGCTACACGACCTGGCTAACCTAAATTCACTTTCGCAAGCTTGGCTTCGAATGCCAAGTGACCAAACATTTTTCACATTTCATTCTTTTAGCTTTTAAATAGACAACACTATGGAATGTGTAATAATGTCAATGCAACTAGCGAAATTTGGCGTCCCAAAATTGTCTCGGAGGCTGTTGCAATCGTCGCAAGTCATCCAGTATCGCCAACTCCGTAAGGCAAAATTAGAGAACTAGATTCGATATAGTTTTTCTTCTACTGATAAGGATTTATACAAGTAACTTGATGTTACATAATTCATCAATTTCAAATAAAACTGCGTTCTTTGTGACCTTTAATTGTTAGGAAGGTGAAAATAGTATTAAATCATTTAAAAAACTATTGCACAATAAATATAGCCTACTTGGAACATGCATTTTGCTTTGGAATGGTGAAATAGCGAAAAAGTTTTCGTCGTTTTTGCTATTTTTTGCTATTTTTTGACATTTTATCATCTTTTCTCAGGTTTTTACCGCGTTTCACCTTTTTTGTGTGTTTCGAATTTCTTTCTGATATTTTTCTATCCACCCCCTTTTTAGTAAAATTCTTTCACAAAGCGCGGAAATCGTAGCGTAAAAAGAGCGAAAAAAGCGCCTTTTTTGGGGTAAAACGTAGGGAGTTTTTAGTTGCCAACCCCTTGTACTTAACATTCGTTATCTGAGGAAACTCAAATCGACTGTAAAATAAAATTAAAATTAAAAAAAGAAAATAAAACTTAAAAAATAAAACGCTAGGATCTCTCGGTATAATCAGTTGTTTAGCCGCCAAATGTTGTATTGATAAACTGGGATTGAAACATAAACAAAAAGACTAAACAAACCAAAACAAACAACAAACAAATGATTCTATCTATTGCAAATAGAAATTATGAAATAGAGAATAACAAAAAACACAGTAGAGATATACTGTTTTTTTTTTATAAATCAGATGGAACAACAACCCAACTGTAGATACGAATCAAGCAAACACGCTAAAAAACGGAAAAAATACTCCCGACAGTGAACCAAAAAAATGTGTTATCAATGCACTAAAGGTGAAATGGAAGACCTTTGGAATATTGTATTTTTATTGAAGAGATGAGTGATGAACGGCAACACACCGAGTAGAATTCAAAAAGGAAGGGGAAATTGGAAAGAGGGATAAAGAAACATTTGCACAACTTAAAAAAACAATCAACGCGTTGCTTTTCTAATTACTTCTCTCTCTCTCTCGAATTGCTGGCAGCGATTTTCTCTACTCTTCTAGACAGTTTTGATTTTCTTCAAAACCTTCTCAAACTTCTCGAGAAAAATGTCGGCGTGATACGGCTGGAACACCAGGGCTGGTCTTATACGCAGCGATAAATCACCACATCCTCCGGATTGAATGCCTTTTTAAAAATTTAGAATTATATAGTCAAATTCAAATGTTAAAAAGGTTAAAACATGAGCATACCCTTTTCTTTCAATTTGGCTACAATCTCGTCGCGCTTCTCGGCACTGCTCGAATCAAAGGCGCAGAAAGTGCCGATACCTCGCACGTTTTTCACATGTTGAGGGTAGCGTTTCGACATGTCCATCAGTCCGTCCATTAGTTTTTTGCCTAGGAAAAGGAAGTCTTCAATTAACTGGACTTTTCCATTTAACAGAAAACACAACTGCTGATGAGCCTACCGGATGCTTGGACAATGCTCAATAGATTATCACGCTTGATGACCTCGATAACTTTGTCCAGCAACAACACTTTGGACGGCTCGCCCATCCACGTGTTGAAAATCCTGTATCCTTGTTGAGGTCTGGAGGCAATTGCAGAAATGATTAAGCAAAAACAAAAGATTTAAATGGATGTCAATTTCTACCTGAATTCAGGCAAACTGTAATAACCTCCGGTGAGCATCTTCTTACTGAACGTGACGAAATCCGCCGGTTCGGGCAAGTGGAAGTGCTCGTGGCACCAATATTTGCCAGAAGCTCCACCACCTGTTTGGACCTCGTCGATGATGAGAGCTGCTCCATTCTGTTTTTTGTTGAGAAAAAAAGGACAGAATTAAACCGGCAATTGCAATTTTAGGAACAAAACGGAAACACCGGGGACCTTTTTGGTGATGCGCTGGAGCTCCTGGAAGAATTCCGGCGAGGCGTGGTTGTCACCTCCTTCGGCTTGAACGGGCTCGATGATCACACCGGCCACAAATTTGCCAGCTTTATTGAAACGTTCAAATTCCTCTTCCACTTCGGCAAGGCATTTGCGATCCTCGGCTTTATTTTCCTCGGCGAATTCTTCAAGTGGGTACTTGTACCGCGGGAAACTGGCGATGGGCCAATCCAAAGCGGGAATATCCAGCTTGTGAATCGCTTTAGAGTGGGTTGTTGAAAGGACTCCAATCGTTCGGCCGTGGAAACCACCTGTGCACGATCAATTTATTCCAGTTAGGGAGGCACAAAGGAAATCAATTTAATAGAAATTCACCTTTGAACGACATGATGGTGAATGGCGTCGAGCCAGGAGCAACGTTCATCATGCAGCTGGTGTTTTCCTCTTCGGTGATGGGTGCTCCTCCTCGTTGCTTGTTTCGATACCACATGAACGCGGCTTTGAAGGCATTCTCGTTGGAGCAAGAGCCACAGGCCATTGTTGTCACCTAAAGGGTAATTTTGGAATGAAATGGCAATTAAAATCAAGGAGGCAAGGTTATAGGCATTCTTACCTGAGAATGGCCTTTAGGAGCTACAGACAACAAACTGCTGGTTAGCTTTTGAGGCCAGCCTTGCCCTGGAAAGAGACCTAAGGACGGCCTGTTGATGAAAGTTCTTTGGTTGTCGGGATCTTGCAGAACTTTGAGAAGATCAGGGTGATTGTAACCCAATGGCAGGGAAGAGATTTGGGTGTAAACGTCCAGCAAAACATTGCCATCAACATCGACAATGTAATTTCCTATGCTCTTGTTGTAGTCGGTGAAGTAGATGACAGTGTTGGCAAACTGGATAGTGTTGAGTTCGCTGATCATTTCCTTGGATTTGGGACCAGGAATGGGAGTCTTGACACTTGGGCCTGAGGGTTCCCCGAGTATGAGGTTTGACAGGCATTTGGCATTTTGCGGTAGTTGCCTGAAAAGACTAGATTTAGTGGTAAATGTATTTAACCTGCTGAGGGCCATTTTTAAATGTCAACGTGGAGTAATTCGAGACGGCAGACGAAAACAGGCCCAAACTGCGCTGTGCTGATGCACCCAAAACAATAGACAATCAAAGAGATAAAGACGGTGATATTAATATGGTAAACAGGCCACGTCTCTAGGCAGGGCTTCCCAAGCGTCAAAAGTCAATACCTTTGTGTGTTATTTTAATCCTGTATTTGAACAGCAACAGTTCTGAGCTGCCTCTTGCGTAGTAACAGGCCTCACTTGCCTTTGATACCTATCGTCCGCGACGTGTATGCAGATGCACGACCAATCAATAACATTCACGTCCCTCTAGCGGCAGCACGACGAATTTCGTTCAACACCGGCGCCAAATTTGAAAACCCCGAAACAAAAACGAATTATATAATCATCCTCTACTTTTGTATTATTATTATTCATCAACGACCGAAAAAAAAAACATTTCACGAGCCGATTTTACACGCGGATGAAACAAAAGAAAAGAGAAATACGCATCGGGAGAAGAGAAAGGAAATGTTTATAAGACGGCGGACATGACTACGCAGTAAGAATCTTATTTTTTTGTTGTTTTGTTTTCGATACGCAGTTTAGAATAATATTAATTCTTTCACTTTATCTTCATGAAGATTTTTAAAAAATGGGGGTTAGTTTTGAAGACGCATAGGCAATAGCTAGTAAGTATACACAATTTCATCTGCTATCAGACGTGTTAATAAAGAGAGCTGCCCGATGTCTCGTTAAAAGGATTAGGAGGGGAAATATGTAGTTAATTACTACCCATTACAGGAAAAAGAAGGAGAATGGGGGGAAAAACAAACAATTAAGTGATGAGAAAAAAGATGGTTCAAACACAATCACGCACGGGAATAACTCGCAGGTGGCTATAACGTTACACACACTCATTCTTTAATAATAATAATTTTTACTTTTTACTACTTGTTTCAATCTCCCTCGCTCGTCCATGAAGTAAAGATATATCACAGTTTCCCACAAGGCCAGACGGTGGTTATTACTAATTATTTTTTTGTTGAATTTTCCCAATTTCTCTCACTCACTTATTCCGCCCACTAAATTTAACACGCCAGTGTCTAACGACAGACAGACAGAAAAAACAAATGTCCTTAATCTAATTATTTTTGTTTCGCAAACTGTTCTATAACTTCATCCTAAATTGTCAAGCATGCAAACACACACACACAGAGATAAACACTAATAAGTCTAAAACTAAATTATTAGTTTTTCAAGAGAGGAGACCAAAAATACGCACAAGTGATGGATCATTTTCCCACTTTTTCTCTTCTCCCAAAAAAGTTTTGGTTTTTGAAAAAGATTATTCGACGGATGCAAGTGTGTTGGGTGGGTGGGAGGGCACGCTCTCTATGTACACAAAAGGAGGGGGGGGGGATGGTCTACGATAAGACTTTTGGTTCCCGTATACAAAAAACAAAATCCCTAGTAAATATATAATTTTGTTTCTTTTTCTTATTTTTTTTCGTTTCATGGCTTATTGAATGTCGATATATCGATTTATTGTTTTGGTTCTTGTTACTTCTCTCTCTCTCTTTCCCCCCAAGGCGGTCAAAAATAAACAGGAATGTCTAGGATGGAGGAGGAGGAGGTTGCGCGGATGAAATTTCTGAATCACGGCAGAGGTTTCCGCTCGAGAAGAGACGGCTGGTTCTCGACGATCGTCAACAGGATGCCTTCGATGTAAGAGCGCAATTGGGCGTTGACATCCTGCTGTTCTTTTAAAGCCGTCCGGATCTAGTGGGGAAATTAATAAAAGAATCGAATGAATTTTACAAAACCGTCCAAACTTATATAAATCGAAAGAATGCCATCCATGCTGGCCGTTGTTATTTACTTTTTCACTTACATCGTCTTGGCTCATGACTTCGAATTCGGCGGCCAAGCTGTTGCAGGCCACATGTTCGCTCAACAGAGTCCGGCCTTCCTCCAGGCCGCGTGAGAATAGCTGGGCCTGCAGCTCGTCGTTGGCTTCACGTAGACCTGGACAGGAAAAAAAAAACGGGCGGATGATAAGAGACAAAATTATTTGATGTTGTCGTTTAATCATTACTGTTGTTCTGTTGCTTGAGGGTTTTGATTTCGTTCTCCATCTCGCGGACGCGGGCGGCGCTGGGCGTCAGCTCCTCGCCGAATTCGCCGTGACTGCTGCTATTACTACTCTGATGCTGAGTGGCCCGGAGCAGGTCGACTTCTCTCGACAGTTCGGCCGCCAGTTGCTTGCCGTTGGCGTTCTCGACGGCCCACTGCTCCCTCTCACGCTTGACCAGGTCGCTCATCCGCCTCAGCTCCTCTTGCCCTTCCAGCAGACTCGATTCCGCCTCGTAGAGCCGCTGCTGGAGGGCCGATCTCTCGCCGCGCAGTCGCTCCGTCTGTCCGCGCAGCCGGGCGCACTCTTCCCTCGTCAGCTCCACTTCTCTTTCGGCCGCTTGCAATCTGACCAAAGTAAAAATAAAAATCGTTAACAACTTTTACTTTTTCCCATCACACAAAAGCCAAAAAACAAACTCACTTGATGGTGCAATTCTCAATTTCCAGTTGTTTCTCACGCTCGACTCTCACAATCAGCTCCTTGTTGCGTCGCTGCTCTTCGCTCAGCTGCTGGGTGGCTCGTAGTTCCACGTCGCGGAGACTCTCTTCCAGCATCTGCAACCTGTTGAATTTTTTTCCAGCCCAACCGAAAAATTAAAATGGGGAAACAAACAAAACATTATTATTATTATTTTGATCATCATCTCGATCATAATTTTTGGTTCTTCTTCCAGACATTGTTTCCTCCTAAAAACCCACCCACACGCACTTACACACACAACACATTGGCGTGTGTATAATTTGGTGTTGAGGGCAGCCAATAAAAGCCAACGAATCGTGACTCGTAATAACCATACCACCCAATGACCACCCCCTCGTTCGTCTGAACTAAGATAATACACGAATGTCTCTTGTACACACGGTATTAAGAAAAAGGTAGACCGGAAACTGGCGGTTTCCAAGTTGCGGTTGATTGCCTAGCGGATAGTTGGGAAAAGAAACAACAAAAAAGATATCGACGACATGTTACCTAGCGGTAAGGGCGGCGTTCTCCTGCTTGCTACGGCTGTACCGGTCATCGCTGCTGAACTGCGTGTCGGCCAGGGCGGTAATCTGTTGCTGGAGTATTTGAACCTGTAACAAAATAAAACAAAAAACGTTAGAAACAATTGAAGCTACAAATATTTGGGGTTATTTTGAAGTTTAGTTTTCTCCCGCCATGTCAACACACTTTGTTAATGAGCGTGTGGTATTCAGATTTGAAGAAATGAACGAGACTGGAATTGTCGTGCTGGAGCTGATGGCCGGGCTGGCTGAAAGTGAACTGGCCCTCCCACAGGTCGTATTCCAGCTCGGCTCCTCCGCCGAGTGAGCGGACAGTGGCAAGGCTGCTGCAATCCAGGCTCGTGCTGTTCATCGCCGACGAGCGATGGCACACAATGTACGTCTCCTGCCCGCCGTCCGTCTGTAGAATCCCCAGTTTCAAGGGGGGTGTGGTGTCCAAGACGACAACTTCACCAACAACAACAACAACAAACACTACAACTGAATCGATGGATAGATCGCCCACGACTGGCGTTTTCTTTTCCCAAGGACTCGACCACCAGCCACCAGCGGCTCTACTCCCGAGCTGGAAGGGCGTACACCAAAAAATATGTGGCGGGCGGAGGAAGGGGAATAGCTCGATAACGGCTGGTTGTGTGTACACAATCCGATCACGCTCAAACTAAAGCGGTCATCTTTCTTTCTTCCTGGGACCAATCGACAAAATCAAACGGGATAAACCAGCTGACTAACCGATAACAAGTACACACACAGTTTCTCTTTGGTTATGTATAAGAAAACATGTTTGATCCATAAATTTTTCTTAACTTTGGCCGAGGCAAATTTTTCTTTTCGTCGGGAATCACCGGAGCGCATCCGCACACACACACACAACGCGATAAATAATGGGAATAAAATCGAGAAAAGAAATCTCTAGCTCGTAAATAACGGAAATAACAATAAAAATAAAGTTTCCCTCCCAAAAATCCCCAAGTGGCAACTGCGGAGTAGTAGTACGCGACTAGTACGTCGAGTTGACGGATGGTGTATGAAACTCATCCGGAAGCTTTTTTCCAAGGAAAAGAAATAATAAAAGAAAAGCAGCAGCCCAAGCAACTTCCTCTCACGACCGGGAATAAAGCCTCCAGGGGGCTTAAGCTTTTTATCTTTCTTATTATAAAAGAAGTTTCTTTCAGACTTGAACAATTGGCGAATCAATGAAAAGAAAAACCTCAGTTGGTTTTGTTATTTTTTTCTTTTTACCTTATGGCCAAGATCGACGACGTCGTCTTCCAGTGAAGCATCCGAACAGAAATCCTCGTTGTCGCCACCGTTGGAGCTGCGACTGGACGTGTTGTTGACGTTCTTGCTGTACAACTGACTGGCCAAGGCGTTCGATCCGGCCGCTATTCCTCTCTTGCCGGGACTATAGTACAACACACCAAAAAATGAAACATTTAATCCCACAATTCTTTTCCAAAATAAAACATACGAAATCCTTCACGTGTGAAAAAAACAAACCACCATCCGACATTCTCTCTGCTCAAAGAAAAATTGTCAACCAAAATTGGAATTTGAAAACCAAAGGAGGGAAAAAAAAATAAGATTCTCCCAAAAGATGAATAGAACATTTTTTGTTTGGGCAAGCGATTGACGTGCTACAAAACAAATAATTTCAAAATCAAACGAAAAAAACAAACTTACAGGCGTAGGGATCCGTAGCGTCGATGAAATGCGCCATCGCCATGACTGCCGCATATAACAACATAATAACGTAACAATAGCGTAAGACAAACATGCGGAAATAGTACAAGAAATAAAACGAAACAAAATGTCCAACCCAACACGTGCGAAATAAAAATATCGAATAGAAATACATCTACACCAGCCACTCACTTTTGTACGTGCCTCCGATGGATTGCGGAAGAGAGATAACAAAAAAAACAACTAAAATGACGCAACAACAAAATTGTCTAGGAGGAGCGCGAGGAGTTGTGTTTAGGTCGACGACTCGACGTTCAATGCGATTAGGTAACGAAAAAAGTAGACTCGAGAGCACTCCACCTATTTTTGCTGTGTGTCGTCATTTTGTGTCTGTTTTTATCTTCCGGAAAGCGAGACGGGCCCAACGAAAAAAGGGGGAGGAAAATGTGCGGAGGGGGCAAAGCCTTATAAAAATAAATGTAGGACTAAGGATAAGTGTGTGCACATACAACGGGGGTAGTACCACACCGTGACCGCAAAGAAGAACAATACCCAAATGGACGAGTAACTATAAGAAATTTTATAAAGAAAAGTGGCAGGCATCTAGAAAAAGTCGACAGAATAATAGGGGGGGGAATGAAGTCCAAAAGAAGAATCGACGGTGTTACCTGTTGTAATCGGATCGCCGCAGACTATTGCGCAGCATTCCGTTCATCCAGTTGGCTCGGTTGCCAATCATCTGAGGCACTGGACTGCACAGACAGACATAGAGAAAAATATAAGAGAGACGGTTAGAATCGAGTTCTAGATGACTGCACTTTTTCTTTTTTTCCGACTATACTGACTTGGCGTCGGCGTCGCTAGGCGTCCCGTTCTCGATGGAATGATCCGCCTCTCCGTATCCTTCGAAGCTGATTTCTCTCTCCGACATGCTGGAACACCCACTGCGACGGACCCAATCCAGAAATGTATAAGAGAAAGCTGACACTCACGATTTAATACAAATTATTATTTGGGGAACAAACCTGACGCTGCCGGTGGTGGGCGCCGAATCTGTTGGGCTGCTGCTCTTGCTGTAACCGGAATCGACTTCGTCCGACAAGGAATTCCGGCGCTTGCCGGCCACAACGCTTCCGTCAACCGACGAAGCCAGGAGGATATCTTCGTCGTTGACCACCAGATGAGCCGCTTGTGTCGACGTCGAATGTCCCTCGCCCGTCACCAATGGCATGGTCAATTCGCTCCAATCAATCAGCGTCCGGCTCCGTTTCTAATGGACAAAACAGGCCCCCAAAAAAACCAATGAAAAATAATATAGACGGCCGTCACGCTCGGATTTCAGTCCAGTTCTACTCCGCCTTTGACTCCCATCCGTCTTACTTCTTCTTCCTCCTAGACACCCCCACCGAACTAAGAAAAAATCAGAGCAGATGCTGCAGCAGCGTGTTTGCTCTAGTGCAACCGATATCCAACACTGTAAACGGGTGTGGACTCGCACCCTCCTTTCAAACACCATACACTATACAGTGTATGTATATATGCCTGCCCACTCATTAAATCCACGCGCCGGACCATTTCACACTCCCCTCCCAGCTTATACGACGACTACTACTCAAAAACTACCAAAAAGATATTTATCCTATCGGCTCTGTGTGAGAGAATAATCTTGGCCGCAATCCCAAAAAAATACCCGGTTGGGAAAAATAGAAGAGTCTATCGAACTCTTCTTGTTTGGTTTGAGAGAGAAAACTGTGAAGATGTGGTCCTCCTCCTCCAGGGGGTGGAAAATGGGAACTCGGCCAACGGCGAAAGAAAAGAGGAGCTAATGGAGTGCAAGGGATGAAAAGTGGATATGCGGATGACAATGTTCTTTTTGTGTGTGTCATCCGATCGATTGTCGAGCTCCATTCTTCTACTTCCGGCTTCCGTTCTCCTGATAAAAGGGTTGGTGTACGCAGAGACCACCACCCCGAGATATCTGGGGTGGATATAAATGGACTAATTGAAGTTGATCGATCCTGATGGGCTTGTAAAAGAAAATGTCGTCGAGCTCAAGTTGCAAGATCGATACGTCTTCTGCTTGTCTACTCGACTGCAACTGCTGAATAAACTCGATAAAATAAGAAAAAGAAGAATGACACGAGATAATACCGTTGGAGACGAGGAGGAGGTGGATGATGTCAGGTCTCGTGAGGTTGGCCCTTCTGTTGTTGGAAAAGACAAAAAGAGAAAATCGAGTTAGTCTACACACACGACTTGGGATAATGCACAATAGAAATTGGAATGTCAGGAATGGGGGGAGGAGGAATATAGTATATAACAAAGATATTCAATTGCCGTGTTCATGTGCGTAACATCACATGCCCATAGCGACTGTTTCCTGTCATTTTGGACAACAACAAGAAAAGTGAAACTATTCACCCCCCGAGGGTATTTTAGCCCTACTACTTCGATCATGGTAATATGCCATTGTTTATTTTTTTTTTATTTCCCCCAAAAAATTGAAGTGAACCATTTTTCTTTTCTTTCCCCTTCGAGAAAACATGTTTTCCATTTCCGCTTTCTTACGTACAGCTTCTTTCCCCTCTAGCACGTAACAGACTTCCCGTGTGTCTCGTCAACCTGTCATCCAGATGTGGGGGTGGATGGACTCAGGTTGATCCCACTCAGCTGGACGAGTGACTTAATGAGGTTTCCAGTTAAAAGCGTGGAGAAAGCTGGGGAAAATGGAAACAACTTTGTTTCGGCAACAAGAAAAACCCCATCTAGTGGAATCAACAAACACAGGAAGGCCGGGCATGATGCAACCGAGTGGGGGTGTAGATGGCCAGCCCATCTCTGCGTCAGGACTCCTCAAGAGGAGAAAACCTGCCAGCGTTTGGGTGCCAACAGCTGCGAGTTTCACCTTATACACAGGGAGGGGGGGCACAGGTGGCACATGTTGATGACGAATGTTGCCCGATATCTATTAATAGGCACTCAAAAGGGACATTCCACCACCACCATCCTGGGCTTTCAACCCGCATTCCGACGCACAGGTGAATAGGAGGAAGGGGAGTTAGTAGTTACCACTCGACCTGAATTTTTTTTTGTGTCTATCGACAACCACAATCTCAACTTGTAACAAACCTGATCGTGTATTTTCCCAGGAGTTTTCTAGAGGCACTGGTTAATGGCAAACGTGATGAGTTTTTTCTTTTCTTTTTTGATTTACGAAATTATAGAAAAAAACAAAATAATAATAATAAAAAAAAAAAACGGGTGTCTTGGCTGGGGGGAGGGAAAGAGAGGCAACACACACAACCAAACACCTTTGAAGTTTCAACCACACAAGTCCCTCGAACTTCCCCTTCTCCTTTTGTGTCACACTGGGGAAGGTGATACTAAAGAGCATCTTGCCAGCAGCACATGACGTCACAACACAAACTTCTTTTCTCTTTTTTTCCTCACCATTTATCATGGGTTTTATTTTGTGTGTGTTATCTACGTCGTTCGTGAGCGCGTGAGAGTCGGAAAAATATACACAGTTTTATTCTTTATTTTTTTTTTAACTTTCGTGATGCAATTCGACAATGGCAAGAAAAAACAGTCTAATTGTGTCGGTTTTCTTTCTAATTCGTTTAAGATTACTGCGTGAAACTTGATTATAAAACGATAGATCTTTGGTTATATAACTCTGCTTTTGTCTAAAACATTTTGCCGGACGGCCCAGCTAACAAAATTAAAAAGTCATCGCGTGTTAGATCCATCAAAATCCATCCTTTTTCCGTCTGCTTAAGTGTTACAAATTTGATATTCATTTTCTCGGGGTCGTCTTTTTTGTGTTATCAGTTCAGTCCGCCATGTTTTCCAACCCCACCACGTCAAATATTTGAACGAGATGATGAAAATACGTCGTCACGGCCGTCGCTATCCTGCGTTATGCAAACTTCCCCCCCGTGACGGATCGTGACTAAGTTGACTATTCATAAGTCGATCGAATTTAAAAAAATAAATAAAAAAGCAATCACGAGATGAAAAATATTCTCATTTCAAATTTTAAAAAAGAAAAATGCCAATCAATAAAATTGGGAAAATATAAATCAACTTTTGACATTCAAACCAGCCAACTCTTTTTTCCTATTTCTAATCTCATTAGACGTTAACGGAAGCTATATATATAACACGACTGGCACCAACTATAGTGCACATAGCGGTACATTTGACAACAACACAAAAACACATCCAAGGCTTATATCGCAAAAGGTCTTGTGTCGTGTGTGTTCCATGTCACGCGGACATTTCAACGTGCCCTCCAGTGACGTACACGAATGTATACATGTGTGTAGTATCTCTCGCCAGCAGTTGGATCATTTAGCCCAACCAAATTATCGACTGTCCAGACACAAAAAATCCCGGTAGTACGCAAGTACCTGTGTATACCTGTTCATGGGATTTCCTTATCGGTTGTTAAATGGCCAGACGAAATCGTTTTAACTTTTTTAAAAAATGTCCGGCTCCATTTTGGGGTTTTGTTTTCTCTCGGCTGTTTAGCACGTCGACGACATGTCGACAAATGGAACCGACGAAATGTACCGTATAGTTTTTCGTGATTATATTCAGAGAACATATACTAAGCTCCTGTATACGCAGTGGTGAGCGATGATCGAGTTCGATTAGCATTGCGGTTTGGCCAGTCCGTTTGTTTTCTTGGTATACGGAATTTTTTGGGGTTTGGACACGGGAGGAAAAATGGGGATGCCGGTTTTACCTGTGGGTGATTGCTGGATGATGGATCCGACGCCTCTGCAAAATTCATCAAACGTCAGGGTGCCATCTCCGAGCGGATCTAGCGAGCGCAGTGCATCCGCCAAATCCTGGATTTCAATCAATAATAAAAACAAGAAAAAAGAATGAATCATGGAGGAATAAATTACTAAATCAATCTTCTCCCTGGCCTAGAAAAACAAATCAAAAATAAACAAATGCGGGCGCTTGAAATCGCAGGTTCGCTGGACCGAAAAGGATTCAAAATATTTATTTAAATTGAAAAAAAAAAGATAAAGGAAAATAGCAGCTGTTTTTGGTGTCGAATAACCAGAGCTCGAATTTATCATCGCAGGTTCTGCTCTCATAACAACTGCGGAAAAGTTATTTAAAAATAAAAATAAACAATTTAGGAATCGAGGTAAGGATATGGCGATTTTCTTAAAAATTCAATATGGGACAAGGAGAAAACGTCCATTACCAAAAAATAAATTAAAAACTTAAAAGAAAAAATTTTTCGCACGTAATCGATACGCATCATTGGACTTGCCGGTTTCAAATAGCCCGGGTCAACTATCTACTATTGCGTCACGGTATTATTTTCCTAATAATTAATTTTTAGAAAATATCCAACACACACACACACACCATTTTTTTTTAAGTGTTATATCCCCCAAACAAAAAAATGTCTGAGCTGTTTGGGGGGGGGATACGGTACTTGTTTAAGAGTCGAAAAAAGAAAAACCACGGAGCCCTTGATCGTTAAAAAAAACAAGGAAAAAATATAAAATAAAATATCCGAGAAGCCTAAGAAAGAAAATAACAAAATAATCCGTGTTATTATTATTACTACTACTACTATACGTAACGTGCGGTGTGAAAGTCGGTTCGTTCGACTACCAACCGGAGGAGCTATACTATGGACGTCGTGCAAAAACTGGGCCATACGCGCACCCCCTGTGTGCCTATAGTGTGCATACACTTAAAAAAAAGAACCGCAAAATAATAATGCTGGAAATAAGACCGCACGAAATTCGAGAATAAGATAAGAAGATCGTTAAAAAAAAATAACTTTTCGGGAAAATGCGATGAGAGAACTCTACTGGATGTTGTTGTTGTTGTTGTTGTACTACTAAACTAACTCGAAACCGTTTTCTTTTTCTCTCTCCCAAACTCGCTGATGGCTGTTTTGACGCGCAATGGCCGTATGTAATCAACGAACCAAATGGAAGAGAGAGAGCTACTGCTAGCTGCTGCTGAGAAGAAAGAAAGAAACTCTGAACATTATGCGGTCGTTCAGAGATTCTTTCACTAATAGTCGCCAGCCAGCCATCCTCCCATTTTCTTATTTCTGTAACTATTGATTGAGATTAAGTCGCAACGTTTTCTCTTCTTCCGTTTTTTTTCGCACGCAAAAATCTGGTTTTTGTTAAACTCTCCCAGCTGTTCCATGTCGAATTATGTAAAAATCTCTCCGACAGTGTTCAATCATTTCCCTGGAAATGTTTCGAGTATTATAAGAAAAATGGGAGTGACGGAATTTCACAGGTAGAGTACACCTTAAAATAAGACGGACGAGTTGGGGGTGGATCGTGGAAAGTGGAACACAACCAGTTCGTCTTTTGACATACAGAGAGAAATAAATTTAATTGTATATTTCTCTGAGGTACTATATTCATCACATTGAATTCGGGAAAATTATATTGCGGATAAGGGCGACCGCATATTTCACATGACACTATCCCTCCATGTAGGTTAGTCAGATCAGGACACACACACACAGTCTGAACTTTGTTGGGCTGCTGGGCCGAACGGAAGTTATACAAGGAATATAATAATAATAATATAATAATAACCAGGAAAATAAAATAAATTTTCGACGACCTCCCGCTACCTTTACAGATGACAGATCACGCATAATAATAATACTACATCGTAGAAAAAAAATAATTCAATGGACGACCAAAATAATAAAATCAAAAATTTTTGCATAGAGGACACACACCGCAAGGCGTTTCCACCATTTCCGGTCTATACTCGAAATTCTTTTATTTTTTTGTCAGGATATGAGCTGTGATTATATTATTGTTGTTGCTGTTCGTATCATATCCAGCAGCACTTTAAATTTTTATTTAAGGATGGCCGGAACCGCAATAAAAACAACCTTGAGTGCACATCGTAAAATTGTTCGTTTTTTTCCTTTTAATTCTTAAGAGAAATCAGAAAATAATAAATTTACAACCCCCCCAGCATTACAATTCGGAAAAATTTACTTGAACTAGGAGAGCTATAGACACTTCCGCCTTGAATTACCTGAATTAAATTCAAAATGACAATTTACCTTGGTGTCTTGTCCGAGATAAGATTGTCCGAGTTCCAGTAGATCGTCGATGGAAATGTGACCGCGCCGTTGGACGTCGCACATTTGAAAGACCCGCCTCAGCAACTGCTGATGAACGTCAACATCTTTGCTGTTGTTAATGTTGTTGTTCAGATTCACTTGCTGCTGGCGGTCGCACAGCGGAGCCTCCATGGCTGGTCAAAACTTCACAACTCACTTTTTGTCAACTTCAATCACAAATGACGTCAATGTCTAATGCAATATAATCCCCGTGTGTTTAACAAGGCACGTGCCCAGAGAAGAGTTGCCGTCTGGATCTGCTATCCGTTTTTCTAGACGTCCTACTCCGACGACCGTCGGTTGTAACACTGAAAGAACAAACGGCGGCTGGGCTCAGTCGGCCAGCCACACGGGCAAAAGGGAAGGGCTCAATACTACCGAGTTTTTAACACACACGCACGCCCCCGCTATAGTCTATACACACGTACCAAAATGCCACAAGACACCCAGAAATAAGAAGGAGGACCCGCCCACCGTTCTTATTTTTCCAAAGAGGATAGGCGACGAAAAACAGAAGCGAAAAAAACAGAAAATCGAAAGTTTCTTTTTCTTTTTCTTTTTGGTCGCGTCAGATGTTTTTACTTGAAGGGGGGAGGAGGATATGGAAGGAAAAAGAAAGAGAGATAGTTCCGTAATAACATAATTTTTTTCCCTTTCACCGGGCTGTTCCGCCACTACTAAAATTCATCCATCCACTTCGGCTGCTGCTGCTGAGGCTGCGGCCATCTGCAATAATAACGGTCGAAAGTTTTTGTGTCTCCAGCTCGTATAATAAGAGAAAGTAAAATAGAATGGAAAATGGCGTGTTTTTCTCTTTTTCCATCTTTGAAATGTCCGGATGAGTTTTCCTTTTTTTCTTTTCCAAATAAAAGGAGACGGTATTGTTTAGCCTAACGGTATCATGTCTCTCTTTTTATTAGTTCTATATTCGTCTGCTTGTATAGTGTGTGTGTGTATAGGAGGAGAGAAATTTGGGGGGGAGTTTAATTGAGTCGAACACCATTTCCGCGTAGGCCATCTAATAGACGGAATCCAAACAGCAGCAGCAGCGTTTTGTCGAAATAAGCTTATATACAGTTAATATAATCGACTCCGGCCGGAATTCTTTTTCTGCTGCTGCGCACGGAATACACGTGCGACTAGTCCGTCAGCACAGAGACGACAGGATGCGTGTAATGATGGCCAACTAAATTTTTTTTTAAATCTAATTATATCAATCATTTCGCAGTATGAATTTAGTTGATCAGATAAGAAGAGCGAACGGGAATTCAGCCCTGAGACAAAAACCCAAGTGGACCATATCCAAAAGCGACTTGAAGTTGATATTAATAATAACCAATTGACAACACACACACACACAGTACGTACATTTTTATCGATTTCGAAACGTTATGGCTCATCGGTTATTATTGGCAGTTTTCTCCGGTGAAAAATACAAAAGTTAATTTAATTAACTTAATTTTTTTTCAACATTTGATTCAATATTGCACCTAACCTATCAAATTTAGAAGAAAAAAAAATTAGGCTATAACATGGCAAGTTTGACCGCATTCAACTATTAACTTAAAGGTGAGGTGATAAAACCACGCAGGTTATTATATAACTGCGCTGGTGCTGCGGTTGTATGGCGGGCATTTTGAAAAAAAAAATTGAAACATTTCGACAGTTCCCATCACAACATTTGAAACATTAAATGACGGGTAAAATAGAGCACCGGTTTAATAAACAAAATAAAATAAAATCCCATATCCGAGAGATTTGAAATTGCTTCGTTAAAATAGACCCGATGGAATATTCTACTAGGGGAAAATGTTTGAGACTCTCTGCGCGGCTCACGGCCCGGATCGATTATCCGTCTCCTCCACTTTCCATTTTGCTGGGCAACCCACGACGAATCTATCCGTCGCATGGAATATATATTTGGGGGACCTAGACTCCGGATGATTATTATTACCGGGAATTTTAAACGTCGTTCAACCGCCGTTGGAAATTCTGTAGACGAGTTTCTCCTATTTAGCCTCAAGACAACGCTACTACTACTACTACTACATGGTAATAGTCATAATATCGGTTGCTATGATTTGACATTGGGGTTTATTCACCTCAGCTTATTTTTAAAATAGAATTTCATATTTTTATTTTAAGAAAAGTTAAAAAGAGAAATGGAAATCTCCTTTTTTAAACAAAAATAATTTCCCGCCGCCCCCGCAAAGCTGAAAACCGCGGGGAAATTTCGGCGTTTGGTATTTAGCCAAACCTTATTTACGGTGTACACGTATTATTCCCGTTTCGCGGTTGTGTATAACGCGCCATTGCTGCAATATTGTATAGACGACTTAAATATACAACTAGAGATATGTAATAATCATTGGCGAAAAAAAAAATGACGCAACGTCGGAGTCGTCCCGTGAAATTTAATTTTTTTTCGGCCAACGCCTATATACACACGCCAAGAAAGTTGACTCGGAAAATCAACAAAGCGATTTGGGGTGGTGAGAACCAAGGCTAAAAATTCACACTTATCTTTTTAGAAAGTCATATGTATAAATCGGTCACTGATTATTAGCCGAAAGAAGGTTATATAGAATATAATAATCAATTAGATTAATCAATATTACATTCATTTCTAACCAACCAAAAATATACTCTTATATGGCTGCTGACCAGCAGTGCTGGGTCCCAAGAGTTGACGTCTCGAAACTTTTTCTCGGGTGGTGGGTTCTGTACATACTGTACTATTATACTCCGGCTCGTTTCGGTCCTCTGGGCTATTCCGCAGATGCGGAAGACTTACTACACACACACACAGACCTGATACGTGCCCTGCGGATGGCTGTGGGGGGGGGGAATAGATCCCAATGCGGCATAGAGTATACACATCCAATCATCGGAGCTCTTTTCTCTCTCTCTCTCCCGGAGCTCTCCGGAACGGACGTTGGCCTCCCACGTCTTTAGATTCTCATCCGCATTTGACGCAGTCGATGTTTGTTCACGTGTGGACTCGTAGTACCATTTTCTCTATCCAGTGCCTGGGAAACTTTAAAGATCACCGCAAAATCTTTTTCTTTTATTTCTTATTTTCTGAAAGAAATTTGATTTTGGGTTGACAGAATTTCGAGAATTTTTTAAAATTTGATTACATCAAAAACAACTTTCGGATTTGATTTAATAATCTAAATACAATCTGGGAAATTCCCTGTGGAAATCAATTTCAAGTGTACAGATCAAATTGAGGACGCTGGTATTGTTATTATTGTTATTATTATTTGGTTGGATTTCGGCTGGGCTTATTCCATTGGCCATTACATGTCACGATTGATCGAGTAAATGGGCCGATGGCATACATGTCAAATTGCCCGCCCACTCCACCTGCACATGTCCATACGTTCTTACATGTATCCCTTTCGTTTTCTATTCCTCGGTTGGTCGATTTTAGCGGGGCCTCTCTAGCACAGCACTTTGTAATGGGCCAGATCTAAGCCATTAACTCTAATAGCTTCTCATCATAACTAAGGCCTTATTATATACGTATCCGTGCTGGTATTATATACCCCCAAATTGTGTCTATACAACAAAAAAACCCACACAGAGAGTAGTCAGAGCCGGGAAAATATCTGTGTAATAATATAACCAGGTGTATTACTACCTATACAGTCTAATCACGATCAATTGTTACGTGAGACTATTGGCTGATTTTATTTTTCGAAATTTTCTTTTCGCGCGCTTCGCTGACTCCACAGACAAAATTGGATGAATCGAGGACGGCCGTATGTAACAATGTACACTGGAAAAAAATGTCGATCAATATTTGGAGATCATGGGAAAATGTACACGTTTCAATTTCGCTGGTTATGTATTTGGGAAAAGCTTCTGAAGTGCAAATTTGATAGTTATATGGCGATCGGATTGAATCAAAATTTCTTCTAATTCAATTTTTTCTCACGATGAAAAAGATCAATAACCCACCTGGGCGTGTATATGTACATAGAGGAGAGAGATATAATAAATGAATGGATCCCGCAGAGAGCCGGTCGTTACCACTAGTCGTTTCTTTTTTGGTGTGCGTGTAGATAGTTGCATCATCATTCACATCTCGGTCGTGAATTTTCTACCAGACGCTGGAGGCTAAATAGACAACTGTCCACTCTATTCCAGTGGAGGAAAGTGGCGAGTTCACGGCCGTTTAAATACGTCGAATAAAACCCTACCGTTCAACATCTGGAAATGAATTCAAAAGAACCAGCATATCATCCGCACAGTTCGTCTACCCTCAGTTTATAGGGGTTCCGCTTTCGTCTGCATATACAAATCGATTCCAGCATAACCGAAAAAAGAAAAAAACATTAAGAAATATATCTGCGATCATTGGGTAAATAAACGCAACAAGTTTCGGGAAAGGGGGACAATATAGACTCTCTGCCAGCAACAGCCGTCGTCGCACCTGCTAGAAAAGGGGGGAGAAATAAGTAAACCAACGAATGAAATAAGGGAAAGAAAGAAAAGTGCGCCGAAACAGATGCGCCAGACGCGCAAGTGACAGGAGCTAATACCAGGGGGAAACGACTGGACGACGACAAACGGGACCAAAAGTTTTGTCAGTTTTTCACGAAACGTTCGGCTCGATCGGTCAACTGATTTCTTATTTCTGGCCGGAATTATTTCATTGAAAAGAAAATAATTATGTCGAGCGGTTACCAAGCGCTGCTGAAGAGTCTGGACGAGACGGAACGTGACGTGTCACGCGGATTGGGCCGCTCCGTCAAAATCCGCAAGCCCAGAAAGTGTTGCTGCTGTTCCGGCGCCGCCATGTGGACCTGCTTGGCCTTGGTCATAGTGTGCGGATTGGTCATCAGCGTCGGCCTGCCCATCCTGCTCACCGTTCCGGTCGATTCCAGCTGGCACTGGAAGCACTGGATGCCCTGGGCTAATAGAGTCAATTCTTCCACTAACGACCAACATCTTTTACTGGGCGTAGGTTAACTTGTATTACACAATAGACGCATCTCTCTCGTGTGTCAAATGTGTAACAGATTGTCCGTATGTTTTTTTGAAATCCGATCCGGCGCGCACAGGCGGAAGGAGAGGACAGTAACGGAACTGTCGTCTGGTCGGGTCTCGACCTTTCGTCAGAACCGGAAGCGGATCTTGCTGTCAATAATAATCAGACGACTACTTCGGTCAAATTCATCCACGACGCCATAACTCACCTCCACCAGATGATGGAGTGGACGGTATACATATGACCACACCCTTTTTCCTTTTCTATATTTTATTAATTTGATGGCTAATGACGTACGTGTTTGGCGGATGTGATGACACACGCAGAGGGAGCAGTACGACAAGACGCCCAAAATTCCGCTTATTATCGGCCTGTCGGCTTTGCTGTTGGTCATCATGACCATCATTTGGCTGGTCGTCTACAGGAAAATCCGGCGTCGCCAGAGGCGTCGAACCATCGGCGTATGCAATTTTCCATCTATTATATCCCATTTCCCATACAATTTAATTCACTTAAAAAAATAAAATTGGATATTTTTGTATCATCTCACATATAGAAACTGGTGACGGATCTCCAATCCGGCAAGACTTTACTCAACTCGGATGACAGCGAAGATGAATAACGACGTCGAGGCGGGTCGACGCCGGGCAAATGCCATTTTCTCTATTTGATTTAGTTTTGATTTTAGTTTCATATCCTAACAAAGTGAGGGGTGGGTGGGAATATTTCATCTAGTCGAGTGTGTGATTTATCTTTTTTGCATCATTTTGCATTGAAATGTATACACGCCAATTTTATTTGATAAACTGTAAAAGCCTTTGGCCCATCCATTTCTCTTATATTATGTCTCTGAAATATCTTAAAAAAATACAATTCAACTTTTTAAAATTAAAGATTTTTGAAATGCGGCACAATTTCCGGTCGGTTATAGACACACACAACAAATTCCGTTATGAAAATTGTGTGTCGGGCGGTGGTGTCGGCGGGCGATTTAATCGTTCAAAAAATATATCCGCACCGAGTTAAAGTGCAATCAGTGTCGCATACAAAGGGAAAAAATACGCTGATTGTCATAACTGCATAGTACATGGTGTGGGAACTTCCGGTCGGCGCGGATGAGTGTAATATTTAGTGGGTAAAAAAAATGACATAACTCGCAACCAATTTGACCTTATTTCAAAATGAAATGTTTTCGCGCTCTTGAATAGATTTGAAATTTGTCTGAATTTAGACGTCCCTGATGGTACACATATTTTTTGACGTGTCGTACATCACTCAGCCCCACTTACAATTATAAGCATCTGTAATAAAGAATAATTTGCTTCTACTTAAAAAATAAGAAATAAGAAAAGGCGGAGTCCGCTACTTTTAATTTTCGGGTTCTATTCCGAAATGGGCGTAGAAAATGTAAAAATGTTTTAACATTATTTTTTATCTCCCTGTTGTGGCGCGTTCTCAAACAGGAAACTCATTAAGAAGCGACTCGGACGACGAATATTGTAGAGAAGAATAAGATCGTTAAGGTGTATACATATAACGGTGCCGTCAGCAATTGTTAACATTCAATATAATAAACAGTTGGAGGTTGGCAGCAACAGTCTAAATTCCGAAATGGAAACTTATATTATAGCAATATAACATCTGTATTTAATATCCCCCCAATCTGATGTAATTAGGTATCTCATTTGCAGATATTAGAAATGACAAAAGGCGTGGCGATGTAATAGTTGTACAATTAATTTTGTAAATGGGCTTATATAGTACCCATATGTTGTGACCGGAGGGTTTTGTGTGTCTGTGATGCCGTTAGACAATCAGAGTCAACGACGCCGATAAAGTGCCGGGGCTATTCTTTACAACCGCTCGTTTAAAGAAGAAAAAAGAAAATTTAGTTACGGCCGATGCGTCGAATAAATGAGCGGAAAAAAACAAAGTTTTTTTGAAATCAACACGCTGCCGGTTTGGCCGCCTATATTTTTCTTATTTTAAAAAATCATTTTTATAAGAAAAAAGAAAAAAAAAAAAACAGATGCGACATATAAGGATTGAATCTAATACAAGGTATATTCTAACTGTTTCATTTTGATGCTCGATTGCATTTGTGTTTAGACCCCCCGGAAATTTCAGACTGTTTCTATGATAGAAGAATCCTTTGCGCACATAACACACGGATGACCAAACAAATAAATAACGATTACAATCGCGTCGTAATGATTGATGCGTTTGAATTGTTTTTCTATCTCTGTGTCTCTTGTATATATAGTACGTATAGGTACACACAAGAATGGCGGCACTAAATTATTTGGTTTGGAAAATGGGGACAAAGTTGGATGACAGCTGGGCCGTGTAGGATATCGGTCACGCTCGGCGTGACCGACGAAAGGGGGTTCTCGGTGTACATACAATATGACGCATCTATTATATCGACTGCTGTATAGGCAGAGTGTAGTATATGTAGTACTTCTACTATACTAGTACGTGTCGCATCTCTTTCAGAACTCTTTCCGGTTGGATGTTGCGCAACGGTTTTAACTCGCCGACGAACCTCGTTCCCCCATTTCTCTCTTTTTAACTCGTGATTTATTTGAGTGATCTTTTTACAATCGTCTTCCTAAAAATAGTTGGACGTTTTAAATGTTTCCTATTTGTCAGTTTGAGAGTTAAAAAACACTAAAACAAAACCGAAGCTTTTTTTTTAAATAGAACCAAAGTATTTTCCCTATACATATAAATGGGGATATGCAAATGTCTATATAAGGCACACGCCTGTTTAGTATGGCAGCCAGGAAAAATTCAAAAATCAGATCGGCGGGTAAATCACGCAGCTGAATTACATATTTCGTATGCAAATAGTCTAACTTTCGGGGTTGTCCTTGCGACGCATTTTTTCCCTTAAAGCTGTTGTCACTGTTCCCATACCAATGAATTGCACATACACATATGTAATAAACCATCTATGTGGTTTATTACAGTGCATAAATAGCCACGGGATATATACTGTCGTCGGCATTTCTTTCTGTCGACTTTAAAAATATAAAATTCGACGCGCTATGCTGCGTAAGAAAATAAAATATTAAAATGCCGGCGACTCTTGTGCATGCGTGACACAGTTTACACCCAAAGTTATCGAGCCTCTCTCATCGTGAAACCCATTCGGATGACTGTAATGGCCTTATAGTATAGAGTGCGTAGCTATAACTATAGGATTTTTTGGGAATAAGTGTATACTCCACTGCCTGGCTGCTCGAAAAGTGTGCAGTGCGGCGCTATTGTTACGGTTTCTTCCTTTCGTTCGCCATGCAAGCTGCTGGATGAGATTATTGTATTTTTTCCTCGTGCGGAATTTCAACCAAAATAGACTTTGTTGGTTTTGAATGCTTTCTCTATCCTTTTCTATGCTGTGATTTGTTTGAGAATAGAATAAGAAAAACTTTCTCCTGTCCATTCTGTTATTCTTCCTCGTCCGAACCAAACGACCGGATTTGAATGATTTTGACTTTTATTGCGAAATTGATTGTTGCCCATTTGACTGTGAGCCGAACACGTAGGCCTACGAATAAGGTTTCGCTATAATGGCGAACTATTTAAAATGTTTAAAAGCTAAAAGGAAAGGTTATTGAAGTGGTATATTAACCTGCTGAGTGTTAGTGGGTGCAAGCTCGTACATGATTGTGCAGCATTCTGGGTCTTAATTCGACCGCCTTTATAGCGTTACCGAGTTAACGGTAACGGTTGACGATCCTCAGGGGTTAATCGTACGTCCCACCGGAAATCTTCGGAGCGTGAGAACTACTATAGCAGACAATACTGGGTTTTAATGGGTTACGATCTTTATAGTTCAGCAGGATGCCTAATTGATCGAAAGTTGAGTTTACAAGTGAATTGAAGAGTAAGAGATTCGTGATGTAGTATATATGATGTATTGATTGGAGGTTACAATATGCCAACGATGGTCAATGGACCACCAATTGATATCAAAACTGAATTCAAAACTTGAATCGACTTATTTTCTGTTAGGTTTTTGAACTCTGAAAGTGTTCAGTTGAGATGTTCGAAATTTCTACACTTCTAGAGTCATCTAGCGGTCTTTTCCAAAAGCATACTTCTAAAAAATTTCAAAGGTATGAGTATGAAAATAAAATGTAAAAGAAAGGGAATTTCAATTATTTTTTATTTCATGGAAATATTAGATAGCAGAATGGAGTTCAGTCAACAGTTTGATACGTGACAAATTATTTTAAAAATCATTTATTAGGCAACGTCAAGTTTCACAAATAAGCAATTTGGCATCACTGTCTACGTCTTAGCTTCTCTTTCAACTTATTTCAAGTTTCATTCCTACCAAGTACCAAGGTAAGCGGGAACAGATCCAACAGTTGCGAATGTCATTCGTTTGAGAACGAGTTATTACTTATTACTTATTAGGCTTCCTACGCAGTATGGTCTATGGTGCTTGACAAAAAAAAACCATTTTAATTGTCTAGAATAAGAATTTGTTCACGTAAATTTTCATTTTGTCAATTCGTCCATTTCATTTTCACCAACGACCACTAACGATTTAATGTGTGCCTAAAATTCTAACTGGTGGTCAACAAATCTATTTAGACATCCTGAAACCGGTATTATGTTGTCATGTAAAACAAAATAATTTAAAGTGCTTTGATTAATAATGTTTCCTGTTTTCATTAAAGGTATCTTAAAGATTGGTGACAGACGGTATGAACTAGTTAAATCCGTACTTACTGCTGTCGTTGTCTTCAACGATGGGAGGCACATTCTCTATTAAGACTAGAATATAGATTAAGATTCCTATATGTTCAGATTATGTGTGTTTCTATAAACACAGCTGCCCTTAACTACTACACTGAAACTCCAAAGAAATATTATTAGCCATAGCAGCTTAATTTGTATTGAGCATGGTGAAGCATTGCAAAATTTATTCACTTGTTCTTATTTGTTACAGTATTATTCTGGATTGTCTGCCGGATCTACCCATCCAATCTATATAGTTATTCAGTATGTATTGGTTTCTCTTTCAGAGTAATCTAAAACAAATAATTTATTTGAGTATCTAACAGATTTCTGTAATTCTTTTATTAGAGTAATTGCAGTAAATAGTTGCTACAGAGACAAAACTCTGGGCTAGTACATAATGATTCTACCCTCAAAATGGATTCTAAGGTAAGCCAACAGTTAAAATATCGATTCTAGACATATAACAGGAAGCGGTTGACAGTTTAAGGATTAGTATTCGTTAGTTGTGTGATATGGTAAGAAGTGATTTTATTTACTTTTTGAGTCAATATTTCTACGACCTTTTCCGCTTCTCTGGCCAGTTTAGATTTCAAATCAGTTATCGCTCCTTTATTAAAAAGCTCATTTTCTTCCACGTCAAAGTCGTTAGCCATTGATGATGGGGCAAGGTTATCGTTGTTTCAATCCGGCATCAGTGTTTGCAAGTGCACCAATGTCTTGCACACCATCAGCATTCTCATGTTAAATTCTTCCAATATTTGTTCAATGGATTCAATATCGGAATTGGAGACGTTGTTGGGTATTAAACTTCCCGTTTCTCGACTTCTGCCAATCTCGAAGACCTTAGACATGATAGTAGCTTCCACTTCCGAGACCCAATAGCATCCGTATTCAAACCAGTTAGTTACGATTGCTTTTATTTTCATCAGTCAAAAGTCGTGCTTTTTCTTTTCCTTGCAAACGATAGAGTTGGGCCAACGTTTCCTTAATTTCGACAGAATTATTGTCAATAATTTTATTGGTTTTTGCTATTACTGGTTAATACGGACCTATAGTTACGAAACTAATCTCTTTCTTGTTATTGCAGTTTCGAAATTCACAAGTAAGGACGTCCCAAGCAAGTGATTCGTAGCCGACCCTCCGAGGTCACTGAACGAGTCAATTGCAAACATCAAGGCGTACGCCACAAAGCTCGTGGACGACGACCGCAACGGTGATATCGAGGACGGTCAGAGACAGGGCTGGAAGCTGCTCAAGGTCCTGTTTCAAATTGAGTTCTACGAGCTCACAGGGGCCACTCCACCCTTGGCTTTGAAAAATGCAAAGCCTAATCCAAGTGGGAGATAAAAAAAACGGGGAAGTTTGAGAAAGATGCCTTGGCCCTCTTGACTCCAGAACAGAGAGCTAAGTTCGACGAGGACGAAGCCCTCATTCGGAGAGACAAAGAGGCGCAGAACGCTCAACGACAGGAGGTTCGCGCGGCCAAAAAGAGGAAGCGGGACGCAGTGGAAGAGGCAAAGATACGCCTGGTAGAGAAGGAAGCGAAAGACAAGCGAGAGGCTTACTAGCGTTCTAAACTTCGTAGGGTTGTTCCTCCAGCCTGTCAGGTTTACACGGCAGCCCCCTTCACGGTTCCGTTTGTTACACCACTTGCTTCGGATTTTCTGAATATTTCTTCAGTAAACCCGGTTTTTAAGAAAGACACCCGACCAGTGAGTTTAACATTTTGAACTGAAAATTAATTTACTGACTAACGTCTGAATATTTCAGTTACTTCCTCTAGTGCATCTAATGGTCATTTTTCCTGCGGCTAGACGATCTTATGTTCCTCCTTCTTGGGGAAAACTAATGCTTCATCCGGTAAGTGATTTATTACATTGCAAAGTATGCAAAACGTCTTTTCTTAACATTTGTTTGATCATAGGAATCTCCAATCATTCAGTTTTATCCCGAAAACTTTGACGTCGATTTGAACGGGAACAAAAAGATTTGGCAAGGAGTTTTCCTTTTGCCTTTCGTAGATGAACAACATACGTCTGCAGAAAGCCATTGAACCTCTTTTGGATGACTTGTGTTTCGACGCTATGAATTTAGTGAGAGCCTTCAGAGTTTCTTCTGAGGTCTGTTGTAAGCAGCCCCTGTAGTTTATTCGCTAGTTGATGCTGGGTCAATCACGACACAAAATGAAAGATGTGTAGGACTCAAACTGTGTTGACATACAGTGAACTGACATACGTGTGATGTCTAAACCAAAAGAAAAAGAGTTAGTTAGGGAACGGAAAAGAAACATGGAAGGATTGTACCTGGGATGACACGAGAAAATGTGAGGGGTCACCCAGACCAGTATACACACAGACAGGGAATATAGATATGAAGCCTAAAATAAACAGCAATTAGCATACACAATAGAATATAAGCATAATAATAGTAATTACCAATGCTAGACAAGCAAAAGCA
The DNA here is from genome assembly GCF_021234035.1 of Daphnia pulicaria. Taxonomy (NCBI): domain Eukaryota; kingdom Metazoa; phylum Arthropoda; class Branchiopoda; order Diplostraca; family Daphniidae; genus Daphnia; species Daphnia pulicaria. Next base: position 10,419,950 of record NC_060914.1, read on the forward strand.
CTCAGAATAAGGTTTGAACTGACAGCTCAGAACAGAAAACGAGCTGAAACTAAATATCAAACATATTCACAGGTTAGACGGGTCGGGCAATTGATAATTACAAACATAATGTACTTACAAGCTGAATAAATGGCTTCACGAAACACAGAAAAGTATAATAATCGTGACAGTAACTAGCTCTTTTCGACAGTGAAACGAGCGTGGTCTTAACGTCGTACGAAGGCTAGCAGACAGATTAACACAAAGACTCGGGAGGGAAGGGGAAAGAATCGCGCTTGACTTAAAGTTAGGCGTTGCCAAATTGTAGAAATTGAAAGACGCTTTTCTCGCCGCAACAACTTGACCGAAGATGAAAGTATATAGCCCTACATGTCGATTACATTCCATGTAAAGTTTTGTAATATAACTGTTTTTTTTTTTCAGAACAAAGAAATGCATTTGGGGAGAATCAGTACTTTGTCAATAGACACCATCAAGGCTATGACTTCTTGCGAAGTGTGGCCGAGGTTGCATCCCACGGGGATGCATCCCATGCATTCGTCCCAGAACGTAAACACTACGATATGAAAGATTTTTCTCACTTTGAAGGTCTATCTGGAAAGGTTTTCCTTTCTAGGCATTGCGTTGAGGATTGGTGGTAAGTTTTCTTGCCTCAATTGAGATAAATTACTTTGAAGTTTAATTCTTGTTATTTTTTACAGTACAATTGAAACTCCGGTGCAAGGGTTAGAGCCGATTTTTGACTGCCACGTTGTTTGGTATGTGTTTTTTTTTCTTTTAATTTTTTGGTACAGTAAGTCCTAATTTTTTTTTATTAATTTTTTTTTCAGTCTAAGCTATCAAAACTCACAACAGAACGATGAACCTTGCATGGACCAAGTGATTCGGAGAGCAGCCCCAGGCAAAAAAGAAGAAAGAAATCGAGACCTACACCCAGTACTCAGTACCTACACTCACCAACACTCCTGGTACTCAGATGCTCAGCGCCAAGATGTTCAACGAACAGATACCAAACGTCCGGTAGCCGAACTTCCGTTCGCCCAACGTCCGTTCGCCCAACCTCCGGTTGCCGAACGCCCGTTCGACCAACGTCCGGTTGCCAAACGATCGGATGCTCATCACGAAGATGTTCAAGACCCAGATGTTCGACGCCATGATATTCGACGCCCTGAAATGGGAAGAGCTCGATTACCAGGCAAATACCCAGAACCATTCCAAAGATAAAGTTTATGTTTTAATAACCAAAGTTTGATTCTCGACAAAATTTTTATTTAAATAACCTGTTTGGCATATTCAAGTTTCATTACTTTGCTATTACTCCGATATCGTTTCTTCCCATATTCTACGAAAGTTAAGCGGAAACATTCCAGTTCGACCTGCTATGCTGTAAATTCAATTTTGTAAGATGACTACTCAGAGCATTTTCCCCTTAAAGCGGTTGTCACTGTTCCCATACCAATGAATTGCGCACACATATTTCTAAGTGGTTTATTACAGTGCATAAATAGCCACGGTATATATACTGGCGTCGGCATTTCTTTCTTTCGACTTAAAATAAAAAATTCGACGCGCTATGCTGCGTAAGAAAATCAAATATTTAAATGCCGCGGCGACTCTTGTGCATGCTTGACACAGTTTACACCTTACACCCAATGTTATCGAGCCTCTCTCATCGTGAAACCCGTTCGGATGACTGTATAATGGCCTTATAGCTAGCCTAATAGCCTTATAGCTGTAACTATAGAATTTTTTGGGAATAAGTGTACTCAACTGCCTTGCTGCTCTAAAAGTGTGTGCTATATTGTCACGGTTTCTTCCTTTCGTTCGCCATGCAAGCTGCTGAATGAGATTATTTGATTTTTTCCTCGTGCGGAATTCAGCCTAAATAGACTTGTTGGTTTTGAATGCTTTCTCTATTATACCCTTAACTTCGTTGTGATTTGTTTGAGAATAGAAGAAATCAACTTTCTCCTGTCCATTCTTTTATTCTTCATCGTCCGAACCGAACGACCGGATTTGAATGATTTTGACTTTTATTTCTATTGGTGGTTGTCAGTTCGACTGTGAGCCGAACAGTCACACGTAAAAGCAATAAGGTTTTGGAAATGGCGAACAATTTAAAAAAATGTTAAAAAGCTAAAAGGAAATGTTATTGAAGTGGTATATTAACCTGCTGGGTGTTAGTGGGTGCAAGCTTGTACTTGATTGTGCACCATTCTGGGTCTTAATTCGACCATTTGGGGTTTAATGGGTTACGATCCGGTTACGATCTTTATAGGGCTCTTTCACATCTGTTTTATTTAGCCGATTTATCTGGCAACGCAGCATGACTCTAGACTTATTTGAGGGAAGAACGGGGAGAAGAGGGAGAATGGGACGAATGGGGGAGAAGAGGAAACGTGGGTCCCCTTTTTTTCGTACGCCCTCCTCCCCCATTCGTCCCATTCTCCCTCTTCTCCCCGTTCTTCCCTCAAATATGTCTAGAGCCATGCTGCGTTGCCAGATAAATCGGCTAAATAAAACAGATGTGAAAGAGCCCTATAGTTCAGCAGGTTGCCTAATTGTTCGAAAGTTGAGTTTACAAGTGAATTGAAGAGTAGGAGATTCGTGATGTAGTAATAGTATGTATGATGTGTATTGATTGGAGGTTACAATATGCCAACGATGGTCAATGGACCACCCATTGATATCAAAACTGAATTCAAAACTAGAATCGACTTATTTTCTGTTAGGTTTTTGAACTCTTGAAAGTGTACAGTTGAGATGTTCGAAATTTCTACACTTCTAGAGTCATCTAGCGGTCTTTTCCAAAAGCATACTTCAAAATTTCAAAGGTATGGGAAATAAAATAAAAAAGAAAGGGAATTTCAATTATTTTTTATTTTATGGAAATATAAGATAGGGTATTGTTCCTAATTCGGGACACTTTTTGGCTATTGCCGTTTCGCATGCTTTAGTATAGGCCGAACACCTTCCTAAGTCGGGACACCGATAAAAAGTATGGGACAAAGAAACCAAATGCGGGACAGTCGCCAGCGCCATCTACCGTTGGTTGTGTAGCAACAACCACTTTTTGACAGTAATGAAAACAGAAATCAAAACACACGATTGGTCTTACGGATAGCATGTTGACCTATCAATCTCACGTACAACAGGTTAGGGTTCGACTCCCTTCACATCTAAAAGTGTCTTTATATGAATAAACGTTAATCAACATATTTGACTGTCAGCATCCCTCTTATTCCGAATTGCACGACTATTGTCAACGGTATTACACAAGAGATCATTTTCGACAGTGTTTCATGGCACGTTGGATTGAGTGACGGATAACGAAACCGTTACCGTTTTTTGTTCATGTTTCAAATCCCAGGAAAGGCATTTTTTAAAATATTTCGAATATCGCCTCAGGGCTGTCCCGAATTTATAGCACAGTAAGGATACCCGTAAAATAAATTTGACGGTCATTTCCCTTTGGTTTTCATCACCTGTTAAAGAGTTCATCACATATTGTCGTATTCCGATGGCACAGTGGGTTCAGTCGTTGGCTGGGAACCACGTTATACTTTTGATTATTGGTTCAAATCCCAGGAAAGGTATTTTTAAAATTATTTCGAAAAACGCCTTAGGGCTGTCCCGAATTTATAGCACAGTAAGGATACCCGTAAAATTAATTCGACGGTCATTTCCCTTTGGTTTTCATCATCTGTTGAAGAGTTCATCACATATTGTCGTATTCCGATGGCACAGTGGGTTCAGTCGTTGGATGGGAACCACGTTATACTTTTGATTATTGGTTCAAATCCCAGGAAAGGTATTTTTAAAATTATTTCGAAAAACGCCTTAGGGCTGTCCCGAATTTATAGCACAGTAAGGATACCCGTAAAATTAATTCGACGGTCATTTCCCTTTGGTTTTCATCATCTGTTGAAGAGTTCATCACATATTGTCGTATTCCGATGGCACAGTGGGTTCAGTCGTTGGATGGGAACCACGTTATACTTTTAATTATTGGTTCAAATCCCAGGAAAGGTATTTTTAAAATTATTTCGAAAAACGCCTTAGGGCTGTCCCGAATTTATAGCACAGTAAGGATACCCGTAAAATTAATTCGACGGTCATTTCCCTTTGGTTTTCATCATCTGTTGAAGAGTTCATCACATATTGTCGTATTCCGATGGCACAGTGGGTTCAGTCGTTGGATGGGAACCACGTTATACTTTTAATTATTGGTTCAAATCCCAGGAAAGGTATTTTTAAAATTATTTCGAAAAACGCCTTAGGGCTGTCCCGAATTTATAGCACAGTAAGGATACCCGTAAAATTAATTCGACGGCCACTTCTCATTGGTTTTTATCTTACATAAAAGAGTTCGAACAATATCGATATGTTGTATTGACACAGTGGTTTAGTGCCTGTCTCTTACGAAATTTTTGGTTTGGTTCTGTGTTCGAATCTTACTTTGGTTATTTTTAAAAAATATTTCAATCTGAAGTCTATCGAAATTATCTTCTGAATTTGAACACGGGGCTGAAAACGACATTCAATGAAAATGTCATCTATGTCAGCAATTAACCCGTTGAGCCATGAGAACAACGAAAGTCTTCTACATCGGGGAGATTATGTTGCCTGTCGAATTATTTTTACATACGGGTACACTACTGGCTATGGCTATGGCTTTTAGCTAACCCCTGTGTTATAAATTCGGGACACCCCTTGGGCGATATCCGAAATAATTCAAAAAATGCTGGAAACAGGATTCGAACCCATAATCGATTACTAAAGCTTGCGTTAGAACCAGCTACTAAACCATTGTGCCAATACAACTTATCGATATTGTTCGAACTCTTTTATGTAAGATAAAAACCAATGAGAAGTGGCCGTCGAATTAATTTTACGGGTATCCTTACTGTGCTATAAATTCGGGACAGCCCTAAGGCGTTTTTCGAAATAATTTTAAAAATACCTTTCCTGGGATTTGAACCAATAATCAAAAGTATAACGTGGTTCCCAGCCAACGACTGAACCCACTGTGCCATCGGAATACGACAATATGTGATGAACTCTTTAACAGGTGATGAAAACCAAAGGGAAATGACCGTCAAATTTATTTTACGGGTATCCTTACTGTGCTATAAATTCGGGACAGCCCTGAGGCGATTTCCGAAATAATATCAAAAATGCCTTGGATTTGAACCCACGACTGAGAGTTTATAAATGCGATTCTTAGTAGAGTCACTCAACCCACTGTGCCACAAGAATTTTTTGGAAAGTGTCTTAACAAAATTATATAGAATTAACAATTAGGGGCAAGACTCTTATACAAAATCATAAAAGACGTAATGAAAAAATCTTTCATCATCAATATTCGACCTCACAATAAGTGTCGTCCAGGACGGAACTTAGAAGTTAGATAGTAAAACCCTGATTTTGACAGTTCAACTAGTGCCATCTTGCGTACATTATACTGTCCCGATTTTGTGTACTTGGGTGTCCCGATTTTGTGTTATGGGATTTATCGCCAGCAAGCTTCAAGTTCGATTTGATGGAAATTTCTTTATTTTTCTTGCATTTCTATGCATTGAATCTAAAGATTCTGTCGAGCTCTTTATTTTAAGACTAAATTCAGCTCAAAATAACCCCTAAATATCTTAATATTGCAAGATTGCAAACATCCCAAATCTAGCTTTTTTCTAAGTCCTTTTTCCCAATATATTTTTTGTCATATCTTTAAAATTTGTACAGCTACATTGACATAGTTGTATATAAACGTAGATCCGTTCATTTTCTTTAATTTCAGCAACTTTTCTTATCGAAACTCGGGTTAGTTTTTGTTTTAAACTGAAAAATGTTATTTCGTCCCAAATAAGAAATTTTCGGGCCTGTCCCGAATTAGGTACTTTACCCTAGTAGAATGGAGTTTAGTTAACAGTTTTATGGTTTTATACGTGACAAATTATTTTTAAAAATCATTTATTAGGCAACGTCAAGTTTCACAAATAAGCAATTTGGCATCACTCCGATGTTTATGCTTCTCGTTTTCATTTCCTTAATCTTAAGTTAAGAGGGAAAGATGTAATAGTTGCGAATGTGGTCTGTCCGAAGCGAAAACTAATTAATTAGCCTTCCTACACAGTATGGTGCTTGAAAAGAAAAAGCCATTTAAATTGTCTCTAGACTGAGAGTCTGTCCACGTAAATTTTCATCGTTCCTCGATGCCATATTGTAAAACCCTATCAGTCTGTTATCCACGAGTTCCCTGTCAGCAAACATCCACCCATCCACTATAGTCTTACACGGTATGTATTGGTTTCTATACTAAAAAATAAGTAATTTAAAAGAATATCCATATTATCTAAAAGGTTTGAAGCAGCAAGGAGATATGTTTGTAAAGACTGTCCAACACAGACCAACACTAAGAGTTTGTCCACATAATTTTTCATCGTTCCTCAATGCCATATTGTAAAATCCTATGAGTGAGTTCCCCGTCAGCAAACATCCGCCCATCCACTACATAGTCTTTTACTCTTTCGGTATGTATTGGTTTCTATACTAAAAAATAAGCAATTTATTAGAGTACATATATTATCTAATAGGCTCACAGCAGCAAGGAGATATGTTCGTAAAGACTGTCCAACACAGACTAACACCCACTAACAATTTAATGTGTGCCTAAGATTCTAACTGGTGGTCAACAAATCTATTTAAACCTCCTGAAACAGGTATTATGTCGTCAAAGCTATTGACACCTAGAATTTCCACTAATGACAGAATATCCGCTTGGTGGCGCTACTTGGAGTGACCCATATATATGACATCGATTTTCATTCCGATGTCTTGGCCTTTTTTTACTATACAGAATCAGGAGAAAGCAAGGAAGCAACCTACAGTCTGGAGAAAATTTCAGAGATTTTTTTGACAGCTAGTAGTTCAAAAGTATGACCACAGATGGCGTGAATAACATAAACAAAATCAAGGAAAAGCAAGGAAGCAACCTAGAGTCTGGAGAACATTTCAGAGCTTTTTTTCACAGATAGTACTTCTTTTTTGCCAGATAGCAAGTGAATTAACTCAGACACAAATTCAATTTACGTGAAAAGTTTATTCATCGGATGACCATAGAAAGTGAATTAACTCAAGACACAAAATTAATTCACGTGACAAGTTTATTCATCACAACGATAAATTGTAGGCTTCATCACGGGTTGAACATTTCATTCATCAGAAGACGAATCGGACACCACAGAAGAGCTGGTGACACCAAAGAGATTGTCAAGCGTTGTAATACTATTAGCTAAGCAATCTTGCTCTTTGAGAAAGGATTCAAGTTCCATAAATTTCTTTTGTCTAACCAGAGTCATAATCATACTGGCTTGAATTCTTGCATTAGGGAAAGCAAGAGCATTGGAAGCAATCATTTGCATATTACTTCGAACAAAAAAATTGTTGATGTACTCTTCGTAAGCTTCCTTGTCTGTTTTCTTAAGCGGAATCTTCAAGCCTGTTTCTAAATCGTCACAGGAGTTGATTTGGGATATTTCACAATTATACAACGATCCCTTGTTACTCTGACCAGAACATTTGACACCAACATGTCTAAAAATTAAACAAGTTATAGAATTATATCAATTCAAAATTATAATAAAAAAATTACCCGAGTTTAGGATGAAAAAATGACCAACGATCCATACTAAGTAATTCCAAATTTGGTAACTGATTGGCAAACACAACCACTGTATTAGAACGCGGGGTCTTGACAGAACCTCTATACTTAGTACTTATCAAAAAGCGACCTTTTAAATCCTCGATCAGGGAGAAGAAATCATTAATTTTTGATACATCACTCCGAGCAAAATCAAAAACAAATCCATTACTATTACTTTCGATCATACCACAAACGTCACGAGCTTCTGCTGCTTTCAGAATTTGATAATTCAATTTGTACATTAAATAATGACTCAACTCTGTCTTGCCAGAATTTCCATCATAGTCAAACACCCACAAAACAGTACGATCATTTTGGGTGGACAAGGCATTTACAACACACCTTTGCCAAGGCCGAAGATTGAGGCTGTATGACTGACGACTATTATCCATGTAGGCATTAGATATTACCAACTCGTATTTGTCTTTGTTTACAATGTAATCAATGTCTCCAGTGAAATTAAGCGGGACTTCTCCTTCTCGGGCTTGATTATAGAGACTAACTAAATGTTGTGGTTGATTACCTTGAGCACGAGCCGCAGCTCGCATTGCTTTTCCGAAAGATTCTATAACATCTTCTGCTTTCATTGAACAATGAGACACACATTCAGCGTCAAGAAACAAATCACTCATACTCGAGAAAAAGGAAATTCTCCTTTTGCTTACAGTTTCCATATAAACAACACGGTCACTTCTGGAAGCAAAGCTTACGGTTGGTAGAGACTTCAGAAGGTTAAAAGCGGCTATTAACGAACCACCGTGTTGATACACACATTGAAATCGACGACTTTGAATGGATAAATCCAACGATTCCGCCATTGTATCACGAGAGTTAATTTGAAATTGGTCACACGACACAAACTTATTGAGACGCGGATTCAAACAGTTGCTAAACAGTGAACAATGTATGAGACTAATGTTTCTTCCAAATAAGCAATGACCGACGTTGGTCCCAGGAGATCACATACGAAGAAAAGCATATGCTTTTCTTTTCATCATATGATGAAATGACAACGTAGAAACAAAGAATTCGATAGTCAACGTTTAGCTAAGACTGAACAGTTTGCGCTTCCAACCAAAACATTAGTGAGTTGCGTCTCTTTTCATTTCCAATTTTCAAAACAAACTTGCGTCTCTTTT